>NC_067477.1:77410640-77740639 GCF_947179515.1 Apodemus sylvaticus | reverse complement strand
GCATTCTAATTGGCATTGGCCCTATATGACAATGTCTTACTTTGGTCTATGTCTCTTGCTTCTTGCCCTGGAATTCATCTAGTGATACACAAGACATCCATAAAAATATTCAACTTTTGTTTTAGCAACCTGGAAATATAGATGAGCTAAACCATTATCAGTACAGAAGGTGCAGGGCCCCCATGGGCTGCAGAACATGAACTAATACATATGTTTCTCTTTGCTGTCATCTAGAACACATTCTTGTGGCAAAGAGAAGACTCCTAAAGTGTTAAGTGCTTAATACCAGAATACCAAAGGTTAGGTTCTTGTTCTTCTCTGTCTGAATTCACTACCCCTTGGTATACCATGACCTTTAAATATTCATGTTTAGAACAGATCTCTTTTCAGAAATCTAGGTTTATAAAGTTTATCAATTATTTATTAAATATTTCAATTTAGTTATCAAATGAATAAATGAACATTAACATGCAAAAAATATTTCTGGATATATTTATGGTCTCATCTCTGTTAATGCCAGCTTTAGCCTTCCTACACTCAAACAAAAACTGGAGACATATCCATCCTTGACTTTCATTTGACTATCCCTTTCACTCAGACCTGCAATTATTCATATACAATTGCTGGCTCTGCCTTTGCAGTGCAAAAGGGATGTGAGGACAACTGCTTTCTACTGCTGTGTTTTGGCCAATCTTCTGCAGGTACGGGTAGGTTCCTGCCTAAGATCTCCCATACAATCCCACAGCTAGCCTACCAGCTACAATATTATAATGGCTATTGTTTAACACTGGCTTTTAACCCTGAAAAAAATACTTCAGTCCCTTGTTAAGAGACTATGATTTCAATGGAGTTAGCTATTTTTATTCATGGTCAACATCTCAATTATATTTTTGGCACATGATAATTGATTTGAAATTTTTAAAAATGCTCTAGAAACTAATAGAGCAATATTTTAAATAAAGGAAAGGTTAACTATTCATTTAAGAGTAAATTGACTCTTGTTTGATGAGGTCATATCATTTATTAGGACAATGTTACTTTCTTCACCTATAACTTGAATATATGAACATGGGGACAGAGCTCTGTAACATCACTCAGGGACCTAGTCCACTTAGACTTCTTTCTCTTTGATGAGTCATTTCTGTGACTGAGCTATTAGTGGATACAGACTGCATAAAGCTGTTGTATGAAGTGACATTGTATGTCAATGAAAGTTACATTATTTCCCATGAGGACCTAGTAAAAGCATATGAAAATACCAAGTTTTACTTCTAGTAATTGTATATAAAACTGTCTGGGTTATATGCATAATATAGTATTTCTTTCATTTTGGAAATTAGGTCTGTAGTTTTCATCACCTTCCTGACATGATGTGTGACCCAAGAAAGAAAAGAATTCTACACTCTTCCTCTTTTTTATCCTCTTAGTCTTCATTGTATGCGGCAACATGGGTTCATTAATGAGAAATTTTGGCTTTGGTCTTTCAAAAGCAACAATGAGATCACAAACTTCATGCATCTATAGTAACAAGGTCAATGAACCCGACTTCTTAGCAAACTATCAAGGTTATGTAGTTCAACAATCTCAACCCTTGTGCAATCTAGACAAGACTATGAAATTCTGAAGGCACATGGAAAACCACTATTATGCTTTTATATCGTGGTGATTGTCCAGTCACAGTCACCTCCTACTGAATATTTCCATCCAGGATAAGCCTTGGTCTTCCCTGCTTCCTCCTTCATTTTCTAGGCAGTTACCAGTTTCTCCCTCGACACAGAAAAGTACTGTCCTGGCACCAGTTCTTTGAACAGCCCTATTCTGAGAGCTTAGAGTAGAGACCCAAGTCCCAGAAAATAAGTGCAAGACTGGGAGTCTGAAGCCTGTGAGGACTCCCAGCTCTGCTATTAAAATCACTCTGTGACCCTCTGCTGGTCACTTAACCTACTGTGCTATTTGCTCCTCTGTAAAATTGCTCTCCCTCTTAGGCTCTTTGTGAGGATAAAAGAAAATAATAGGTGGCAAAGTGCAGTGAATGGTAAAAGTCTAATACTAAATCAAAGTATTATCATTTTAGAAATTTATCCCTGAGTAGTGCTGACATCGACATATAGAAGTTGAAGCTGCAATTAGGGGCCTGCTTCATCTTTAACCTACCAATAGTAAAGAATAGTTCCAGCAGTGACCCAATTTCTGGCACCCTATGGCTGCTTGCAACTCTCCCTTCTTATTCTTGGTTTAAGTAGAGCAGTTCAGAAATTATTCTAGGACAGTTTTAACACCAAGACAACATTAGTCCGTACTCCTCCTTTTTAAGCTATGAATTCATAAAGTGTTATTTAAGCTATTAGAACCTTATACATCTGCCTGTAGTTCTATGTAATTGTTTTGTTTAGGCAAACAGATCTTGACTGAAGCTGGCTATGTGCCAAACCTCAGGAACATGAAGGAAAATACCTGCGCAGCTGAGGATGCTGACAGTATTGTATGAGGCAGACTAAGAATCAGGTATGGGAAGAGTGGAAGAGATGTACAGAGGGTCAGGAAATTGAACAGAGGTATGTAGCAATGGGGGATGGGGAACTTGGGGTAGCAAGATGCCAGGAAAGCAAGAGCCTCCCAGGACCCCACGGGGGATGACATTAGCTGAAACACCCTACAAAAGGGAGGGAGGACCTGTCAGGACCATATCCAGAGGTTAGCCATGCCCTGCCCCTCACCCTGGTTGAGGGGTGGGGCCATCCATACATCTCCAAAATATTAACCCAGAATTGCTCCTGTCTAAAGGAAATACAGGGACATACAGTAGAGCAGAAACAGAAGGAAAGGCCACCCAGGGACTGCCTTACCTGTGAATTTATCCCACATGCAGATACCAAACTGAGACACTATTGCTCATGCCAAGAAGTGATTGCTGAGAGGATCCAGATACAGCTGTCTCCTGAGAGGTTCTGCCAGATCCTGACCAATACAAATGCAGATGCTATCAGCCAACCATCAGATTGAGCTCAGGGACCCTAGTGGAGGAGTTAGGGGAAAGACTGAAGGAGCTGAAGGGTCTTTATCTGGCATCAATAGGAGAGGAGAATCTTGGTTCTGTGAAGGCTTGATGTTCCAGTGTAGAGGGATGCTAGGGCAGTGAGACCCGAGTGGGTGGATGGGTGTGTAGAAGCAGGAAAAGGGGCATAGGGTAGGGGAGTTGCAGAGGCGAAAGTAGGAAAAGGGATAACATTTGGAATGAAAATAAAATATCCAATTAAAAAAATAAAAAATGTGTTCCCAGCAATGAGGCCCCCTGCTATGAATGGGGACCAAGGCTAATCATCGTCCCTGTGCATTTCATTACTTTACTCGCACTTCACTAGTTATGCCGAGTAAATCCTCCTCTCCTTTATTAGTTATCTTTTCATTGATATGTTACCATACTCTGATCGAGAGCCATTTAAGGGAAGAAAGACTCATTTGCAATCACAGTTTGACAGAGAAGCCAAAGCATGAGGATATTGAAGCAGCTGGCCATCTCGAGTCCACAGTCATGAAGCAGAGAGAAATGACTAGGTGCTCAGATCACCTTCTCCTTTTCATTGAGTATGGGACCAGTGAAATAATGCTTCCCAGAGTTAGACTAGATCTTTGCCACTAAATTCACCTAATCTAGTGAGTGTCTCACATGCATGCCCAGAGTTTGTCTCCAATGCATCAAATTGACCGTCAAGGTTATAACAAGGACCCTTCTAGACAACCTCTGGAGGCAAGCAATTCTCCATTCATTTTTAGAGCCTGCACTTAAGCTTCAGAAATATTAACTGATATGTTTCCAAAAGAATCCAGAAATCACTCTGCTTGATTTCTGTATTCTGTGAGAAGTCAGGAAAGCACTTGGCCCCAGAGCCATGGAGACTAAGCTTAGCAATGCATTTGTTTATGGCCTGAATGTGATGTGTGCACTTTAACAGAGGCAATTGCTTTTACAGTTTGATTTTGTAAAACATGCTAAATGGTTATCCAAGAAGTCTTCTAAGCTATAAAAGGTGTATGTAATATTAAATATTTTATGGTCCAAATCTCAATTCCTTAGAATAGTAAAAGCTTTTTCTCATGAAAGTCCTACACTTTATAAGTGATGTTAATAAAGTGTTAGATGCCTTCCTAGACAACCATTATTCTCTCGACAATAAAGTTAACAAGGGCCAATTTAGGTCAGTGCTTTCATTTGTACATTGGCTGCATTTATAAAATTCTTTTATAATGAATTTTGGTATTTATGGTTAACAGAAATGTCTCTTTATTCTTTTGATAATTACCGATATCCAAAGTTCCACTGTGAGAACCTTACTTTTCTTTATGTGAGAATTTTGAACTCTATTAAGTCAGAAATACATCCTAGAAATGGCAACTTTTAAAATAAGGGATCAGAAAACTATGAGCAAAACGTGGACTAAAGCCTGCTTTTGTAAAGTGTTATAGGATGTTTTTATATCTTTAAATAATATTTTAGGGGGCTGGCACAGCCTCACTGGTTAAGATGATGCAGGTTCAGTCTCTAGTGACAGCACACGTGGCAGCACAAAGCTCCAGTTCCAGGGGATCAAATGTTCTCTTATGGCTTCTTTGGGCACTGCTTGCATATGGTACACACCACGCATGGAAGCAAAACACCCCCAAACATAGAATAAAAATAAAATCTCAAATGGGAATATTTTAAAATACTATCCATCAACATTTACCCGTTTAAGAAAATCTCTGACTTGTGCTTTAAGTTGTAAAATATACTTTAATTGTTATGGAAGGTTAAATATCTAAGCAGAGCAGAATGAGGCTCAAGGAGCCCTGGAGATATTTTTCACTTCCGAAGGGTTTGTGGGAGCCTAAGAGGCACGCCACTCACTTTTCCACTTAGAACAGAAGTAAACTTAGGAAAGAGTACACTTTCTATCGATGACACTTCCAAGTTCTTGCATGTCTTCACTTTTATCCTTAGAGAACTTCCCACAGTATACTTTTTTTTAAAAATCATATTCTTTCCAGTTCCATATTTCTTCCCAATCTCGACTTGATCTCTATACACCCAACTTCATGTGATTTTTTTTCCTCTAAAAACTATAAAGAAGACAATGATGATGAGAAGTGGAGGAAGAGAATAAGAAAAAGAAAAGAAGAAGGAGGAAAAGGAGGTAGGGAGGAAGAGAAGGAGGAGGAGGAGGAGGAGGAGGAGGAGGAGGAGGAGGAGGAGGAGGAGGAGGAGGAAATGGAGGAGGAATGGAACAAAACATGGAATCTGATTTGTTAGCAAGTACTCCTGAGCATGAGGCTTGCCTTGGAAGGTGCTTGATAAGCCAGTGCTACTTCACTGAAGAGAACAGGTTTTCCCTTCCAAATAGTTCCTTCTACCTCAGTTTTTAATACCCAGTTAGGCTTTTCCTGAGGAACTGTGGAGGGTGTCTTAAATCAAAAACATCAAATGTGTTCTACATGAGTGTGTGTGTGTGTGTGTGTGTGTGTGTGTGTGTGTGTGTGTGTGTGTATTGTAAGTACCTGTGGGCCTCACCACTTTATCTGCTGAGGTGGGGGTTCTTTCAATGAACTTGTAGCTTGCTAATTTAGGCTAGTCTAGCTTAAGTTGTCCCAGGGATCACTTCTCTGCCTCCTAACCTTTGGGACATACGTGGCTGCTGGGGACCTGAACTTCAGGCTTCACATTTGAGGATATGCTTTATCCATTAAGTAATCTCCATGTCCCTACAACACTCTTATTTTTATATAAAAGACATGAGACCTAAAGTGAATGAGTATCTTGTCCCAGGGCATAGAGGTCAGTCTCAGAATTACCTCTGTAGCTTCAGGATTCCCATTTTAAGCTCTGTCTACTTGAGTCCTCAGTTCCGTTTTTTAAAGGACACATTACTGGTACCTATGTTACAGCTCTGGCTGAAACCCACTGTCTTATTTTTTTATTTTTTTGTTTTTGTTCACCCCTTTTACACACAATGACATTTTGTTGTTGTCTTTTATATAGTGAATTTGAATAGTCACTAAGAATCTACAAAATCTTATACTTGTTGGCTTGCATACTTTTTCATCTATATTTCAATTTTGGTTTCTTCTGTTTTCCAGTAGGTGTGTGTGTGTGTCTCTTTGTGGGTGTGTGTCTTTGTGTGTGTCTTGTATGTATGTATTTTGTATGTGTGTCTTATGTGTGTCTGCCTGTGTGTCATCATGTGCCCACCAGAAGAATAATGGACTAAACCTCTGAAACTCTAAGCCCCAATTAAATGCTTTCTTTTATAATAATTGCCATGGTCATGTTGCCTCTTCATAGCAATGGAACACTAAGACACCACTACAAAAAATTTAGTTAGACCATTTTTTTTATTTACAGAACTATCTTGAGACAATACTGTCTGTATATCTGTATATACACATATAAAATACATGAATCATATTTTACACTTTTGTATTTATTTTACATATTAAAATTTTAATAATTTTATGTGATGTATTATAATGTATTTATAAAGCAAATATCTTTTAATATTTTAAAGATTTTCTTTTAAAGCTATATGTATGTATGTTTCTGTGGATGTGGCTATGAGAATGTGCACAGGAGTGCAGGTGACAGCGGATGCCAGAGAGTTTGATGTCTTGGAGCTTCAGTTATAGGCAGTTGTGAGTTGCTGGATGTAGGTGAGCTGCTATATGTAAGACTGAACTTAAAGCCTGTGCAAGAGTAGCGTATGCTTTAAAGTGCTGAGCCATCACTTCAGCCCCTACATATTATGTATCTTAAATGGTTCATACATAAATTCCATCCTTGTATTATATAACTATCTCATACAGATTAATAATATACAAATGTAGTTTGTAGTAAAATATTTTACACATTAACAGGGTAAAGCCTTCATTGAGTACATTACATGTTACTACTTTGCTAATAAAATACAGTGATATTTTCTCTCTCTAATGTGATGGTTGTATTAGTAAGCATTGTTTTAGACAAACATCACTAATTATTTCCAAATTGTAATTATTTTTAACAGTCCTGGGGTTGAGCCAAGGGCAAACTGTCTACCATTGAGATATGCATCCCAAGAACCATGTACGTGTTCCAAGTATTCGGGACAGATGTGAATTACTGGGTGATAAAACACAGTTCTTTCCACCTTATTAATTTATTTTAGCAGCTATTTCTCAGAAAGATTGGGCCGCTCACACACACTAACTTTTTCTCGAATGTTTGTTGCCATGGTAACTGGCAATTAAAAAAATTTCCCTAAGAGAATTAGGAACTGTAATATAAGGTTACTCTATTTTCATTTCACTAGTTACATAAAGATAAGTGGAATTCTTTTCGTGTATTTATAAGTCATTTATACTTTATCTATAATAAATTGCTTATTTTTGCATCTATACTTATTACATACTAGAATTTTCATTTTTTTTACTAATTGGGTTTTAAAAATATACTGTTTCTTGATCTTTTTAAATTGTGCATCAGAAATATTTATCTGGTTCCTCATTAGCTTTTTAATTTTATTTATGAATATTTTTAGTATATAAAAATTTCTAATTCGTTTGTGACTAAATCTATCCTTTTTTCTTCACAGTCTTTGAAGTTATGTTGAAAAAATACCCTGCGTCATCTGAAAATATAAATACTCATCAGTATTTTTTTCCAGTTTTTAATGAATAAATTGAAGTGCCTGATTTAACCTTTGTTTATGAGATTTATGAGTTTGTTTTGTATATGGTTTTTCTTTGATTTTTGCTATCTGAGCATTTTGCTTGTGCTCTTTCACACGCGCGCGCGCACACACACACACACACACACTCACACACACACACACACACACACACACCCTATAATAAAAACAAAGTTTTCACATATGGATTGCTTCCCTTCCTGCACAAAAGTACATATACAAAGAAAGCTTAAGTTGTAGGTGTTGTGATCCCCAGGGAGATCTCAGAGAATATGTCTCTAATGTCTTAAATGCATCCAAAGACCTTCAAAGGGAGGTTTTTCCTTTTCTTTGACTTAGTATATTTGCATAACCTTTGCTGATGTCACATAGGAGAGACTAGATTTGTTCTGGAATCATAAGGCAAACTAGGACACATGGTGGTGATGTGCAGAGAAAGAGTTCTTCTCAAGGTATGGAAGACAATGCTTCTTGGTACTCCTGGTCCTAGCCTTCCTCTGTACATCACTCTGAGGCTTTGTCTGGTACTAGTATGACCTAATTGGTGCTTTGTGATAAGAGTTGGTGGGTGGTCATCCTTAAGGATGTGGAGCAATTGTGTTTTTCAGTAAGATGGCTGGAATATTTATTTATTTATTTCGTTATGTGTATGTGTAAGGATATACACTCAGGAATACATTACCTTTAGAAGCTAGAGATATCAAATGCTCTTGAAGCTTGAATTAGAGTAAGTAGTGAACTGCCTGACATTGGTGCTGGGAGCAGAACTTGGGTTCTCTTGAACAGCATGCACTCTTAACTACCAAGCTGCCTCTCCAGTCCCTCAGTTAGATAATTTAGGTATACTGTTCCTTTCCAGTATGAGAAATTTACCTATTTTTTCCCTAAAATTCCTATGCTTTGCACACTAATCTTAAAGGATAGATAAGCAGAACCCTAATTATTTAGATTGGAGAACACTGAGTTGCAGATGAGTTTATATAATTCATGTCAACCTCACAATAACTTAGATGCTAAAGACTCAGGCAGGCAGCCCCTTCATTTACTGTCTGGCTGCATCTGCAGAGCTGTTGTGTCTGCTTTAATTAGGGCACGTTTCCAGTTCAGGAGGGGATGAATGCAGCAGCATCTATTTGTTGGTTTATGTGCCAATAACATCACAATGGCCTAGGGTTTATTTGCATTAACTGCTCCGGGGAACAGGTGGCTTTTTGATCATTACCTTTCTCTGTTCAACCTGTCAGAGACCAAGGGAAGAGTAATGGGGAAGGGATGAAGTTGATAACTATGGTAGCATTACTGCTGCATGTTATGTCTTCTAATGGGTTGTAGCTGAGACCAAGGGATTTGGTCCTAATGAGACAGTGAGAACTGAATGCATACGGCAAGTTAAATCTCCCACTTTTGACCTGCTTCAGAGGCCATCTGCTGTTTAAGTTAAAAAAAAAAAAAAGTAAATGGGCTGGTTGAAAATGTCTAGCCTTAATAAGCTCTGCAGATTTCACTAACCATCTAGAAGGGTCACTTTTCTCAAATCCAAATTTATGTTTGTCAGGTTTTACCTCTGTGATATTTACTCATCATCTGGCGATTCAGATTCACCTTTGTGGGCAATATCCTCCTGATTCAACCTTTCAGACCCTAATTTAAACATTTGTTCCCACGAAGTATCATCTCTAGCCTCAGCTTCCTACACTTGGAAATGGATTCCTTCCTAATCACAAAGGAATGTAAGGCCTCTGGCCATGACAAATGTTGGGTGGCAGTGGGGTCAGCTCCTCCTCACAAGGACCTTTCACTGCCTCCCCGGTCACAGCTCTGCACACTCCATGCACAACTAAAGATGCTGACCCTGCAGTGCCAGCTTTGAGTGGCCTCAGAGTTCTTGCCATCATGACTTACTTCTGACACCTCAGTGTGGAGCTGGAGGATACAGCTGTTGCTATAGCTCAGCTAATAGGTGATTGCATTTTTCTTTCATGGACACTTTTAAAGGACACTGTCCAAAAAGTAGCATCTTATTTTTTGGCGTGCATCTGCTTTACTTTAAATCTGGTTCAATTAGAGTCATATCTTCATGTGTAAAGAAATACACCGAAATCAAAGTTGGGCCTGTACTACTGACCTAAAACCAAATCATTTTCATTTTCTCATCTTCTCTCTTGCAGTTGGAACTGCCAAATGAAAGTTCAATAAAAGGTCAAATACTAGATGCTTGAAAAACACAACATCCTTGTCCATGGAGGCTGGGGATTCCATTTGGAATGAACAATTGAATTAGCTTTTGTGGTCATTCTTGGCTGTTTTTTTTTTCCATCATTTGGTTTTTCTGTACCATTTGTAGTTATTTTCTAGCCTTTGATGAAAGACAATAGCATGTTTCGATGAGAGATTTTTGAAAAACCCTTGGGGCTGACACTTTCACTCATCTGTTCCATGTTTGGTATACTCTTTGGCTTCAGTCAAATTTGAACAAAATTTTAATAATAAAGAAATAAATTAGTGGATCACATTGGGTGTCATCAAAAATTCTTCAGGGGTGGTATAAAGGATCCAGTAAGTGAACTCTGCTTGCTTGGTTTTCTCTTTGAACAGGTATCATTTAGTAAATCAACTCATTCAACATCCAAGGTCCTCCCTGACATACAACTGAGCATTTTGAAGGACATTGGTTATTCATTCAATCCTCATTGCCTTGCCCTCTGAAGTGTAGTATTCCTTCTCCATTGTGAATTGGGGAGGAAACCTGTGTGGGACAAGAGCACCAGAAACAAATAAAAAATAAGACACTGAAGAAAACATATTATGAAGTCTTCATGTGGAATATTCTTCAATAGGAGTTTCTTTTCTAGTCCCAAACCATATAATCTTGATATGAGGAAAATTTTTAATAAGCTATTAAAAATGCAAGCTTTCAATAGTAACGATTCACAGTGGAACACATCTTGTCCACCTTACTACTAGTCTCTTAGATTTTACCTGATTCTTGAAGATTGCATTAGTTATTTATTGTCCTTCCAGGTTGCCCTTCTATATAGTTCCAAGTAACATACTGGCCATATACAGAAAGCTGAGACAAGTGCAGTGACATCAGGCATTAGGAATGTTTCTAGAATCAGAAAGACTGGGCTGTCTTCGACCAGTTTTAGCAACCTTTCTTTGACTACTTCACCCTAAAGTGGCTCCTCTTTTAGTCTGAGTCAGAGATACATTTAACACCCATTCACAGGGATATTCCACAGATAGTCACATACAAGTGAAATAATGCATTCTCTCTCTCTCTCTCTCTCTCTCTCTCTCTCCTCTCTCTCTCTCTCTCTCTCACACACACACACACACACACAAGCAAGAATAAATCTTTAAAAACAGGCAATGAGCACACAAAAAAAACAAAAATAAACATAATTGTGTTTCAAGCTATCTCTTGCTTATAGGACTTGAAGAATATGAGCATCTCTAACCCATGGTCGGCTTCTATGAGGTTCCATGTGCACATTAGAGCTCGGAGCCCGGGAGCCTGAGTCTAGGCACCTCTGTGAGGTCTCCTGTTGAGTTTCAAACCTGGAGCAAATTACTGACATATTTTTAGCATATCAAAGCAGTGCTGGCCTTTAGGTTCTCCCAGCATTCCTCGGTCCCTACCTACAAGGTGTTCTTCCCTATATAATCCAGATGTTTGCTTACTCTCCCTTTTGTACCTTTGGCCTTCTGGCTGCTGTACCTGGCTTCCCTCTCTACCCTTTCCCTTCCCCTTGCCCCTCTTTCCACACACAGCCCAGCTCAGATTGCTAAGACACTTTGTGGAGTCTCCCAGTTATTTCTCCTCCACTCTATCTAGGAGTACTCGTGCTCTTTTCAATTAATTAATTAATTAATTAAATGATTGATTAATTAATTTAATTCATTTCGGTTTTTTTCTCCATTCATCTCCATCAGAGTACACACAGCCTGGAAGTCTGAGAGCCTAGGAGCTTTTGCCTAGGCCCCTGTATATGAGTATTTGCAGCCTGGGAGCCTGGAATCCTAGGCTCCAAAGTGAGAGAGAGAGAGAGAGAGAGAGAGAGAGAGAGAGAGAGAGAGAGAGAGAGAGCAGAGCATATCAAGAGTTGCCTCTCCCTCTGTAGGTTTCATTTTCCTGACTAAAAGACTGGTGCTTCTAAGATAATGGAAAGCAGACTATGACTTGTTCTCTGAGGTCTTGCTGACGTGGGAGAGAAATCGGTCTCCTCAGCAGGGGAAAATAGTATACAGCAAAACAAGCCTCATACAGGTAAAAGCAATGCCCACAAATAGCAACAATGTGGGACTTTCATTATATCTAGAACTGTTCTCATTATAACGTTCTTTTCCCTATTACCTTCAAATGTGCTCTCCCACACACAATTAAGTTACTTTGTGTTCTACTCTCTTTAAATTCCATCTGGGTAGCTCCTTCCCAAGCACGATAGATAGCTCTTTCCCTCCAATACTAATGTAGAAACAGAATAAGGACACTGGCCCAGGCCGAAGGAACTCCTGCCACTTGGGAGGAAAAGGATGTCAGTTGACTGCCTAGCAAGAGCCAACCCTGACAAACCAGGGCCTGAAGAAAGGGCAGAAAACCATAAGAATGTTAGATATCTGGGGGTCACCAAGTCACTGTGGGAAAAGCTCAGGATATCACAGATAAAAATTAGTTTGGAAACGTACTTTGTATTTAGCCCAGTGACCATCTCCAAAATAAGAAACTTCAGAAAAATATATCTACATCCCACTGAAGGCCAAGAAAGAAGAATCTGAACAGAAATTGATTCCATCATGGTCTTTGCAGATACTTTGGCTTACCATGGACTGGATTCAGACCGTCCTGACTGCCTTTTAATAATCACACAATCTTCACCACATTCTTTAATCATCTCTAAGATGTAATCTCCAAATGAGTGACAGTGATGGCATTCATTTGATTAGTTATTGACACAGGTGGCATTCACCTGATTAGTTATTGACATTAGCAGATGCCATAGGCTACATTAGTGCCTGACATGTTATAGTGCTCATTCCTAATTCCTCTTCACTTCCTGAAACCTGATGGGATTCCCTAGTGGGAAGCAGAAGCCTGGATAGCTCAGATGCAGAGGTTAAGAAGTGATGTGAGAGGAACAGCTCAGGTGAGTGGCAGCAACCACTTCTCTAAGTCTGACCTAATGCTGACAGGATGGGTAAGAGACATTTGTTTCTCAAGACATCGTTTCTATTTGGCACAGTAGCCATTTAATTTCATTTCATTCATGTGTCTCAGGGCAGAATACATCTTCCCAAGTCAACCCACTGCCTCTGTGTAGTCCAAAAATCACTGTAGTGCTTTTGGAGTTTGGGTGACAAAAATAGAATAGGGTTCCATCCAAGGTCAGAATGTACCTTGTACTTGTGACAGGAGAGATTACAGCCTGGGCTTTGTCAGCCTGGATCACTAGAGGATTTTATTCTTGATTTCTTCATCTTGTTTTAGTTTAGTCTCATTTCTAGATTTTTTAGGCTATATCATCTCTCACCTCTCCTTATAGAATCTGACCTCATGGTTACTGTTAGTCAGGATTCATTTTAGGAAGCCCAAGCTTATGTATTTCACTTTATAAATTATTTAATATAGCAAATTTAATGCTTCTCTCCAAAACTACTGGAAAGCATAGGGGGAGGGCTCTGCTTTTTTCCAGAGTTCATAATATCTAGATTACCTGCAATGCTTCTGAGGGCTCTGTCAACCGATACCAGAATTTATTATTGACACTGAAATCCAGGGATCAGGAGCTGCTATCACATTCTCTACTAACATTGGTTAATATCTACTTCATTAGCTCATTGATACAGGCTCCTGCCCCATGGAGGTCACAGCTTCACTGCCAGGAATCTGGAGAATTGACACTGAAACACTGTGGCGGAATTTACTATCGACTGAGGTTGGTCTCAAATAATAGTGTTTTGTCTTTAAACTCTCACAACTCAAGGCTAAATTCTAGATGACATTTTATATTCTGGTTGTCAGAAATGTGTGTATTTGCCTTTTCTTTCCCCCTGCAACATGAAGGTATTCCGGAAGGTGCTACCACTGTAAAGGCAAAGGATTTAAGCAGATGAGTGACTGAAATCAAGATGTTCATCAGGAAAAGATGCTGAGTACAATGTTTACAAAAGACCAATGTAAGGCTTCTGCTCTTTTTTTCTTAACTATTTTTTATTGTATATTTTATGTATTTACATTTCAAATGTCATCCCCTTTCCTGTTTTCCCCTCTTGAACCCCCACCCCCACCCCCATGGCTCTTCCACCTCCTTCTATGAGGATGCGCCCCCTCCCACCCAACCCCTTCCACCTCACCACCCTGGCATTAACGTACACTGGAAAATTAAGCCTTCACAGGATCAAGGGTCTCTCCTTCCATTGATGCCCAATAAGGCCATCTTCTGCTACATATGCGGCTGGAGCCATGGGTCCCTCCATGTGTACACTTTGTTGGTGGTTTAGTCCCTGGGAGCTCTGGGATGTGTTTGGTTGATATTATTGTTCTTCCTATGGGTCTGCAAACTGTGAAGTCAGGCTTTTAAAAGTAAGGGTCACGTAACGGAAGGTGGGGATCATGTAGAATATGAGAGCAGTCAAAGTTTCAGGAACACACAGTCGCCAAAATCAAATTCAAAGTTAAACTATAATTAATCTGACATGTTTCTGGTATCTAGTAACTCTCATACGTGTAGCACCACAGGACATGATTGTGGTCTTAGCTCTGGATATGCAATATGTGCACTTTGTAGTGAGTTTCTTCAATGCAGTTGGTTGAAATACCTCTACTAAGATTCAAGACTATTGTTCTATGAATTGCAATCTTTAAATGGAATATTTGATTTTTTACTCATATATAATGTAATATTTTAACTGTTAAAACTAAAGTCTTTAATATTACCCTATCTTTATTCCTCAGCATGTATTAAATTACTCCATCTTTAGATGGAATCAGAATGCTCAGTTTTAAAAAGAGTTGCTGAATAGCATCTTATTTTCAAAAATGAAATGAAATTTGGTTTGTGACTCAGAATCACAACTATTTCTGAAATGACCCTAAGCTTATTTTCTACATACACACACACACACACACACACACACACACACACACACACAAACACATACACTTATATATAAAGTTCTTATATATGTATAGATATATATGAAGTAGTATTCTCAGCACTAATGATTGATTATGAAATCAAAGTATTGATCAACTCTGAAAACTGTTAAGATGCTCCACATTTTGAGCTGTCAAATATTCAACTGAGATTTAATTTCTAAAGTTAAAAACAAACACCCATGATATCAGTATTCAAAATGTTTTTGTCATTAAAGTGAAGTAAAGTTGTATGTATACCAAAGAATAGTTTTTATAAGACATCTTATAATTTATTATCAAAACATATTGGATTTATATACCTATTTAATAACATGCATACAGTGTAACATAAATACATTATAGGTAAAAAGGCATTGTAAATCCAAAGCCTTGTGAAGCCCTCGTCTAGACTAGAGATGTAGAACCTGGCAAATGGCAAATAAGAAGTACCTTTGGAAAATTAGACAGCTGTGGTAGTGAACCTAGGAACAAAGTTATCACAATCTAAGTGAGGCAGAGAATGAAAGGCATGTGTTGGTCCAAGATAATAATAAAAACTAATTCACTTCAGCCAATTTAGGACTTGAGGGTTTCTGCTTACCCTCTCTGTTTACAAGTTCAGCTTGTATAAAGTGTGGACATGGTTCAGTCTATGGGTAGAGGCATAGATTCATTTATCTCAAGAGGAAAGAATAAAGACATAAAGCCAAACAGTCTAGGTACCAAGTCCCAGACCTCATCTCTCCCAGAGAAGCTCTCTGCCGACCAGAATAAGTTGTTATATGTGGCCATAAGCGTGTCTCTGCTTTCCTGCAATGCTTCTTTAAAGTATTAGGTCTTTATTAGTATCCTGATATGTGTTTACTTCTTTAAAAGCATTATAACCATGTATTGAGTATCTTGGGAATAAATTCTAAGGAGGAATCATATATTGATCTGATCCATTGATAATAATGTAACAATTTCTCCCTTATCAACAAGAAAATGCAAAATATCTATAAAGCATTATCATGTAAAATTTTCCAAAGCAGAGGAAGTGCTTTATATGAATCACAAATAAATGTAAAAACTACCAACAAAAATTTAGAAGAAAATGAAATTTAGGTGAAAAAATATTTATATTGGGCTGAGCTGAAGCCCACACATACTGCATTCCACACATTGCATTCATGACATTTTTGGTTTGATGTCAAGTACCACAAAAAAATGAATTTGTAAATACAACATATCTCCTACATAAATGCATGCCATGTGTGCATGTACATATAAACAAACTTCTATACAAATCTTAGTAAATTGAGACAGAAAATAATAACATTTCTAATAGTCAAACAGTATTACAAAGTTCTCACATGCAAAAAATTACTTCCTTGACAAGATAGCCTTTGTGGAAAGAGCTTTTCAGGGAACATATTTTGACAATTGATACCTCATGAGCAGTGTTTGTGGAAAACAGGGCGTTTTTTTTTTCCTGTAATTTGATGAAGCAGGAAGTGGAAATCGATAGAACATTGCCAAATGTGTTCTGTGCTGATGCCCTTGCTTTCCTCTCCTCTGCTCCTGTTCTGAAGCAGATAAGAGAGAGGAGGAGCCAAGAACACGATATATGGATTTTCCAAAACAGCAGGACAACAAAGGAAGGAATGCTTTTAACTCTTGAGATGTTTTCAGCACAGTGGCATACATTCAGGCATAGTGCATAGCAGTAGAGCCTGATTACAAGCCCAAAGATTCCCCAAAAACTTCAAGGAGAACCTTCCTCACTGGGTCTTGTTGCTAGGTCTCAGCACTGCTGGTTTCCATGACAACCCGGCCACGGTCTAGCTCAGGATTTGCAAATATTTCCCAAAGCCCATTAGTCTTAAAATCTATTCACTAGACTTTCACATCAGCCTTTCTCTCCCCCACCTTTCTCCTATATCCTTTCCTTTTAATCTTCCCCAACTTTTGAGATGCAGGATACAAGATTATGTAGTGGCAAAAACATACTTGGCAAACATTAAAAAATAAAAAATAAAAATAAAACCACAGGGCATGTGGCAAAATTGGCTCAGATTGTCTTATTGTTCGGTACCTAATGGCCACTACTTGTATCCTCCTAAGTCAGACCCTGGAATACTTGTCCGTGTTTCCTTGCTTGACTTTAGTCCATTTGGAGCTGGCAAAAATGGCACTGCAGGATGGTGTTAGGCAGATGCCTCACTTGACCTTGAGATCTTGAGCTTCTGTGAATGGAAGAGCGGGTCAGAGGATCTGAGAGGAACTTCTCAGCATTGGCTTTTTCATAAGCTCATGTGCACAGGATTCTTTCTGCCCACCTTTGGGAGAACTGGTAGTTCTCTAATAAAATATTCTCCCTGTTAATTAGTGATTAGGCTATTCCTAATCTTATATCAAGAAAATGATAGAAAAGTAATTATTTCTTAGAGCCCATTTTATTCCACAGCTCAGTGTAGGAATGAGACACTTGGGACTATCTCTACAGATACAGTATTAGTCTGGTATAAAATGTGAGCATGAATGCAGGTTGGCATTCCCTGACCAATTTACTGCTGATATGTATATCTCAACACTATCCCACAGCTGTAACTTAAATGTTTATGAAAACCATATTGTAACATGTTCTATAAACACAACTGTGCTAAGTAGCTGCTGCAAAGTAAAGATATATTTAAGTTTCCTGTGGTTCTGCATACACCAGGACACAGCCATCTCCTAATCACCTTACTGGGCATCTTGAGAGGTCAAACACCAATCATGTATGCATTAAAATGTGTATGGTAGGACCATGGTTACAAGGCTGTGTTGCTAAGATTACTTCTCTAATTGTTAGTTTTCTAGTGGAATTCCAAGGGAGAGTTCCATGGTAGATTTAATGGCCATTAGGTCCTGAGCAAGACTTGCTATGGTGAGGGAGAAGGTGCAGCTTAAGGACAATTTAAGGATGCCAGACTTACCTTGTAACTTCTGACTGTTGCCTGAAAAGGTTGCATGAGTGTTATAGTTTTTATTTTTCTTGGAGTTAAGTTAATAAAGTTAATATAACTTTGTGATTTTTTTTTGATTTTGCAGTTATAGTATATGATCAGAGGAGATCCTGCACACAGAAAGTTCTCTGTGGGTTTCATCATGTGTGTGAGTGAGTATCACTTGAATGGCACCGTCCCTCAAAGCTTTGTTCCAATCTTTCCCCTAAATCTAAGCCACCTGTACCTGCTGCCAGTCAATTTGGATGCATCACATTTTGAGTCCTTGCCTTTTCTCCTCCTTGAGACAGGCTTTTTCTGTTTATCTCTGGCTGTCCTGGAACTTGCTCTGTAGACCAGGATGGCCTTGTACTCAGAGGCCTCTGCTTCCTGTGCGTTAGATTAAAGGTGTGCAGCATCACAACTTGGCATCTCCTGCTTTCTTGCTGAGTCAAATTTAAACATCCTCTAAAGGGTTACGGTTCATCGATGGAAACATTAGGTCATTATGAAAAAGTAAAGATCATCAAATATATGAGTTGTATGGCCTTTGGAATCTTGTTGATAGGCATCTTTGCATTTTCTTATGGTTACTTGTATTACCTGAGAAGTAGGAGGCATTTTTGCTAGGAAGATTAAGGGTGACTGGATGCTTTGAAATATTTGTATTGTATTAGCTTGTATGAACTGACATTTGATTGTATTTACCTTAGTTTCTGTTAGTAACTACTTCTTCAAAGTAACTCCCTACCTTAAAATATGGTTCCAGAAGAATATTATTTCTAAGTAAAATAAGATCCTTAAAACTAGAAATAGCTGATAAGTTTTTGAACAATTGCATTAATCCAAAAAAGAAGTCTTCTTAGCCCTAGAATCTGCAAAGGAGTTGAGACATTTGGCATTATGTCGCCACCTTGCAGACCTTTGGCTGAGGTGGTGTTTCACAGCATTGCTCAAGACATTTGGAGAAAATTCAGAAAGAAGCTTATACATCAAAGTACAAGAAATCCAACTTAAGCTTTAGGATAAATGTTCAAATCTCTTATCTTTTCATATCAGTTTTTTGCTGTAATCCCTGCAAAGTAACCTTTAATGATCAGGGAGGAGCTCAAAAAAGGGAAAGGAAGGGAAACTATTGGATTTAAATATCTGATTAAAACAAAAACATCAGGAAATTTTGGCATTCTTAAAATGTGAACTGAGTAAGAGTAGGCAGAGGGAGAAAGAAGGATTGTTCAAAATTTGCATAAGCTTCTTACAATAAAAACATATCTCCCAGCGAGAACAATTTTCCATAAAGATTTACTGTAACCTGACTGATGGGCTCCAATTACCATCAGTAGAAACAGATAATGAATCCATGTTTTTATATTCCTCATGTTTGTAAGGTAGAGACAGAAAATAAGACCTACATCATAGCTTTGTTTGTTCATTTATTTGTTTTATAAAGATTACAATTGGCTCACATTCAGTAATAAGAATCATAGCTGGTGTATTATAACTCTTGTGCCAGAGCTTGCCAATATCATTGCTATTTCTGTTGTTAATAACTACATTTTTTTTATCATGTTTTAGTTTAGGATTTGGCAATCTTGGCAATCCTGAAATTAGAAGTGAATAATACTTGGTTTTAAATGGTCTATTGTGTGTGTGGTAGGATACTCAGCAGTGTCCCTAGCCTTTATTCAATAGACATAGACTTCATTACACTGCCTCCACACAACTGTCTGATGTAGGAGAAAAGTCATCATGTTTAATAATATGGCCCTGGTTTTACTCCAAGTGCTTTGTATATAGCATACCTTTGATAACCACTACTATAGTCTCCAGTTTATAGATAAAATGACTGAAGTAGAAAAGGGTTAGAGATCTTGGTCAAAGTTAAACATGATGGCAAGAGAACTGTGGCTGACAATAACTTGCATTACTTACAGAATTCATACATCAGAGGGCTCTGGGAAAAGAAAACAGCAAGAAGTATTTATTGTTCCTCCTTTTCTGCTTCCCCCCACACACATTATCTTTTCTTATTTCATCTTTTTCTTCTTCTTTTTCTGTTCTCCATCCTCCATCCTTCCTGTTCTTTCTTGACAAGATCTTGTGTAGTTGACATTAGCCTCCAACTTACTATGTAGACAAGGCATACCTTGAACTTCTATGCCTTGTTTTTATCTCCCAGGTAGGTGCTAGGGTTAGAGGTACAAGCCAACACACCCAGCTTAAGTTTCTCGATTGTCAGATACTAGCGTAGCAGTGCTTGACTTATAGAATAGAGCCAATGACTTGAAGGGCCTGTTTTTCTTGTAGTTCATGACACTTCTATGATATTAATAAAATGATAGATACATTAGAGCTCCTAGAATGTTCTCTTTACTTGATGCCTTAGTCCCTGTTCTACTGTTGTGAAGAGATACAATGACAAAGGCAACTCTTATAAGTAAAAGGAATTAATAGGGAACTTGGTTACAGTTTCAGAGGCTTAGTCCATTTTGATGGAAGGAAAAATGGATGGCTCTGTGGAGAGTTAGTTGAAAGCTACATTCTGATATATAAGAAGAGAGAGAGAGAGAGAGAGAGAGAGAGAGAGAGAGAGAGAGAGAGAGAGAGAGAGAGAGAGAGAAACAGACACACAGAAACAGATATGCTATGCTGGGCCTGGTGTGGACTTTCAAAACTTCAAAGCCCACCCACCCACAGTGATGTACTTCCTCCATCAAGGCTACATACCTCTTGATCCTTCCCAAAAAGTGTCAATCCTTGATGAATAAGCTTTCAAATATATGTGCCTATAGAAGATTTTCTTATTCAAACAACCATACTTTGGCTGTCAAACATACCATTTTATTGCCATTACTTTCTAAGCATTCGAAGATGTGACAAACTGTTTCACAAAGAACTTCTTGAATGGAAAAGGTTGCTTTCCACAGTAGATATTTGTCAGCAACTGTCTTTAATCTCTCACTAACAACAGGATTCGCACATCAGAGTAATGTGGCACAGACTATTAGAATCACATGTTTCTGTGAAGGCATTCTCAGTCTGCAATCTGAAAATGTAAATCAGAAAGTACTAAAATAATCATAGTCTCCCTTTTCTAACCATGGAGATGTTTTAAGGAAAAAATTAAGGTATTGATAAGTGTTCTGCCAGGTAGAGAAGTGTGTCCTCAGTAACAGTGGCTTAAGTGTATACACAGATAGCAACAAAGGTGAGAAATCTTGAGAGTTTCTTCTTGAGTTCTTTGTATATATTGTATATTAGCCCTCTGTAAGATGTAGGGTTGGTGAAGATATTTTCCCAATTTGTTGGTTGCAGATTTGTCCTTTTGACAGAGTCCTTTGCCTTACAGAAACTGTAATCTTTTGAGGTCCCATTTGTCAATTCTTGATCTTAGAGCAAAAGCTATTGGTGTTCTGTTCAGGAACTTTCTCCCTATGCCCATGTCCACAAGGGTCTTCCCCAGTTTCTTTTCTATTAGTTTTAGTGTGTCTGGCTTTATGTGGAGGTCCTTGATCCACTTGCAGTTGAGCTTAGTACAAGGAGATAAGAATGGTTCAATTTGTATTCCTCTGCATGCTGACCTACAATTGAACCAGCACCATTTGTTGAAAAGCTATCTTTTTACCACTGGATGGTTGTAGCTCCTTTGTCGAAGATCAAGTGACCATAGTTATGTGGGTTCATTTCTGGATCTTCAGTCCTATTCTGTTGATCCACCTGCCTGTCACTGTACCAATACCATGCAGTTTTTAACCCTATTGCTCTGTAGTACTGCTTGAGGTCTGGGATACTGGTTCCACCAGAAGTTCTTTTACTGTTGAGAATAGTTTTAGCTATCCTGGGTTTTTTGTTATTCCAGATGAATCTGAGAATTGCTCTTTCTAACTCTATGAAGAATTGAGTTGGGATTTTGATGGGAATTGCGTTGAATCTATATATCGCTTTTGGTAAGATGGCCATTTTAACTATATTAATCCTGCCAATCCATAAGCGTGGAAGATTTTTCCATTTTCTGAGGTCTTCTACAATTTCCTTCTATATTCTTGGTTTTCATTATTTCTGAGTCTGGGATGCACTAAAAAGCTTTGGACAGCTTATTGTTCAGCATATCCCGTTGCATACTGTGTCAGCCAATCTTTTGGACTTCTAACCAGGAACATGGACTCATTGAGATCAAGAGAGTTTTTTTAAAAAATATGCTCATTATGTAGAAGCTTTCAGCTTCAAGGGGTATTTGAAAATGCCTAACATGGAGGACTGTGCACGCCTTCCATGGACAGAGGTTCTATTGAATCCTTTTGTGAAGATTTCATAATTTTTGACATCATGAAGTTTAGGTTGATTGAGTAATAAAGGGGGGTGCTAAAAGTAGGAGAGGAAAAGATGTTGAATTAGCCTCCACACATGCTAACAGCTTATCTTTTTTAATATTTTAATTAATATTTTTAAGCCGGTAAACACTTGACTGATCATAAATGATCTTCAAGAGTTGATTATCTTTGGTCAGGCAGATAATATAACCAGGGATAAATATGCTATTATTCACTCAACAAATCCTTGTTAAGAGCCCACAGAAACTTTTCTAAATTTGTGCATAAATCAGAGGACTAAAAAGACAAAGATCTAAACTTGAATTTTCAGTCTAACAGATAACAGAGATTTGAAAGAGACAGAGAACAGGGAAACATTCCAAGCCAGGTAAATCCTTTTGAAAATATATTATTTATCTACATCTGAAAGATTCATTTTAAGCCAAGGTCTGTATAGACATCAAGAAATAACTACTTTCAGCATACATAGCACTTGGCAATTTTCTCAATTTCATCCCTTTCAAAGCATATCATAAGCACAATTTTATGGTTAAAGGGAAGTAAAGCATGATGGGTAAAGCCACAATGTCTTAGCTCACTATTGTTATCTCTTCCTTTTGTTCTGAAAGCCAGCTCCTCATTCTCCATGTGAATCCATGCTATTCTATTTTACTCAGTGAAGAAATATCTTTTCACTGCTTACCTTGGAAATGAGACCCATCCCAAGTTGAATACCCCTAGTTACAAATAACCCAAATCATATAGATTACACATAACTGGTTAAAGGAAGCAACCCCCCCCAAATGCTGCTGTACTGAAATGGGGTGTTGCTGTGGTCCCTGTATGTGAGCAGGGTTAGTACAAAGGAATTCATGGCTGTGTTGGTGATGCTTTCCTTCTATACTGTCTAGTACAACAACTACCATTCCCATGTGTCTTGGGCTCTAGAAACCTTGAGACAACTTCTGAGGAACTACACCTTTTTTGTTCATTTTAGTTAAAACTTCAGTAGAAATATCCATTGGTCACCATACTGGCCATCCAATCTGCCCTCTTGTCTAATACTACACCTTTAAGGTGCTCTAGCATCATTGGCCTTTGATTTTAAGGTGAACACTTCTGAGGGTAGAATCATAATTTTAGGCAACTTGGTGCATCTTTGAACAGAAATGGATGTTCTATGTGGCCTCTGGGTTAAATACCAAAGCAAGACAAGATCAGTGCTGCAGTGTTAGGAGAGGAGACATCTATGCAATTTCCTTTAACTACAAATTGGAACTCTTTCTGGAACCCTGTGTTCCCATGTTTAGTACAGCCTTGCCATTCTTTTCCGTATTGCTCGCTTCAGAGTCATTGCATTTGAGAAGTGTACTTGAGTAGCTAAAAAGGAGGATCTGCCATTTCTTCCCCTGTTAAGTTGCCAAAGGCATCTCCTTGTGCTTACAATAAATTCCTCTAGCTCCTTTCCCCCTCTCTTCTTCCCCTAGGAGAGATAATTGGATTGTGTGATTTCCATTAAATGTAATGTACCACATGCAGATGAAACACAATAGCAAAATGCATTTAGGTAGAATCTCTTAGAAAAAATGGTCTGGGTGCTTTTCTGCTTGTTAAAATTAGCTGCAAAAATATCTTTAGTTTGTACAATTAACTGCAAAGACTTAATTTACTCTTTTTTTTTAAAAAAAGGTTATTTACATTTCATAACCCTGTGAAGAAATAATCTTTTAGATAAGAGAGATGTGATTATTTTTCTGCTTTTATTATCTTATGTACAGCGTCCATATGAGAAAAATCCATACAGGGTTTTTCAGACATACCATTATTCCACATAGTGGTGCTCTAAACCTTCAGAAGTCATTCACATGAGCTCTGCAGTTGCTGGATAATAATGCAGTGAACCTGATTGCAGTTGGAATTTTCTCTGAAATGGACTCTCGATAAATTCTTTTTAAAGGTATGTCTTCCAGCACTCATCATTTTGCAGGACAGAGCCTTTCCACATACTCAGAAGTGATGAGCTGAACTAATACCACTAGAGGACAGGGCCATTTGAGGATGTGCACACTATCTAGAAACCTAAATAGCCATTTCCTTTTCCTTCTATTACTATCATATTATCAGATTTTAATGAAGTTCATGATACCACTCAGTGGTTAGGTTTAAGAATCTTATGTTACAGACAAAAGGAAAATTAATTCAATATTATTGATATTGGGTTCCTTGGAATGCCAGTCTCTTTCTCCCACCCCTTCATCATTTTGGTGAAGAATTGTTGTTTGTAGGCTGAAAAACTTTTCAGAATCCCAGGGTGAGAGTGCTGGACTAGGAACTAAACAGTCTTTGAAAGTATTTGACTTTCACCAATTAGTTGATATTTGTAACAGCAAAAGCACAGAAGGAAGGTAAAACCAGAATTCCTTTTCAGCTGATCTAGACTATGCTGGGGAGAACCTGATATTACAAGCCCGATGTTGTCTGGTAATCTTTCTTTGATTACTGTCCTTAGCTCGTACTGCTATAACCCTTTGGAGCACTGAATCCATTTTAATTACTTTCATTTATAATCATAAAGGCATCTGGGTGGAAGGACCAGTGCAAACATACTGGTTTCTCGAAACTCAAGAAATTTGTGGTGATACTGTACTGTGTGCTTGCTGTTTTATGTTTGGGGTAGATCTGTGTTCTTTGTTCACTGTTAAACAAAACCAAGTGACTGAAACAAGGAGGATTATTGATCTTGTGAATAGGCAAGTCTGAGGATGTATCTTCCAGTTTTAGGTCATCCTTTTTGTTCATAGCTGGTCTCCTCTACACACGTGCAAGTCATGTGGCTGAAGCTATTGTGGGGTCAGACAAACAAGTTTTCTTCTATGTGGCCTAATATTTTCTCACATCTTAGTCCTGGTTTGCTCCCATGGTAGTAGTTAGGCTCTAAGAAAGAGCAGAGAGTACATTATGTGCCGTGAATGGTATGACAGACTATTATAAGCTATCCCTTCTGCCGAGTTGTATTCACCAGTGCAAGGCACCAGTAAGACCAAGCTAAAGGGTCAAGGAAACAGGCAGTCTCTTGATGGAAGGAAAATCAGAGCTAATTATTTTGACAATGAATCTGTTCTAAAATGTGTATGCTCAGAAATATAAAAAAAAATGGGCTCTAAAAACAATTTGCTACTGAATTTGAAGGAATGTAATTTTTCTCAGTTTTCATATGTTTGTAGATGGGATGGGCTCCTGTTCAAAAAGCCAGATGGACAGAAGTAGGGAATGCATAATTCTTAATACAGGTAGTGCACTTCAAAGGGAATTACTGAAGTGGAAGGCTCAAAGCCTTGGCTTTCTAGCTTTTACAACTAGAAAAAATTTGTGTTGTATTTGCCACAAATAATACAACATTTCAGCGAAAGAGCAATACAAAGGCAAGGAGATTCAGTCTTTGTGACAAGGATGTCAGCAAATGACATTTAGAGGATCGCGCATATAAACTTCTTTGGTTTTGTATATCTGCTGCTGATGAGTCTGTGTTACAGACTCAGCTTTTGTTCTCACATCAGGCACAGAAGTTTGTTTTTTATTGTTGAAAACCTGTATCCTGCTTTTAGACAAAGCAAAGGAAGTCAGAGAACTTTCTACACCCATTGCTTCTTAACTGCCCTCAGGTTAACTGTCCTTCACGTTCTGGAAAGGCATGTTCTAGATTCTCTTATCTCCAAGTTTGTGAACTTATACTGAATAGATTAACACTGAGTAGTTTTATACTGAATCTAAGACCTGCCTACTCCTGTCATAGCATGTGGGATACATATACATTCAATAACAACTAGTTGAGAGGGAAAGAGAGAGAGAGAGAGAGAGAGAGAGAGAGTTTCGAGGGAGAAAAGAGAAGGGAGAATGGTGTAATTTCAAAAGAAAAACAGAATGAAAAATACTAGAAGGAAGCAACATATGTCAGTAAGTTTGCATACTAAAGAGAGAGTGTTTCTTATTTGTTAACTTTTTCTCCAAGTTCTCAAGTTGATCCTGGTAACTGAAATTTTAAAGAGCAAGACCGAGTAAAATCGCTCTCAATATTTAACAACAGATTAAAAATAATTATACCAACAAACCAAGAATATGTACTTTGCAGAAGAACACCCATGGAGAAATGGCTTATTTATGATGTTGGTCTTTGGGGGGTTGGTTTCGGTCTTTTTAATTACAAACTATAATAAAGCTTGTTCATATCCACATTGTATTTCATTTCATAATATCTACAAGCTTTCTCTAAGTTTTGTAGAAATCAAATCACTATCCATTCATAAGACTCTAAAGGAATAATTAACGTTGTGGAGTATCAGTTTTAGCCTGATAATCTTATTGCTCTATAAATACTGGATGCTCTACAGGGCATCTTAAACTTTACAGGACTATGATACAGGATGCTCTACAGGGCATCTCAAACTTTAGGGGACTATGATACGATGAGCATCTTAATTAAAAAAAAACGTTAATCTGTGCAGCTTGTGTTAGTGTCAGTAGGTTAGGTTTTTTCATCTGTTATCCAGATAAAACTGTCTCTGCTAAAACACAAGAGCAAAGGGACAGCATATAGATGTGTCTCAAGCTTTTCATCTTGTGGCAAATTTTCACACTTATATATGAGAATGCCTGCTTTTCTGTTGTAAGAGATGGGTGTCTGAACCGAAGAGTAAGTATGTGAAGTCTCCACAGAGATCACATTTCAATGCGTGTAGCTTATTAGACCCTCTTAGGGATGCTGAGAAATATTGACATCCATGTTTTACCTAAAACCAATTAAAATATGAATCTCTTGTGAGTTGGGCTCAAGAATCAGTATTTAAAAAGAAGTTGCTCTGGCAATTCTAATCTGTAGTTAAGGTTGAGGACCACATTTGAGGTGAATCACCAAAGGATATCACATCAATTAATACAGGATTTGATTTCACTCAAGTGCCTATTGCCTTATTCTTAATTTAATTTTGATTTATGTGCATAGTATTGCTTGTACATTTAAATTAAAATGTGAAAATGCTACTCAGTGTATTTCTAGGCTACAGGTCCTTTTTCTTTTCATCAAATACTAAAGTATTTGGCGCTTAAGTATGGTCTAAAGACATCCAGTGGTTTCGGTAATATATATATGTATACATAAACATATCTATATATAGTAACTTTAAGGAAAAAATCAGGAAAAACGCTTTCAAAAACATAAATTTTGTATATAGTTTGTAGTCTGTGTAAATCTAAGGGTGGTTTTAATACAAATATGACCCACAATAGGGTCATATATTTAAATGTGTGGTTATTAGGATATGGTACTACTTGGTAGGATTTTGGCATGGTCTTGCTGGAGTAGGTGTAGACTTGGAGGAAGTGTGTCACCAGAAGTAGACTTTGGGATTTTTAGAAGATCAAGCCAGGTCCAGAGGTTCTCTCTACCTTCTGCTGCCTGTGTATCTGGATGTAGAACTCTCAGCTCCTTGTTAACCATCATGTCTGCCTTCATGCTAACATAATAATAGACTAAATCTCTGAATCTGGATGCAAGTCCCAGTTAAAAGTTTTCTTTTATAAGAATTGTTGTATTCAAGGTATCTCTTCACAACAAAAGAACACAAAGACAAGTCAATGCCATAGAAAAAAAGCACAATAAAATAACACATTCATAATATAAGCCATTGTTATTTCAGAAACCTATGACAAAATATCATTCTCACAAAAATAAGAAGTTGAAAAATGACTTTTCATTGTTCTGATTTATTTTATAAAGTTACTTTAGAAAGTTCTCCTTCCTGACTACATCTATGTTGGAAGGTGATAGTATAGGAAGAATGGTAAACCAGACTTCACTGTCAATTTGCAAAGTACAGACAGAAAACAATGTTTTTTCCACATGTTGGCCTGCTTCTTGGAAGAAATATGCTCTTTCACTTCTCAAGTGAATGGGGAAAACCCAACATCCGTCACTTGTGTATGGTATTGCAAGAAACAGACAATGCCTTCCTGGAGCACCACAGGGATCTCAGACTCTGACTTCAATCTCACAGACAGGTATTTTCCAAGGGTTGCTGCTCACTTACTACTATTGGCCTGTTTTATATATTGTTGTCTATGAAGAGAACACAAGTTACTTGAATGAGCACCTCATGTCAGGATGGGAATTTGCCAGGTAGTATCGTTTTTCAATCGTTACTTTACTGAATCCTCGTAGAGTTAGGCAGATAGGGCCTGGAACAATTTACCTTTTAGAAAATAGAAAATGATCAATTACATCAAATAACTTTGCCAAGTAGGTTTAACAACTCTTTCAGTTTGTATTTATTACATGCCTGATCTTATTATTGTAAATCATTGTGCAAATATAACAACTTTTCCGATGGAAACCTGACCACATTTTAATTCACAGAAAATGTGGTTCTTGTTATCCTTTTGTGTGGGAGAGAGCATTGAGTGTGTCTGGGCTTGTGACACAGATGCTTGCATGCTTATTTATCTAAAGGCAAGGAAGAATATATTTTTTCAGTATATGTCAGTAGTAGATAAGATTTACATATATAATGCTTTGTATGAAGAAAAGTATTACATCACTCTCTCAGAACACATGTACACATACAAAGAGACATGCGTGGACACATACATATGTCACCCATTCACATCACCTTAGCTTAGTTTATCACTTCCCTTTTAATGGCCAAAAAGTTACATAAAACTATACTCATAAAACATCAGCCTCTTTGTTATCTTTTCTTCTCTGTGGCAATGTATTTTATTTCTCTTCGGGTAAATTCTGTTTCTCTTGACTTTTAGAAATTAGAAATTTGAGAGAAGTTGCTTTAACATAATGCAAAACTTCAAAGTCTATTTTTAGACTTGAAAAGTGAAAAAAGTGTAGGTAATTAATTTGGTTTGGTATCCTCTTTTTCTCTTTATGTAAGACTTGTCCCCAATGCAGTGACCTTGCTGTCTCTCTACAGTTCCCAGACATTAAGGAATTCCTTGCAATGAGTCATACTTTTTTCTCAGTTCTGAAGAAGACTGTCTGGCTCTCCCCTGTGGTTTTGCTTTGGCTAATTTGGACAACACTAAATTGAACTTCCTAGAATATAATTCGAGTGGTGAGCTGCTATTATACTGAAATTTGGATGTGTTTGGAAATTTGCAAATGTGTATTTTTGGTAGCCAGTTTTTAAAAGGTTAATATATTGTTTGTTCAAAGTCAGATAAGATTTTTTTATACCTTTATTCTGCATCATCTTCTAAACTGTAAAAGTAAACAAAAGAGTTTAGTGATCTTTCTTGTACACAGATGTACAAATGCATGTATAAATTTGTATGAATATTTACATATATATTACATATTTTTACATACATGTACATATACAAATATGGATATATGCCTAGATGTTTATAAAACACCAGATAGAAACTCTTTAGAAGAAAAATATCAATGCAGTTTGTATAATACCTAATCACTATCTTCAATGAGAAGATAGATCATTTCTTCCTGAAAAATCACTGGTGCACATGACTTTGTGAAGCAGGAAATAGGCTTACTATCTGGGAACAGCCATTGGACTGACGACACATCATGCCAAGTCTAGCCCTCTTCAGTGATCAGAATGCAGTTTCTCTGCTGCATTTTTACTATACTACACTCGGATCTGTTAGAGAAGATAATTACATCAACATGCATCATTTGGTACCACAGGAATGAAGTTAGTTTACGAGAACATGTTGGTAAAAAATCAATGTTTCTCAATTTGCCTCAATATTTTCTTTCAGTAGCAGTTTAGCTTTACATTGTCATTTATCTAGGAAAGGGAAACTATTGTCTTATGACAATACATTCATCCAATGACATTACCTCTCATTTGTATATTTTGAAATACATGTATATACATTCATGGTGAGTATATTAGTAAGCAAAAAGAAAATATCTAAGTAAATTATACAATTATTATGACTAATAATCAGCAGTATTGAACAAATTGAAAAAATAGACCCTGAAAGTTAACCCACTCCAATGCCTCTTGTCTTGGTTAAATATTTTCCTCTGCCTTTCCTGCTTCCCCTTATCTTTCTTTTGGCCAGAAATAATGATGGTTTTATAAGTATTAATGAAAGTTCTTAAATATTTATGCACAAGTTATTGAGAAGTTATGTTTTATTTTATTGTACATGATACAGTTTAGAACATTGTATATATGTATCATTTGTTTATTCTTGATTAAAAGCTAAAAGTTGGCTTGCTTCAAATGGAGAACTTTGTAAAAACCTTTAATGGTCAATTAAAAGAAAGACCTCTAAGATCTCATTGTGGATGGAGAAGCCAGAAGACAATTATAAGATAATTATTTCTTGTCTATCTCATCTTTTGATTTAAGACTTCTTTTTCTACATGATTATACTTTCTTCTAGAATGCAATGATTTTCATTTGGCATACAAACTGCATGTACAGTATAGACATAATATTTGTGCTTTCAAAGAAGCAGTGGAATTTAGAGGAATGGTTATAGATTTTTAGGAGATAAGAATTTTAATTCAAATTCTACTATGATTGATGATGGACTTTAGAGTAAGGCATAGCAGCTCTTTGTGTTTCATTTTTGCCCCTTTATAAAAGGGAAATCTTTATCTACTTGACCATTAAGGTCCTTTTGATCTTAAGGGGCATTTAGTGCACATATGCTTCTATAGGCATTAAAATATTAAAATAATAGTGAGTCAACACAGCTAACATTCTGATAAAATAAGTTGTCTTTTTGCATGCTTTCAAATATAAAACCTGTGAATTTTCTTTTGTTGCATTGTTATCAGAGCAAATCAAAATTACTGCTGCTATCTCAAAGTTTCATTTTCCATTTTATAAACAGACTTTATGATTTACATACAGTATTGGTTTGCTCTGAGGACCATATCCCATGTTTACATGTATTCTGTGACTTTTGAGTCTGATAGCTAGACACATTCTTTTTCTGAATAGCTGCAACTCATTTTCATAGATAAGTTGTACTATATATAAAAGGAACAGATTGAAGCTCAGGGCTTTTGAAACTTAGCATTTTTCATGTAGATGCTCAATCATTGCTATTCGATGAAATAATCTGCCAGGTTGAAATAACAGTCTAAGTAATATTGATGGAGCTATGATGTGATTAATGTATTTTGAGATAGCAGGACATCAAAAAAAATGAGACATGCTGCATTAACCCAAGCTTTTCACACATATGTATATTCTTTTGAGAAGATTATGCTTTGAACTTTAGGCTACTTGCTCTAGACAGAAGTTATATTTTGAATGATTGGACTATTACTCATTAACACAAACTTTAGTAGTAATGCTGCTGGAGCCAGTAAATGAAAACAAATTCTAGTTTTCTTCCTTAAAAGAAAATCTTTTATCACCTGATAGGGGTTTCTAGAAATAGTTATCATTCTAGAAGTTTCTCTTTGTTTTATGTTCTCAAGTAATGAAGATAACTTAAGAAGGAGAAATAAAATCAGCTAATTCTCATTAAGATACAGTAATGCATCACATCTATGTTCCTGCATCTAAGACAATAAATCCCAGAATATTGCAGCATCAAACACATTCACTGAGTTGTAAAGTTTTACAGTTGTACAATTTATCGCATGTACTAAAATAATTAGAATATATCATTTTATGGATTGAGATTAAATAGAGTTTAATTATCAAAGCAGAACGAATTTACTATGAGTTTAAGTCCCCTTTCATTTACAGAAAGATTCTAGAAAACAACCCTACAGCTAATGACATTGAGGAAATTTAAGGTGAATCTTTTAATAGCCTCATTAGCTCAACTCATTGACTTAGGCCATATTCGGTTCCCTGAAAAGAAGTTTAGTTTTCCACAAACTCCAAATCATTTTAAGTCTGATTTACTTCATTACTTTAGCTAACACATTGATGATAGTCAAATCAACAATGATGACTCAGATTGAGCACCGTTGTTGAGTTTAAAGAAAAGAACTACCTGTTTGTCCACTCACTGTTCTGTAGTGTAAAACATAATTGAGTATCTTGAGCCACTAAGCAAGAATAGGTAAACTACTGGTACACAATTCAGTTTGATTTATTATTATTTCTTTTAATTTAAGGATATTTATTCTATTTTTATTAGATATATTCTTTATTTACATTTCAAATGTTGTCCTCCTTCCTGGTCCCCCCCACCCTGAAGGTCCCATAAGTCATTTCCCCTCCCCCTGTTCCCCAATCAACCCTCTCCCACTTCCCTGTCCTGGTATTCCTCTTCACTGCTGCATTGAGTCTTTCCAAGACCAAGGACCTCTCCTCCTCCCTTTGGTGTCCAACAAGGCTGATCTCTGCTGCCTATGCATCTGGAGCCATGGGTAACTCCATGTGTACTTTTTGGATGATGATTTTGTCCCTGAGAGCTCTGGAAATACTGGGTGGCTCATAAAGTTGTTCCTCTTATGGCGCTGCAAACCCCTTCAACTTTTTGGGTCCTTTTTCTAGTTCCCCCTGTAGGGATCCTGTGCTCAGTTCAATGGCTCGCTGAGAGTGTCCCCCTCTGTATTTGTCATGCACTACCAGAGCCTGTTAGGTGATGCTATATCCGGCTCCAGTCAGCAAGCACTTGTGGGCATCAATAATAGTGTTTGGGTTTTGTAATCATATATGGGATGGATCCCTAGGTGGGGAAGTCTCTGGATGGTCTTTCTCTCAGACTCTGCTCCACCCTTTGTCTCTGTATCTCCTTCTGTGAGTATTTTATTCCCCCTTCTACAAAGGACCAGAGTTTCCATACTTTGTTCTTCCTCCTTGTTGGGCATCATTTGATATGTGAAATGTGTCTTGCGTGATAAATATTTATAATGTCTCTGCTAATTTTGGTGGCTCTTAATGATTTTTAAAGATTTTATTATCTTTTGATGATCTATAATAAGTTAAGAGACATCATAAATGTGTGTACATGCATAAAATGAATATTTGATATAAAATATAAATACCATAGAAATAGCATAGAAATATAAAAGCTAAACTTCAAAGTAGGAAGTAGATGCCTTTCGCTTGAAATGATCAGAAAAACTGCAATCATTCGTGTTAGAGGCAAAATGGAATAATGTTGGGAATGGCAAACTTTGTATGATATGTGAGTGAGGTTGAGATTCTGTCTTGTTGATGTCCTATAGCATGCATTAGAATATAATTTACATAAAGAGTAGGATATGTAAGGGCATTTGTTAGGATATGATTCATATTTTAACAATTAAACATATTATAGATAAAAAATCATGAAACACAGATATGTATATTAGTAGACATATAAATTTGTATAGAAGGTAACTGGCGTTAACAAAGCATACATGAATAAACATAGCTGATTACCAATAAATGTTATTTACAACAATGTTGATATACAGTCTTTTCAATTTCTGGTTTAGAGAGTCAAAATCTCAGTCATTGGGAAATGAATTGATTTGAGCTACATTGTTAAATATATAGAGGATACTGAAGTCTTTGTTTATAAGTCAATGGTGTATAATCATTATTATTTATAAATAGAATAAAACCATAGCTAATGCTTATTGTATGTCAAGTATTGTGTACTTTATACAGACAGACTTTAAGGTGATTATTGAGCATGGGGATTTTCCTTGATTTGATATCTCTCAAAGGCAGTTCTTATGCTCATAAAAATAAATGCTTGACATACTAAATCTCAGAAATGCCTCTCAATTTGTGTAAAGGGCTTTGGGATTATTAGCCCCAAACATACCCATTAATGAGCATACATAGTCTTTTCCCTACCTGCCAGATGATATCTACACTAAGAGATGGGTAAAGCACACATACCTGTATAAAGCTCATGGTTTTCCAGAACATAAAATGTGTCAATAAGTAATTATAGTATTAACAACTTTATTACAAGCATGTACATTGGAATTATAGCTGCAACTGAGCAGCTCTAAGGTCAAGAAAAACATTATAAATACACTCTTTGAGACAGTATGTGAGAGTATTTTATCCTGTATCTCCAGAGGACATTGAGGGTATTGCGGGCACAAGTACAAAAGCATTCATGTGTCAGAGACAAATTAACTGTTTCCCTGTAGCTGCTGGCTGCTCCTGATGTGCATCTGACTGAATTCAGTGTGTGTATGCCTGTGTGTGTGTGTGTGTGTGTGTGTGTGTGTGTGTTTAATTATCTACACCTGAAATTGTTAACTAATTAAAACAATCTACAAATAACAGTGTTACACTGTTATAAACCACTCATAAAACCAGTAATTATGAGTATCAAGTCAATGGGAAGAAGTTGTAATTATTTTATCTTTGATATGTTCAGAGGAGGCATGTGTGCTAGTATTCATGTTTGTGAAGAGAACAGGTGAGATGACTGGAACTGATATTTTCAAGGGGTCCCATTATAAAACTTTTCTAAGTGGCAGGAACGTTGTAAACAGAATTCAGCTACTTTGGTGTAAGAAAAATGGCTACTTTGGAGACAAAGAAGCATCCCTTATGTTAATGCTCACAGGAAGAGAAAGCAAAGAGGAAGCAAATGGGAAGAAATAATTTTTCCTGCCTTTTCTCATTTTTTTATTCGATATATTCTTTATTTACATTTCAAATGATTTCCCCTTTCCTGGATCCCCCCTCCCTGAAAGTCCCATAAGCTCTCTTCCTTCTCCCTGTTCCCCCATCTACCCCTTCCCACTTCCCTGTTCTGGTATTCCCCTACACTGCTGCATTGAAGCATTCACTTATTGGCTGACCTAGGGGAGATACACAGCAAATGCAGAAATACTATGTGCACAGTCTTTGGCTCAGTTTCACAAAGCTGAAACTGTGGAACTGGGTGGAGCTGGGTGGAAGTGAAAGGCAAAGGCCTACCAAATCATACCCTCAACACATGAATGTATACAGGGTTACAAGATATCATTATTAATCAGCTCTGGAATTACTATATTGGCATCTTGTAAATTGTGATATTACTCATACATAAATCTGATTGATTAATTAAGCTTTAAGAGTTTTTGCTTTGAACATAGTGTAACATGTATCCTTATTACATGCTGGGGAATCTTTTGGGTATATGCCCAGGAGTGGTATAGCAGGATCTTCTGGAAGTGAGGTGCCCAGTTTTCGGAGGAACTGCCAGACTGATTTCCAGAGTGCTTGTACCAATTTGCAATCCCACCAGCAGTGGAGGAGTGTTCCTCTTTCTCCACATCCTCGCCAACACCTGCTGTCTCCTGAGTTTTTAATCTTAGCCATTCTGACTGGTGTAAGGTGAAATCTCAGGGTTATTTTGAGTTGCATTTCCCTGATGACTAATGAAGTTGAGCATTTTTTAAGATGTTTCTCTGCCATCCGAAGTTCTTCAGGTGAGAATTCTTTGCTTAACTCTGTACCCCATTTTTAATAGGGTTATTTGGTTTTCTGGGGTCTAACTTCTTGAGTTCTTTGTATATATTGGATATTAGCCCTCTATCTGATGTAGGATTGGTGAAGATCTTTTCCCAATTTGTTGGTTGCCGATTTGTCCTTTTGATGGTGTCCTTTGCCGTACAGAAACTTTGTAATTTTATGAGGTCCCATTTGTCAATTATTGATCTTAGAGCATATGCTATTGGTGTACTGTTCAGAAACTTTCTCCCTGTACCGATGTCCTCAAGGGTCTTCCCCAGTTTCTTTCTCTTAGCTTGAGACTGTCTGGCTTTATGTGGAGGTCCTTGATCCATTTGGATTTGATCTTAGTACAAGGAGACAAGGATGGATCAATTCGCATTCTTCTGCATGCTGACCTCCAGTTGAACCAGCACCATTTGTTGAAAAGGCTATCTTTTTTCCATTGGATGTTTTCAGCCCCTTTGTTGAGGATCAAGTGGCCATAGGTGTGTGGGTTCATTTCTGGATCTTCAATCCTGTTCCATTGATCTGCCTGCCTGTCACTGTACCAATACCATGCAGTTTTTAACACTATTGCTCTGTAGTATTGCTTGATGTCAGGGATACTGATTCCCCCAGAATTTCTTTTGTTGCTAAGAATAGTTTTAGGTATCCTGGGTTTTTTGTTATTCCAGATGAATTTGAGAATTGCTCTTTCTAACTCTGTGAAGAATTGAGTTGAGATTTTGATGGGTATTGCATTGAATCTGTATATTGCTTTTGGCAAAATGGCTATTTTAACTATACTGATTCTGCCGATCCATGAGCATGGGAGGTTTTCCCATTTTTTGAGGTCTTCTTCCATTTCCTTCTTCAGTCTTGAAGTTCTTGTCATACAGATCTTTCACATGTTTGGTAAGAGTCACCCCATGGTACTTTATACTGTTTGTGGCTATTGTGAAGGGGGTCATTTCCCTAATTTCTTTCTCAGCCTGCTTATCCTTTGAGTATAGGAAGGCCACTGATTTGCTTGAGTTGATTTTATAACCTGCTACTTTCCTGAAGTTGTTTATCAGCTGTAGGAGTTCTCTAGTGGAGTTTTTTGGGTCACTTAGGTAGATATAATTGCCAGAAGTTGGAAAGAACCCAGGTATCCATCAACAGAAGAGTGGATGCAAAAAATGTGGTATATATACACAATGGAGTACTATTCAGCCATTAGAAACAATGAATTCATGAAATTCTTAGGCAAATGGATGGAGCTGGAGAATATCATACTAAGTGAGGTAACCCAGACTCAAAAGATGAATCATGGTATGCACTCACTAATAATGGATATTAACCTAGAACATAATCCACACATCAAATCAGGTACAAGAAGAACGGAGGAGTGGCCCCTTGTTCTGGAAAGACTCAGTGAAGCAGTATAGAGCAAAATCAGAACAGGGAAGTGGGATGGGTTGGGTGGGAAAACAGGGGGAGGGAAGGGGACTGATGGGACTTTCGGGGAGTGGGGGTCCAGAAAAGGGGAAATCATATGAAATGTAAATAAATATATCAATAAAAAAAAGAATTTTTGCTTTACTTGGTCACTGGAGTGTGGGTCCACTGATGGTAGACAGGGAACACAGCTGAGATGCTGTGGGAGAGAGCTGGGAGAAAACAGCTCGGAGGCTGCTAGAACATGTGAACCCCGCCAGAACAAGGCCTTGCTGCCTGGCTGGGTAGACGAGTTAGCAAAATGTTTTTTAATATTTCCCGCAATATAAGGTGCATTTTGAGAAGCGATGGAATATCATAGTCGGCTTCATTACTATTAACAAAAATCAACTTCAATGGAGAAAAATGTGGTTTGGACTTAAACATTTCAAGCTTTCAGTCCACAACTCGTTGGCCTTTTGCTTTGGCCAGGGCAGGAAGCAGCACAGCATCCTGTGAGCATGTAGTAGAGGGGACTGTTTACCTCATGGGAAGCAGGGAGTGACTGAGAGGGAAAGAAGAGAACTAGAGTACTAATATCATCTTGTAGAGCATTTCTCCTAGTGAGCCAACTTCTTCCGTTTAGGCCTCACCTCATAAACATTCTACAAGCTCCCAAAAGTGGTACTGGCTGCTGACCAAGTTTCAACACCTGAGTGTCTGTGGGACAGTCATATAAAGCAAAAGAAAGAGAATGTTTAGTCTGATACCAAGTGAGGGGATAAACTTTCCTCCGTCAGGAATGAAGCTACCTACTATAAATTGGATAATAAATATACAGGACCCTTTTTCCTTTATTGCTCTAAATTTTTGGTCTTGATGTAAGCTTGCACATGTTTATTTACTGTTTCAGAATTATGTGGCAGTGATCACAATGGCTTTGTATATAACACAATAGCCACCAATAAGCAGTGCCCACTCCTGGATTAACTGTCTCTTGGTGTTTAGAATTCTGAATGACTACAGTATTAAATTTGTCTTTACTGAAAACTTTTGACTCAACTCTGATCTATCTACTGAAAATGTCATCCCAATTCAGCACATGGTCTTCTCTTTTTATATTGAACTTGTTTTTAGTGAAATATGATTTATTTCTTGAGCTTAGTTTTCTCAATGCAGGGCTTTCACTGAACAGGTAAGAGTATACTTTTCTTGACAAGACACATAAATAATAAAACGAATACATTTTAAATACAGGAAGATGAGCAAGCAGTGGTAGAAGTGAGTGGGGTGGAGATTGTCATATGGGCAATGATATGCGTCTTTTAAGAATACTATTCTGGACCAATAAAAAACAAAAGCAAAAAGACAGAAAGAGTTTTTAAAAAGTTAGAAATTGTGGGCGATATGACAGAGAATTGCTCTAATTAATTCAGGGAATGGGAATAAATCCTATATTCATTCATTAACTTGAAATTTTTAAAATATCTTAAAGACTTTGTAGAACTTTAATGGGGGCATTTAAAATGTGATGAGCTATAGAAAGATTGAAACTAATAAGCATATTCAGAATTGTTCACAAGAAAATCATGAGTCTTTGTTAGTTTCAAATATTGGCTCTATTCTTTCGGATGACAAATCTTCTGAAATAATTATGAATGCCTCCAAATAATTTTAAAGGAACTAAAAAATTCTGAAGGAAAATGATTTCCTCTGTGTAGGATATTTTTCTATGCCTAGTGTGTCATCATTTAATAGACTTGATATTAATAAATTATTGCAATAGAATCTAATAACAGTGGATTTTTTGTGACAAGAGCAAATTTTCACTGCAAGTGAGAACATATATTATGATCAGACACAAGGTACTTGAATTGAAGATAACCACTCTATTAAAATAAAAAATAATGAAAATGATATTTGAAAAGAAAAACATGTCAAGTAGATACATGTGATAAAATATATATTAATTTTTAAATTTTTCTCTTAACTCTTTATTCTCTTGAGGATTTAATATTGAAACAGTTAGCCCTAAAATATGTACCATAGCAAGTTAGGTGACATGATTTCAAGTCAGCTCAAGCAATCTGGCTTGCTTTTATTTGAAACTTATACTATAAACAAATACAATAAAACCACAGACACTTTAACTAAAATACCCAGAAATAACCCCGATGTTGAGCTACTGTTGGAGGAGGGTGTAAACAACACCACCGTGCTTTGAAAATGAGTAAATAAATCAACATTAGTGTAGTTTGGGAGATTGTTGACTCTATGTTGGTATCTCCTTGAGAGACAAAGCCAAAAGTAGGTATGATGGGGAACACTGATTTTCAGGTAAGTTGATTGGTTCCAGTGTCTGCATCTGGTAAGCATTTCCTTGGCTTCTGGACAGGATGATAGTCTAGTAGTCATCCAATATTAGTAGTACACCCTGGTTAACAAGACTGGTTAGACAAATGCAAAATGATCCATGTAAAATAAAACAATCTACTTATTAAAAAGTAATCTTAACTGTGTGATCCTGTCCACATACCATTAAGTTATTAGGTATACAGTGTTCTGCCTGCATGTATGCCTGCAGTCCAGAAGAGAGCACCAGATCCCATTACAGATGGTTGTGAGCCATCATGTGGTTGCTGGGATTTGAACTCAGGACCTCTGGAAGAGCAGTCAGTGCTCTTAACCACTGAGCCATCTCAGTGGTTCTTTCTTGGAGGGGTATCTGTAAAATGCATTTATTGCATGTCCAAGAAGGTAGTCCAGCTGAACATAGAATTTTGTTTTTTATATTCAGTTTATTAATCTGTTTTTAAATGAGTATATTAAACATCTACTTGCTGTGACAATATGATAAGGGTTCAGGATAGAGAAAGCAACAAACAAGACTCTGGACTTGTAGCCATTTTATGTGTGTGGTCAGTGGGATCTGTTGATGGGCTCATGGATTTCATCTAAATGCTTCAAGGTCATGTCACAGGACCTTAACATCAATTTATATAACATTATTAGGATATTAGCAATATTGTCTGCTTCCACATTTACTTCTCTTTCATTCATCCTTGAGACCTGTCATCCTAAAGGCAAAACAAACTCCACATGTTGTCTCTAGAGGCATCTACTGTTACTCATTTAGTCACTTAATAGCTCATCAGATGCTTCTCTTGTTCCTCAGGATCCCTTGTGCAGAGTTTAATTAGAAATGCAACATATTCATTTGGGTTTTAGTTCCAGGTTCCTAAGAGTATTTACATAATTGATTAATCATTAGGGGGTTTCTGAGCACTTGATCTAGGTCTACCATGGGGCTAGCTACTGCAAGATTCACTCAACGTGTACAGTTTCCCAAGACATGGCACAGATGGCATAACAGAATTCTAAAGAGAATATCATCCAAAACATGTCATCCTCATATTGACCGTTGGTCCCATACAAAGGACAGTTTGTATTCTATATTCTCATTTCCAGTTTTCAATTGAACAAAATGAGTCTCTTGCTCACACTGAAAGAAAACAAACAAACAAACAAATAAATAAAAAAATTTAAAAGGAAAGCAAACGATGAATAATAATAATATATACACACACACACACGATTTCTTTAAGGCTGTAGAGCTAGCAGGTGACGAAGGAAGTATGACATATAAAGGCCTAAATAGAACATCTTTCTGAATTAGCTTAATTAGATAGTTCTGAGGCTATTTTGTTACCTACCTGAAAATAACCCATCTGTCTTTCACCCAAACTGTGGTCCTAAAACCATATTTGTAATGGAAGACACCATGTACCTGTCAATGACCTTAGTTATTTTAAGTAAATGTGTACAGCAGGTTAAACAAGAACCCATTAAATTGCTTCTCTTAGAAATCTAAAGTCAGGGCTGATTTTAATTAGTCTTGGTTTCTAGGATACATTTGTGAACAAGGCCTAAAGACTTCTTGATCACTTTTCTGAACTTAATAGATGAAAAGAAAGTATAGGGCAGTAATAAAGAAAATGAGGGGAGGGTAGAGAGCGAAAAAAGAATAAGAGAGAAGTATAGATAGATAGAGGATTGATAGAAGATAGATAGCTAAATGGTAGATGATAGATAAATTAATGATAGATGGATGATATGTATATAGATAGATGATATCTAGATGGTACATCATAGATTGAGAAATAGGTGATAGATATGCATAGATAAATAGATGATAGGACCCCGGCATGTATACCCTGACCATGCCTTCTCTCCCACACCTACAGAGGGGTGTCTCATCCCTACTGGCCCAGATAATGTGGGGTCTTGGGGGCAGAGGGACATAGACACATGGATGATAGACACATAATTAGATGATGATAGATAAATAGATGATAGATAGATAATAGATAGATAGATGGATAGATGATAGATAGATGATAGATAGATAGACAGACAGACAGATAGGTAGATAGATAGATAGAGATAGATAGATAGACAGACAGATGGATAGATAGATAGATAGATAGATAGATAGATAGATGTAACACTTTGCTAAGATAGAATAACAGAGGCCAAAGGGTAGGACACACAGAGAAAAAAGGAAGAGAGAAGCATGTAAGACACTGAAGGACAGACTTGTGTAAGGAATGGAGAGATTGAGACAGACATTATGTACCACATAGAACAAGAACAAGATAAAATGACAGACAGAACAAGAGTGGAAGGGAAGGTCGGAGAAGTAAAGGAGGGAGGGGTCAAGAGTAAGGATTGAGGGAGAAGCATGACCTCACAAGTACATATCTGTTGTGGCTGTCACATGTCACTCTGGTCAAGAAATTGTTTCCATATTCTCAGCATTACCACCCACTGTCACAGCTTCACAGCTTCAATTCTCTGTGTATCGCTGTTGTTGGTTTGCCTCTCTTTTTTCTTTAATATGTTTTCTGTTCCTAGATAAACATGCACAGCTGGTATTTATTTGGGTTTCCTTTTATAGGTTGGAAAATATTTAGGCACGTTTACCATAGTGGGTATTTGAAGACACCTTTGTAAACAAATGTACATATACATATGCATACATATATATATATATACATATATATATATACATTGTGTGTCTATTGAAACAGATTCATAATAAATATTTTAATTTAATTTTTAAAATATAAGTTGATTAATATAATATTGAGGTTTAAATTAACTTATCTCTTTCCAACAGCTTTTTCCTTCTTCCAGTTCAAAACAAAAGCTGTTTTATGAAAGTAGCATTCAGGAAAATGTAATGAAGAAGTTAAATGCTGAAGATTTCTGCAAACTCTTTAGTTCCTAAGGAAATAAAGAATAAAGTTGAATCCCCTTATCAGGCACTTAAAGCTTGAAATGATTCCTATTGTATTGTCAACAGCAGTCATGGATATCTCTTAACAGAGAGCATCATCTACCTTGTTTCTCTGCTGTAGAAATTGCCATGCTTTATGTAGTGGGTTCAGTGTCTTCACTTTCTCCTGAGACAACAGGTTATATCTTTTAATTTAACAGAAAGTCCACAGCAGGTGTTCTTTTTTTTTTTTTTTAGATCTTCTTCTTCTTATTTTATGTGCATTGGTGTTTCATTTCCATGTGTATATGTGTGAGGGTGTAGGATTCCCTGGACCTGGAGTTTACAGACACTTCTGAAAGGACATGTCAGTGCTGGTAATCAAACTGAGATCCTCTGAAAAGCAGCTAATGCTCTTACCTGCTGAGTCATCTCTTCAAACCCCCACAGTGGATCTTTAACTGAGCACTGGACACTCCTTCCTTGTAGAGCTCAGGGCAGTAGTACCTGTTCTTTCAGCCCTGCCATACTCAGTCCCAAACACTGCATATTTATATCATGTTTGGCAAACATGTTCATGGCCATGTCAATGATGGATATGTTTGATTTTTCCAACAATGGGTCTGCTGTAGAATAAACAATTTGTTAAAGCTGTTCAGAATATCAAGTGAAAGTTTTAACTGTTTAATAGGAAGACAAGCAGGTCACCACCTTTACAAAGAGTGGGATAATTTTATGTGTCCCATGGTGTTACATTTTGAAATAACTTGAAGCAAAGGGAACCATTTTTTATGCAAGGAATAAATTCAAAAAGTTCAGGGAGATAAGGAGAACAAAAATGTCTCATGGTCTGCAGGTTTAAGAGTCCCAGATTTCTTTGTGCCTAAATCCAAATACCCTTATGGAGCCATTATTGCATGTTTCTTCTTTGTCTTTGGGTTTCAAGAGTTAATAAGGATTTGAGGATACCTTTGACACAGAATGTTTTGGCCATATCTCATATCTATTACATGTTTTATTTTTAATATTGGCCTTTTCTGTTTAAAAATAATTACAGTAAGTACTTATTAGTATCAAAACTAATTTGCTTCCTAAATTCCCTACATAAAGTAATCACTAAAATTATTTTTCAGAATATATTTGTCCCTGATTCCCTAACACAGACTTTTTTCTTTTGTCCCTCTCTTTCCCAGCGGTATGAGACTGTGCTAAGGAAGGACAAAAACTACAAGTAAACGAGGTAATTATTAAAGTCAAATGTGAAGACAGAAGGACACGCTCCAGTGATCAGCTCAAGCCCTATTATATCATTTTCCATAGCTATATTACAATGAACACGTTTGGAAAGTTGAACACTTCATATTTCTCATATGGCAATACCATCATTCTGCTGCCTGCACACACTCAATAGGTGAGCGTTCCCATTCTTCTAAAATCCTCACCTTTATTGAATGCCTTGTTAACTCTGTGGCTACTTACATTACCCATGTGATTGCTACTTCTGCTACCTGACTGCACTCTTGCTAATGTGGTAGCCACTCACCAACAACCACTTACTTCCAACATGGCTATAATTATTAAGCATTACAATGATTTCATTGTTTTTTTGATATTGTGATTTTTTTTCTATACTCAAACCTACAATATGTCATATGGTCATAAATCAGTATTTATTTTATTGAACAATACAAATTCATTAAATTAATCATGATTCTGCAATTTTATAGAAAACATTGTGTTTATTAATACTTATGTTGGGGCTGGAAGACATGCCTCTGTGATTAAGAGCACTGGTTCTCTTCTGAAAGACCCAAGTTCAATTCCCAGCACTTACAAGATTGCTCATTTCTGTCTGTAACTCCAGTTTCAGGGGATTGATACCCTCTCCCGCTTCCATGACACCCAGCACACATGTGGCACACAGAGATAAATTTATAAAATGATATAAGGCAATCATAGAAGATTTCAAAGAATTATGTGGTATTTCCAATGTCATATATGATGACTATAAGTAATAATACATTATGATATATGCAATATAATCATATGTATTTGTGTATATGTACACAAAAAATATGGAAAGAGTATGGAAAGATATACTAAAATGTTATAATGTGTTTTTCTTAGTACTGGTAGTATAAGTTATTTTATTTTTAATTGTTCTTTTACACAATGTTTAAAGTGGTCACTTCAGTGCTTCCAAGGTTCTTGAGAAGAGTGGTTTCAGAAGTCTTACTTGGTGATCATATTTTATTTCTCTATCGGCACTGATGTTGACATGTAGCCAAGGCCCAGAAGCCATTTGCTCAAATTATCATTGCGTTGCATTCTGTTTAACAGATGAATTGGAATAGAAGACTAAATTCCAAGAGACCCTAAGGATATCTGCATAAAAGCACAGTCTTATCTGTAGATAAAATACAAGAGGACCAGATAGAGATGGAAGGGGGAAGGCCATGGCATCACTCAGATGTTTAGTGCTTTTTTTGATGTTTTAAGTTTCACATAAAAGATGCTACTGTACATATTAGCGGCCTCTATCCTTTTATGTTGTGCTACTGTTTGGACTGCTGTTTTTTTTTTTTTTATGAAAATTGTATCCTTGCCATTTCAGAAGATTAATGCCCTCAGATCTAATTATTGTGCTGTTGTTCTCTGGTGGTTTCTTTGTTTGCACATGGTAATTATGGATCACATTAATTGCTCATGAAACTACCATCTTTCCTTTTTATTTTTGCATATATTTCAAATACCCATTGTAACTTCCTGTCTTGGATGTGGCAGATCTATTTCACTGTAGTACAGCAGTCACAGTCATTCATCTTTTGCAAAGCCCTGCACAGGGAGAGCTGATAGCAGAGCATCCACTCTGCTACTTCCAGGCTGTCCTGAGTGTGGGGTGTCAGTTTAAGACCCCACTCCTAGCCATGGCAGCATGTTTCTTTAGCGTTACTATAATTGGGGGCTGTGTTTGTTGCTTCTGTTGGCAACCGAGTGTCCCATCACAGCAAATTGATGGCTGTAAAACTGACCTTTGTGAGAGCCTTTTTATTTAGTTACCTCAGAAGGATTTACAGCATTATATTTTGTTCCCACATTGACTACTAATGGGAACTATAAAAGAATGATTTTATCTTACATATCCTTTTTATTTTCTGAAAGCCTTGGCAGTATTAACCACGCAGACTTTCACATTTGAAGATCTCCTCCTGGATAATTCAAGGAGAGTTTTATGAAACCAAATCATCTTATTTATGTGAGGTACATATCCTGCTATCTGGTGTCAATTAAATGCTTCTTCTAAATTTGGCCACTTAAAAATGACAAATGATTGCATTCAGAATACTGAAAAAAACTAAGATACAAACAACAATGATAACAACAACAACAACAATGAAACCAGAAATTCTATGGGGAAAATCCAAACTACATAGTCATTCAAATCACCCCTGCAAATAATGAGACTTTAATGAGTGTTATATTAAAAATACTCTCTCATTCCTAGTGATCCAGTACTAGGATTTTCACAGTACCTGAGTTTTCAATGCTTCCATAGGAGTGCACCCATAGGGAAAGGTAACATCTTCAGTCTGGAAGGGAAGGGCTGTTAAGGCCCTGCTTAGAGCTGCCCAAGGGTTCTGTGAAGCATTAGAACAAGGTTTCCTTTGTGAACTCTGACTGCAAAGGCTCTCCATAGTGTTCTTAAAAGAGAAAGGATTGTTCCTGGAGGTAAGGGCTTGGAACAATGTGCAGCGGAGCTATGAAGAATGAGTAGGTAGCCGGAGCTGAGCTCATTGTAGGTAACACAATTGTAGGCTATCATGGCCTGTTATAGAGGCCTGCCTGTGAAGACAGCGGAGAGCCCAGCACAGAAGCAGTGGCCACTGCAGTCCACAGCTCTGTCTCTACTAAGGAATTTGAGTCGCCATCAGCCCGCAGTGTGCCTATTATTCAAAACCTTAGCAAATTGCAACAACCAGTTTAAAAACAAAGAAAAAAATAACAAACCTATCTCCTTCTTCCCATAATAGGGGAGTAGTTTTTGAGTTTTTTAACTTTTAAACATTGTGTTAAACACCACTAAATCAATGCCTGTTTTGCTTTTGAGTTGATCTTTTGCTATATTGTGTTATAAACTTAATATTTGTATTTTACATTAGTTTTGAAAAAGTAATACACTTTCATAGTATTAAAATATATCTTGGATTCTTCAAAATATTAGTAAGTCCACAAAAGCCATAAAATTTTCACACAAAAAAGAATATGCAAGTACACAATAAGAAAAATAACAATTGAAACAATTTTGCCAAAGATGTTCTGAGAAGCATTGCACTCATGTCTGTTTCCTCTGCCTCATTTCCTGTCCTCACAGGATCTAGAAAGAATCAAAAGCTCCTATGTCAACTTAGGTTGGGAAATTTTATATCGTCATAATTTCAACCAGTATTGCAATTAGTAGTTTGTGTATATGACATTTGGTCTTCTATTGTCAGAATATATTCCAATAAGTGGTATTACTGTAACAAATGTAAAATATATTTGTCATTTTATTAAATATACCAAAATTGCCCCAGTGGGTCAAACAATAAATGTACTTGCTATTTGTGAAATAGGCCAAACATTGTCCCCTCTAAATATTCCCACTGTAAACACATGAAAATTCCCCCTTTATACTACATGGGGATGACTTATGATGAAAAAAATTTGTAAAACCAATAGGCAAAAACATATGTCAGGACAGTTCAAATTTGAATGCTGTTCCTATGAATGAAGCTGGGAATCTTTTAAGATCTTGATTAAGAGTGTCAGGGAGACTTCAGAGCCAGACTGATCTCATTGTCCCATCCTATAGCTGATGCTCACAGGCAAGTATGTCAGGAAAATACTGTGAGACCAGAACTTGTTACAATTATAGAGCTAATAAACAGGAGTGCTCAGAGCAGTGCCCCACACATAGTAGGGCCAGATTTTTTGCATTGCCCTTGTAATCAAGGGGGAATATAAGTGGGTCCAGTATTTTTAACTGCCTTAGCTCTGACCGGACATAAAACAAAACTGCTGATTTAATAAGTTCACTGGGTAAAGCCCATGTCAACCAGAGGAAGCAGAGACTTTGAAAATACACTATCAAAGACTGGCTAGGACTTGCCTCTAAAGCCACTCCGATCATTTATCAATGTTTCCTGTTTCCTTCACAATTATGTGTGTGCACCTTCATTTCTGCTCCTGTCAGCCCATTCTCATGGAATTTCTCATTCCAGAAGCTGTGATTTCTTGGTCCTCCCTGAACTGCTAACATGAGATTTGTTTTCAGCTGCCCGTTCTACTGAGCGCCTTGAAGAGTTCCAGAAATGATTTGCTGCTCCAATCAAGCCTGAGCCATGGTTAAGTCAAGGCTGAGCCATGCTAATGCTCAGCTTATAGTCTGTGGGTGATCTGAAACAAAGTGTTCATGAGTGCTTATGGTTTCCTCCTTTATCTTTGTTTCTCTAAAAACTCTAAGCCAGGCTTCTACTAATCCCCAAGCCAGAACCAATAGGACAGTTCCTACATACTTTCTTTAAAGACCATCCAGAGACTGACCCTCTTAGGGATCCATCCCATACACAGTTACAAAACCCAGACACTATTGTGGATGCCAACAAGTGCTTTCTGGCAGGAGCCTGGTATAACTGTCTCCTGGGAGGCTCTGCCAGTGCCTGACAAATACAGAGGGAGACACTCTTAGCCAACCATTGAACTGAGCACAGGCTCCCGAATGGAAGAGCTAGAGAAAGGACCCAAGGAGCTGAAGGGGTTTGCAGAACCATAGGAGGAACAACAATATGAACCACCCAGTAACCCCAGAGCTCCCAGGGACTAAACCACCAACCAATGCATACACATGGAAGGACCCATGGCTCCAGATGCATATGCAGCAGAGGATGGGGTTGTTGAACATCAAAGGAAGGAGGGCCCTTGGCTTGAGAAGGTTAGATGACCCAATATGGGATCGGGAAGTGGGAATGGGTGGATTGGTGAGCAGGAGGAGGGGAGATGTGTTAGGGGATTTTTGGAGGATGGGGGACAGGAAAGGGAACAACATTTGAAATGTAAATAAAGAAAGTGTCTAATAAAAAAATAAAGATCTGTTCAGTTTCAGATTCTCTGAATTCCTTATAGCATTCAAGACAACTAAAAGTAAATGGATGGCTTGGTCAGAAATCAATGAGAGGAAAGGCCCTTGGACCTCTGAAGGCTCATTGCCCCAGTGTAGAGAAATGCCAGATCAGGGAAGCAAGAGTGGATGGCTTAGTGAACAGGGGCAGTGGGAAAGGATAGTGGGTTTTCAGAGAGGAAACATGGAAAGGGGATACCATTTGAAATGTAAATAAAGAAAATATTGATAACAAAAGATAAAAGAGAAACCTCTGCATTTCCGGCTAAGGGCTTGTTCATGTAAGGTAGATGTTCTGTATTGCAGGATGCTGAGGGCTCTAGAAAGCACAGATGTCTGGACTCTATGTATTTCTTGTTGCCAGAAAGCTTCTGCTTATGCCTGCAAAGTCCCACAAATACCAGAGAATGAGTTTATGACCTGAAGTGTCTGCTACATAGTATTTTATCTCCATAGTTTATTTAGCTCTGAGAAAGGGGCAGGGACAGGATACTAGCAATATAGGAATTCACTGGGTAGCAGAACGTTTTCTTTCAATCTTTACTTCTTACTTTTCTCTATCCAAATTTAGAAAATTTCCAATAGAAATTTTCTGAAAGATATGTATTCATATGTAGCAATTGACATGAGAGCAGGTGATAGAAGAGGCTAGGCAAAAATGTCAGATTCTCTGAAGCAGAAGTTAGAGATGATTATAAGCTACCTGACATGGGAGCTGGAAACCAAACTTGAGTCCTTCCCATGCTCTTAACTTCTGAGCCAGCTCTCCAGTACCTCTCTCATGTATAATTTTGATTATTTGCCTTGTGCTAGGCAGAGGCTGCACTGACAGACACATTTTATAACTACTAGTCTCCCAGAGGCAGCCAGGATCCCAATAATTCATACAATTTTACTGGATACAGAAAAATTCATCGATGCCTCCCAAAGTCTTATCACCATTAAATAGTAAAATTGATTGAACTTAGAGCCCTGCTACATGAATAAGGAGTTCTTCATTCATTTGTAATGTTATTTTGTTGTGGAAGAAAATTAAACACTAAATGAATAACTCATCTGATGGTTCCTAATGTATACTCAAGTTAGACAAGTGGACAGGAGGGCAAGCAATATTATACAAGTTCAAAGAAGGCAGTGCTTGGGATAAGGAGTTCTAACAACATCATTTGGTGTGTAGTCAAGCTATGAGGTTTACAGATCCTTCAGGTTTAGTAACAACAGTAACTAGTAGATGTATTTCTCATGTACTCAATACAATTACTATTCTGAGCCTGACAATACATATACAGAGTGGGCTATATTATCTTGGCTTTATATAGGAGATCTGAAGACACACTGAGGATTTGGCAAGTGGCTAGAAGGTTGGGCTAAAAGCATTTCCAGAGCAATCGTGTCAGCACTCCTTTACCAGCTGTCTTTGGTTGTGTTCTTTGATGCTGAACAGACACAACAGACCTCTGAATAAATACAGTTTCCATCAACAATACTGGTTTTCAGTGGCAGATTCAATTCATAGATTTGGCTACCACAAAACCATTGTTTCAAAACAAAGTTAAAATTACTTAGAACAATCACAATATAAAACATATTTTTAAGAGCAAAATATAGTTCTCAGTGGAACAGTGCTAAGACCATGATTTAAGTAGAGTTATTTAGAAACTGATTTCTTGAAAAGCTTCTTCACCTTTCAAAATGTTACATACACAAATTAAAGGGATGCAGCCACTTATGGCAGGGTCCAGTATACAAATATATTTATAACTCCCAAACATCTAAAACCTTTATTCTAACACACATACTCAGGCTTTCAACCAGTAAGGATTTTCTGTTTCCACAGTGATTATTTCAAAAGAGAATATGTTTCCAGTAGATGAGGTCAAGGAATATTAGCTTCTCTTTGGTTTGTTATTCATTGTGTGTCTCATCTCATTCCTCCACAACAACAGCACACATGACTTGGAGAGTACTAAAGGAAGAAAAAACAATTGGAAGATGGTTAATAAAATAACCCATTACTTACTATGCTGAATAAAGAATTGTTGTCTAGTGTAGAATGACAGAGATGTAAAGAAAATGTGAAGGCTAAACACATCTGTTTCTTTGTTTGATTTAAGTACAGAGGGTTCTTTTTTCCTTTTTCCTATTTTCTTGTTGACTTCACAAGGTAAGGCATAGAAGAAACGTACTAGACAGATTTCAGAAAACACCACTTTTTTCTCCTCCTAAATTATGGTCCTATTCTCTTCTCAGCTTGTACAATTAGGAAGAGCCTTTAATGTCATGGTTACTCAACTTGGGTTTCATAGATCTAAAAAAGAAATATACGTTCTGTCCAAATGGGCTTCCCATCTGAAGGCGCTTCTATTTCATCTTATAGCTGAGTTATAGAAATATTCCCAAAATCATGTTCATGAAGTTTGTTTTCAAAATATATAACCATCATGACATTAAATTGGTGGACTTGAGTATTGTGGTATGCATATGTGAATTTTATTTTATTGAAAATCGATTTTTTTCCTCAATATAATATGTCTGGATTATAGATTCCCTTCCCTTTATTTCTCCCAGTTTTCCCCACCTCCTCTCCCATCTGTATCTACCCCCTTTCTGTCTCTCCTTAGAAAACCATCAAGTGTCTAAGGGATAATAATACAATATAATATAATAAGATAAATGAAAACTAAACATCAGATTTGGTCAAGTCCAGCATACGGACAGAAAAGAGTCCAAGAGAAGGCATTATAAAGAGAGACCCAATTGTTTGAACACTCAAGAATACCCCATCAAATATTGCACTGAAATCTATAATACATATGCAGAGGACCTGATTCAGACCCATACACACTCCCTCAGTCTCTGTGACTTCATAGGAGCTTTGATTTTAGTGGGATTGCTTCCAGTTTCTCTTCATTTAATTTGATGTTGGCTACTGGTTTGCTGTATATTGCTTTAACTATGTTTAGGTATGGGCCTTGAATTCCTGTTCTTTCCAAGACTTTTAGCATGAAAGGATGCTGAATTTTGTCAAATGATTTTTCAGCATCTAATGAAATGACCGTGTGGTTTTTTTCTTTGAGTTTATGTAGTGAATCACATTGATGGATTTCCATATATAGAAACATCCCTGCATCCCTGGATGAAGCCTACTTGATCATGGTGAATGATTGTTTTGATGTGTTCTTGGATTTGATTGGCAAGAACTTTATTGAGTATTTTTGCATCGATATTCATAAGGGATATTGGCCTGTAGTTCTCCTTCTTTGTTGGATCTTTGTGTGGTTTTGGTATCAGTGTAATTGTGGCTTCATAGAAGGAGTTGGGTAGTGTTCCTTCTGTTTCTATTTTGTGGGATAATTTGAGGAGTATTGGTGTTAGGTCTTCTTTGAAGGTCTGATAGAATTCTGCACTAAAACTATCTGGTCCTGTGCGGGTTTTTTTTTGGGGGGGGGTGGAGACTTTCTATGACCCCTTCTATTTCTTTAGGGGTTATGGGACTGTTTAGTTGATCTATTTGATCCTGATTTAATTTTGGCATTTGGTATCTGTCTAGGAAATTGTCCATTTCCTCCAGATTTTCCAGTTGTGTTGAGTATAGGCTTTTATAGTAGGATATGATGATTTTTTGAATTTCCTCCATTTCTGTTGTTGTATCTCCCTTTTCATTTCTAATTTTGTTAATTTGGATACTGTCTATGTGCCCTTTGGTTAGTCTGGCTAAGGGTTTATCTATCTTGTTGATTTTCTCAAAGAACCAACTCCTGGTTTTGTTGAACTATCACTATTTACAGATGATAAAATAGTATACTTAAGTGACCCAAAAACTCCACCAGAGAAATCCTACAGCTGATAAACAGCTTCAGCAAAGTGGCTGGTTATAAAATCAACTCAAGCAAATCAGTAGCCTTCTTATACTCAAAGGATAAGCAGGCTGAGAAAGAAATTTGGGAAATGACATCCTTCACAATAGCCACAAACAATATAAAGTATCTTGGTGTGACTCTAATTAAACAAGTGAAAGATCTGTATGAGAAGAACTTCATAGTAAAAATGGCATCTTACCAAAAGCATCACTTCTTCATAGAGTTATAAAGAGCAATTCTCAAATTCATCTGGAATAACAAAAAACCCAGGATAGCTAAAACTATTCTCAACAGTAAAAGAACTTCCTTGGGAATCAGTATCCCAGACGTCAAGCAGTACTACAGAGCAATAGTGTTAAAAACTGCATGGAACTTGTACAGTGACAGGCAGGTAGATCAATGGAATAGGATTGAAGACCCAGAAATGAACCCACATGCCTATGGTCACTTGATCTTTGACAAAGGAGCTGAAACCGTCCAGTGGAAAAAAGATAGCCTTTTCAACAAATGGTGCTGGCTCAACTGGAGGTCAGCTTTCAGAAGAATATGAATTGATTCATTCTTATCTCCTTGTACTAAGCTCAACTCCAAGTGGATAAAGGACCTCCACATAAAACCAGACACACTGAAACTAATAGAAAAGAAACGGGGGAAGACTCTTGAGGACATGGGCACAGGGGAAAAGTTCCTGAATAGAACACCAATAGCTTATGCTCTAAGATCAAGAATCGACAAATGGGACCTCATAAAATTACAAAGTTTTTGTAAGGCAAAGGACACTGTCAAGTGGACAAAATGGCAACCAACAAATTGGGAAAGCATCTTCACCAACCCTACATCCGAAAAGAGGGCTAATATCCAATATATACAAAGAACTCAAGAAGTTAGACTCCAGAAAGCCAAATAACCCTATTAAAAATGGGGTACAGAACTAAACAAAGAATTTCCACCTGATGAACTTCAAATGGCTGAGAAGGACCTTAAAAATAATCAACATCATTAGTCATTAGGGAAATTCAAATCAAAACAACCCTGAGATTTCACCTTACACAGGTCAGAATGGCTAAGAATAAAAACTCAGGAGACAGTAGGTTTTGGCGAGGATGTGGAGAAAGAGGAACACTCCTCCACTGCTGGTGGGAATGCAAGTTGTACAACCACTTTGGAAATCAGTCTGACTGTTCCTCAGAAAACTGGGTATAACACTTCCAGAGGACCCTGCTATACCATTCCTGGGCATATACCCAAAGGATTTCCCCACATGCAATAAGAACACATGTTCCACTATGTTCATAGCAGCCCTATTTATAATAGCCAAAAGCTGGAGAGAACCCAGATGTCCCTCCATGAAGGAATGGATACAGAAAAAAATGGTATATTTATACAACGGAATACTACTTAGCAATTAAAAACAATGAATTCATGAAATTCTTAGGTGAATGGTTGGATCTGGAAAGTATCATCCTAAGTGAGGTTTATCACTCAATCACAAAAGAACACATATGGAACACAGTCACTTATAAGTGGATATTAGCTCAGAAACTCTGAATACCCAAGACACAATTCACATATCAAATGACTCCCAAGAAGGAGTAAAGAGAGGTCCCTGATCATGAAAATGCTTGTTCCAACATTGTAGGGGAATACCAGGACAGGGAATTAGGAGGGGGTTGATACGAGAATGGGTGGAGGGAAGAGGGCTTAGGGAACTTATGGGGAGGGGGGGAACCAGGAAAGGGAAAATAATTTTGATTGTAAACAAAGAATATTGAAAATAAAAATTACTTAAAAGGGATTTATTATTATTATTATTATTATTATTATTATTATTATTATTATTATTATTATTTCAGGTTGCTTATGGAACTATACCACACTTCTATCAATTACAAATGCAGAAGAAATCAATTTTGGTCAAAATAACAATAACTGTGTCATCATTTAAAGCTTTTAAACTATTGATTCAATGATTGCTAGATTGTTTTTATCTTTGACTTCGGTTCCTATGTAAACTATAAAATGATATTTTCTAATAATGCAGATAATCTCTAGAAAAATTTGAATACTCAAATGTTGCTGGTAGTGGGGTGGGGCATGCCTTTATTCCTAGCACTTGGGAGACACAGGCAGGTAGATTTCTGTGATATCAAGGTCAACTTATTCTGCAGATCCAGAATTGCAGGACAACCAGGGAAACACTACAGTGTGTCAGTGAACAGGAACCAGCAACTTGAGATAAAGCTACTGTGTATGTCCTTGCAATGTGGTACAAAGTGTTGGCTAGCGCTGCTGCCAGTATGGAAGACCATTGCTCTCAGCAGGGAGTGGGAATGTCAGAGGGGGCTTCTTAGAGGAAGAGTGACTTGTGCCCAATACTTACCAGGCTAGGAATTGAATGAGAATTACTACATTTTATTTAGTTAAGAAATTAAGTAATGATTTTCACGTGTATGTTATGCTATCCAAATACAATTTCCAGTTCTTTAAAGGTTCATATTCATTCTCTGTCCAGTCATGCTATCCTGTAAACAGTATTCAGTCACAAGAAAGTTTCAATCTCTATGCTCTTGCATTATTAAACACTCTGAATATTCCCCAGGCCTGCTCACTCTGAAAACACTTTTCTACCATATGCAAGTGTCTGAGAAAATCTACTTGTATGCAGTAGATTGCTGTTATTCATTATTCATTACAACATTATTTAGTTGAACAACATGCCATAGAAAACTTGGTTCTGTTGTGGAAAATGTACAAACTCAGAGAACTAAATTATTTTACTATAAATGCTTTAAAAAGAGCAGACTTTATGGTCCTCATTATTTCCTCTGTGCTGAGGAAACAAGTTTTCTCCAATGGAAAATAAGCCATAAAGGCAGAAGCTATGTGATACAGTGTATTCAATAAAAGTTGGAGGTCTAGATTCTGCTAGCAACACAGTAAACGAATACAGAAATCTCATTAGAAGTTTTACTATTGACAATCAATAAGTATTTAGTGAGCATTCACTATGTGCCAAGAACTGCTTTAATTTCAAGAAATACAAATTTTATCACCCATAAAATGTGGCTGCCCTATGACCTTGATTGATATTTCTCCACATGTTGAGGTAAAAGGATATTTTTAACAAGATAAATTTAACCTGTTGTTGTTTCTCTTTGCTACAAGAGAAGTCCTACAAGAGGAAGGAAGGTTCACACATTTCTTTGGGCAGTATTAAGTAATAATATAGCCATTCAAAACATATACACAACATTATAAACCATTAGGTATAAAATATTTTCCCCACTTCAACTTCCCCATGTCTCTCCTAACTTCGATGTGCAGGAAAATTTTCTTTACATGGGCTGGTTTAACCTACAGAAAATTTAAAAATGTTCTGCCTTGAACGTTGTACAAATGACCCCCAAATAATAACTCTATCTTTATTTTTTATATTTTATTTTTTGCATGTGTGTGGTGTGAGGGGGTAAGTTCATACATGCTCATCATATCCCCCTGTAACCTGAGCTATTGACTCTTGTCCTCTGAGTTAACTGGTTTTGAAAGTCATTTAAAATTTTTTAATATTGAGTCTGAAATTTCAGGTGAGAAATATGGTTGGGTTGGGTGTTTGCCATAGGTAACAGAACACTTGTCTAGTATACAGAAAACTGTGGTTTCAATCACCATGGCTTAAAGGCAAGGCATACAGATGCTTTCCCTGATATTACTTGAACTATACAGAACATTGTTGTGCTATATTATACTGCAGTTTTACAAATTGTTAGCATTAGAGGAAACTGGGAATGTAACATAACAGACTTCTTTGTATGACTTTTTAAAATTGCATATAAATCTATAATTATCTCAATAGAAAGCATAAAAATGGGCAAATGCTATGTTTTCTAGTTAGTTTTTCAGTATGATTGATGCATATCAGAGAAGAGAAAATTTTGCATGACGGGGGAGGTGAGGATGTAGCTCAGTGGTAGAGAGCTTGCCCTGCATGCACAAGGCTATAAGTTCAAACCTCAGAATTGAAGAATATGGAAGCCCCAAAACAAGTGTAAAACTGAAATTAATATTGAAGGTGAGCTTAAAGTTTGCAAACATAAATTAATTAAGATCAAAATAACAAATATTGGGATTCTTTAGCTACAGCCAAGCATGTCTTCTATCTTAGCTTCATGTTTCTTGGGCAAATACATATTTTAGAAATGACAGCCATTTAAAACATCTAAATGAAGTAAATTTTAAACAAGATTTCAAATCACGATTTTCCTAAATGTGAAAGCTAACATTTTCAAATTAATAAAATATAATGTCATTTTTTATTAAAATATTGTAAATGATAATGTTTCAGTTATTGAAAGGCATTTTGAACTAAAAAAGAAATAACATAGAGTTATGATTAGCAAATAACCTGTGTTGTCCTAACTACAGTCATTGACAGGGAAGACAAATATTCAAGTATATTTTTATTAGCATGTTGGTGTGTTTTTATTAACTTAGGACATGATGGAAATGTACAGAGCACCTTGTACAGAGCTTCAAAAGACAGAGTGACTGACCTGAAATAAAAACAATTTGTTTCTCAGTCTGTGTGTCTGCCCATTGCATCCACACATATGCAAACTGCTTTGCATGGTGCAAGGTGTGGCTTGGTCTAACTCTCCTCTTCTCCATCATTATCTATGAATATGTTCTCCTTCCCTTCACCATCCCCTGGTTTTCAGAATGCTCACCTTTTACCATTCCTTTGACAGCATTCTCCTGTACCTATCCAATATAGCAAATGGTGTTGACTTGACTTGGTTTTCATATTTGTTCCTTGTCACCTCAGATACCCTCATATACTAAGAAACTCTATGTGTTAGTCTAGTATAATTTGTACTAGTACTCTGTATTTAATGGGATTAACTGAGGTACACCCCTCAAAATGGGCCTAATTTCAGTTTCCTGGATTCCACAATGGTGTCTATTACTCCATATAGATCAAATATCTTGTCTATGCTCCTTTCTCAAGGATGTAAATTCCTTGTCAAAAATGACAAAGGTGATATGTCTGTGTGCCTCTGTAAATTTGGCTGCCTACATTGATGTTTTTAAAACAATAACAGATGTTTGTTAAGAGTTAAGTATAAACAAATTTAAGATGTTTCTCCTGAATATAAGTAGGTATATGTAATTTCACAATACTCCTATTAAAAAATTTCATTAATCCTATTTTGCAGGTAATAACCTGAGGAATGCCTAATATCAATATTATAACTGAAAAAAAGATTAATATAAAAGCAGGGTTTAAATTGGAAAGTTTAATTGTGTTATTAAATCTGAATCTCTAGGAAGAATAGTGGCTTTGAAATATATGTCCAAATATACGAGTGTCCAAACAGTTGGTGTTTGTGGAGGTTAGCTGCTTTCAAGGAGGGTTCAATACAGATCTAATTAACATTAACATATTGAGATGGAATCTTTATAGATTAAAATGAACCTTACACAGTGCTTTATAAGAAAAGGAAAAGTGAAGATCATAGAATGTTAAGGGAGAGACCAATTCATTACAATAAAGTGAGCTTTAGTTTTTTTGTTTTTTTTTTTTGTTTGTTTGTTTTTGTTTTTTTTTTTAATGGGAAATTGAGGCCAAGATTTGGGCTATTCTGCCACAAACCAAGGAGTCCTAGTTACACTAGAAACTGAAAGAGCTATGGATACTGTTCCTGGAGATACCTCCAGAATGATCATGGCTATAGTAACAGTTTGATTGGCACATTATTTTCTCTAGAAGTTGAGGAAAATATCTATTGTTTGAAGGAAGGGAACCCTTTCGAATTCTTTCAACAAGGAATCATCCTGATGACAGAACCAAGACACGGAAGAAAGAAAGTTTCACTGTAGTAACTCTGTTTAATGTACATGCAAAATTCTCAAAATAGTTGCACATCCTACAGTTCATTCTAGCAAATACTGTATGCCTTTTGTCAAGTGAAATTTATCCTAAAAATTCATGGGTGTTTTGAAATACTCAAAGTTGCAAGCATGGTACAACCATTTCAACAGAATGACAAGTAAAAGCCGTATGATAACTCATATACAAAAATATTTGACAAAATTCAGCATTTCTTCATAATAAAACCTTTAACAATTGGGATTAGAAGAAATATCAATCAACAAAATAAATGCTCCATATAACAAGCTTATGGCCAACAGCTTTCTGAACAGGAAATAACTGAAACCAATTTCTCTAAGATCATAGAAGAGATAAAGGTACCCACTTTTACCAAACTTTTTCAACAGTATTGAAAATTTTAGCTAGAACCATGAATTGAGTGAAAAAAAAAAGAGATAATGGAATAGAAAAGTTACATTTACTCTCAATGATAGTTTGACTTCTTCCTTTCCAATTTGTATCCCTTTGACCTCCTTATGTTGTCTAATTGCTCTAGCTAGAACTTCAAGTACTATATTGAAAAGATATGGAGAGAGAGGAAAACCTTGTCTTGTCCCTGATTTTAGTGGGATTGCTTCAAGTTTCTCTCCATTTAGTTTGATGTTGGCTACGGGTTTGCTGTATATTGCTTTAAATATGTTTTAGGTATGGCCTTGAATTCTTGTTCTTTCCAAGATTTTTAGCATGAAAGGATGTTGAATTTTGTCAAATGCTTTTTCAGCATCTAATGAAACGATCATGTGGTTTTGTTTTTGAGTTTGTTTATGTAGTGGATTGCATTGATGGATTTCCTTATTTTTTATTTTTTTATTTTTTTAAATATTTTTATTATCTATATTCTTTGTTTACATTCCAAATGATTTCCCCCTTTCCCAGATCCCCCCCTCCCCATATGTCCCATAAACCTTTAATTTGACCACATTTCTGCAGGCCCTTGGCTTTGGATCCATTCTCACCTTGAGCAAAGAGTCCTCCTCCCCCACTGCAGGGGGGCCCCATCCCTTAGCAGCTCTAGTGACATTGTTATAGGTAAATTAATTCTCTCAGCAACTCAAGTTTGTTTGTTTGTTTGTTTGTTTGCTTGTTTGTTAAGGGAAAACCCTTTGCAGTCCTGGTCCTTTATTTCTGTTTTGTACATTAGGCCATGAATTCATATGTAGTGGACTCTGACAGTTCAGGCTCCTTCTCCTTGGCCTCCTTTTCCTGACCATTCTCCTTCCCTGCTTCAGGAAGCTGTCTCTGCTCTTTGAGTGCTTGATGTGCTCAATCCGCACGCTGATCCTCTTGGCCAGAATTTTTTCTTTTTTTTTTTTATTGATATATTTTTTATTTACATTTCAAATGATTTCCCCTTTTCTGGGTCCCCACTCCCTGCAAGTCCCATAAGCCCTCTTCTGTCCCCCTGTTCTTCCATCCACCCCTTCCCACTTCCCTGTTCTGGAATTCCCGTATACTCTTGCACTGAGTCTTTCCAGAACCAGGGGCCACTCCTCCATTCTTTTTGGACATCATTTAATTTGTGGATTACATTCTGAGTATTCAAAGTTTCTAGGCTAATATCCACTTATCAGTGAGTGCATACCATGATTGATCTTTTGGGACTGGGTTACCTCACTTAGTATGATGTTCTCCAGCTCCATCCATTTGCCTAAGAATTTCATGAATTCATTGTTTCTAATAGCTGAATAGTACTCCATTGTGTAAATATACCACATTTTTTTTATCCATTCCTCCGTTGAAGGACACCTAGGTTCTTTCCAGCTCTGGCTACTACAAATAGGGCTGCTATGAACATAGTGGAGCATGTGTCCTTACTGCATGCTGAAGAATCCTCTGGATATATGCCCAGGAGTGGTATAACAGGGTCCTCAGGAAGTGACATGCCCAGTTTTCTGAGGAACCGCCAGACTGATTTCCAAAGTGGTTGCACCATCTTGCAATCCCACCAGCAGTGGAGGAGTGTTCCTCTTTCTCCACATCTTTGCCAACACCTGCTGTCTCCTCAGTTTTTGACCTTAGCCATTCTGACTGGTGTGAGGTGAAATCTCAGGGTTGTTTTGATTTGCATTTCCCTAATAATTAATGATGTTGAACATTTCTTAAGGTGTTTCTCAGCTCTCCGAAGTTCTTCATGTGAAAATTCTTTATTTAGCTCCGTACCCCACTTTTTAATGGGGTTATTTGGTTGTCTTGGTTCTACTTTCTTGAGTTCTTTGTATATATTAGATATTAGCCCTCTGTCAGATTTAGGGTTGGTGAAGATCCTTTCCCAGTCTGTTGGTTGACATTTTGTCCTTTTGACGGTGTCCTTTGCCTTATAGAAACTTTGTAGTTTTATGAGGTCCCAGTTGTCAATTCTTGATCTTAGAGCATAAGCTATTGGTGTTCTATTCAGGAACTTTTCCCCTGTGCCCATGGCCTCCAGGGTCTTCCCCAGTTTCTTTTCGATTAGTTTCAGTGTGTCAGGTTTTATGTGGAGATCCTTGATCCATTTGGAGTTGAGCTTGGTACAAGGAGATAAGAATGGATCGATGGGCATTCTTCTGCATGCTGACCTCTAATTGAACCAGCACCATTTGTTGAAAAGACTATCTTTTTTCCACTGGATACTTTCAGCTCCTTTGTCGAAGACCAAGTGACCATAGGTGTGTTGGTTCATTTCTGGGTCTTCAATCCTATTCCATTGATCCGTTTGCCTGATATTGTACCAATACCATGCAGTTTTTATCACTATTGCTCTGTAGTAGAGTTTAAAGTCTGGGATACTGAATCCCCCTGAAGTTCTTTTACTGTTGAGAATAGTTTTAGCTATCCTGGGTTTTTTGTTATTCCAGATGAATTTGAGAATTGCTCTTTCTAACCTTATGAAGAACTGGGTTGGGATTTTTATGGGGATAGCATTGAATCTGTAGATTGCCTTTGGCATGATGGCCATTTTAACTATATTAATCCTGCCAATCCACGAGCATGGAAGATTTTTCCATTTTCTGAGATCATCTTCGATTTCCTTCTTCAGAGATCTGAAGTTCTTGTCATATAGGTCTTTTGCTTGTTTGGTTAGAGTCACCCCAAGATACTTTATGCTGTTTGTAGCTATTGTGAAGGGGTCATTTCCCTAATTTCTTTCTCAGTCTGCTTATCCTTTGAATATATAAAGGCTACTGATTTGCTTGTATTGATTTTGTAGCCAGCCACTTTGCTGAAGTTGTTTATCAGCTATAGGAGTTCTCTAGTAGAGTTTTTAGAGTCACTTAAGTATATGATCATATCATCTGCAAATAGTGATAGTTTGACTTCTTCCTTTCCAATTTGAATCCCTTTGACTTCCTTATGTTGTCTAATTGCTCTAGCTAGGACTTCAAGAACTATATTGAAAGGATATGGAGAGAGCGGGCAGCCTTGTCTAGTCCCTGATTTTAGTGGGATTGCTTCAAGTTTCTCTCCATTTAGTTTGATGTTGGCTACCAGTTTGCTGTATATTGCTTTTACTATGTTTAGATATGGGCCTTGAATTCCTGTCCTTTCCAAGACTTTTAGCATGAAAAGATGCTGAATTTTGTCAAATGCTTTTTCAGCATCTAATGAAATGATCATGTGGTTTTTTTCTTTGAGTTTGTTTATGTAGTGGATAGCATTTATGGATTTCCTTATATTGAACCATCCCTGCATCCCTGGGATGAAGCCTACTTGATCATGGTGGATGATCATTTTTATGTGTTCTTGGATTCGGTGGGCAAGAATTTTATTTAGTATTTTTGCATCGATATTCATAAGGGAAATTGGCCTGAAATTCTCTTTCTTAGTTGGATCTTTGTGTGGTTTTGGTATCAGCATAATAGTGGCTTCGAAGAAGGAGTTGGGTAGTGTTCCTTCTGTTTCTATTTGGTGGAAAAGTTTGAAGAGTATTGGTGTTAAGTCTTCTTTGAAGGTCTGATATAATTCTGCATTGAAACCATTTGGTCCTGTGCTTTTTTTTGGTCAGAAGCCTATCTATGACCCCTTCTATTTCTTTAGGGGTTATGGGTCTGTTTAGATGGTCTATTTGATCCTGGTTTAATTTTGGTAATTGGTATATGTCTAAGAAAATGTCCATTTCCTCCAGATTCTCCAGTTGTGTTGAGTACAGGATTTTGTAGTAGAATTTGATGATTTTTTGAATTTCCTCAGTTTCTGTTGTAATATCTCCGTTTTTATTTCTAATTTTGTTAATTTGGATACTTTCTCTGTGCCCTTTGGTTAGTCTGGGTAAGGGTTTATCTATCTTGTTGATTTTTCCAAAGAACCAGCTTTTGGTCTTGTTGATTCTTTGTATGGTTCTCTTGGTTTCTACTTGATTGATTTCAGCCCTAATTTTGATGATTTCCTGTCTTCTTCTCCTCCTGGGTGAATTAGGTTCTTCTTGTTCCAGGGCTTTCAGTTGTTCCGTTAATCTTCTAGTGTATGATGTCTCGAATTTCTTTTTGGAGGCACTCATAGCTATGAGTTTTCCTCTTAGCACTACTTTCATTGTGTCCCATAGATTTGTGTATGTTGTGCCTTCATTTTCATTAAATTCTAAGAAATCTTTGATTTCTTTCTTTATTTCTTCCTTGAGCAAGGTATCATTGAGTATTGTTCAGTTACCATGCGTATGTGAGCTTTCTCTTGTTTTTAGTGTTACTAAAGACCACTTTTACTCCATAGTGATCTGATAGGAGGCATGGGATTATTTCAATCTTCTTATATTTGTTGAGGTCTCTCTTGTGATATGATCTGTTTTGGATAAGGTACCATAAGATGCTGAGAAAAAGGTATATTCTTTTGCTTTGGGATGAAAAGTTCTTTATATATATCTGTTAACTTCAATTGGTTCAAAGCTTCAATTAGTTTCATTGTCTCCCTGTTTAGTTTCTGTTTCCCTGATCAGTCCATTGGTGAGAGTGGAGTGTTGAAGTCACCCACAATTATTGTGTTAGGTGCAATGTGTACTTTGAGCTTTAGTACAGTTTCTTTTATGAATGAGGGAGCCCTTGTATTTGGGGCATAGATGTTCAGGATTAAGACTTCTTCTTGTTGGATTTTTCTTTTGACTAGCAATTAGTGACCTTCCATGTCTCTTTTGATGACATTAGGTTGAAAGTGAATTTTATCTGAAATTAGAATGGCAATTTGGCTTGTTTCCGGGGACCATTTGCTTGTAGAATTGTCTTCCAGCCTTTTACTCTAAGGTAGTTTTTGTCTTTGACATTGAGGTGTGTTTCCTGTATGCAGCAAAATGTAGGGTCCTGTTTACATAACCAGTCTGTTAGTCTATGTCTTTTTATTGGGGAATTGAGTCCATTGATGTTAAGAGATATCAAGGAGTAGTGGTTATTGCTTCCTATCATTTTTTATTATAATTTTATATGTGTATGGTTATCTTCTTTGGGTTTGATGAAAGAAGCTTAATATCCTGCTCTTTCCAGGGTATAGTTTCCCTAGTTGTAATGGTGTTTTCCCCCTATTATCCTTTGTAGGGCTGGGTTTGTAGAAAGATATTGTGTAAATTTAGTTTTGTCATGGAATATCTTGGTTTCTCCATCTATAGTAATTGAGAGTTTCGCTAGGTATAGTAGTCTCGGCTGGCATTTGTGTTCTCTTAGAGTCTGCATGAGCTCCGCCCAGGATCTTCTAGCTTTCATGGTCTCTGGTGAGAAATCTGGTGTAATTCTGATAGGTCTTCCTTTATATGTTACTTGCCCTTTTTTTCTTACCGCCCTAAGTATTCTTTCTTTGTTTAGTACACTTGGGGTTTTGATTATTATGTGACGGGAGGTATTTCTGTTCTGGTCCAGTCCCTTTTGGAGTTCTGTAGGCTTCTTGTATATTCATGGGCACCTCTCTCTTCAGGTTAGGGAAGTTTTCTTCCACAATTTTGTTGAAGATATTTGCTGGCCCTTTAAGTTGTAAATCTTCACTCTCATCAATACCTATAATCCTTAGATTTGGCTTTCTCATTTTGTCCTGGATTTCCTGGATATTTTGGGTTACAAGTTTTTTGCATTTTGCATTTTCTTTAACTGTTGAGTCCATGGTTTCTCTGGTATCTTCGGCATCTGAGATTCTTTCTTCTATCTCTTGTATTCTGTTGTTGATATTTGCATCTATGGTCCCTTATTTCTTCCCAAGGTTTTCTATCTCCAAAGTTGTCTCCCTTTGTGCTTTCTTAGTTGTTTCTACTTCTGTTTTTAGATCCTGCAAGTTTTTGCTCAGTTCTGTCATTTGCTTGTTTGTGTTTTCCTCTAATTCTTTAAGAGATTTTTGTGTTTTCTCTTTCATGACTTTTGCCTGTTGATCAAGGTTCTCCTGTATTTCTTTAAGTGATTTTTGTGTTTCCTCCTTATTGGCTTTTGTATTCTCCTGAATTTCTTTCAATGATTTTTGTGTTTTCCTTGTAAGGGCTTCTAATTTTTGATCCATTTTCTCCTGAATTTCTTTAAGTATGTCCTTCATGTGTTCCTGTACTAGCATCATGACCAGTGATTTTAAATCCAAATCTTGTTTTTCTGGTGTGTTGGGGTATCCAGGACTTGCTAATGTTGGAGAATTGGGTTCAAATGCTGCTATAATGCCTTGGTTTCTGTTAGTAACATTCTTACGTTTGCCTTTAGATATCTGGTTCTCCCAGGTGTTAGATGGTCTTATTGTCACTGACTGGTGCTTCAACCTACTGTGGATCTTTAAGGTTATCTCTGCAACACTGGATGACTGGCTTTCTTCTGGCTCAGATTACTGATTTGCTGCCTTCCTCTTTTGTGCCTTTGGAGCCCTTCTCAGTCTTGCCTCAAGCAATGTTATACTTAGGTTTTCAAGGTCAACCAGGTGTTCTCTATCTGCTCTATTATGGAAGGAAGATGTTGTGGTGGGGGTCACTCCCTCTGTTGATTCTCACATAGGACACAGGTCCTGAGATGGACTGGCTTACAGATGAACTGCCTATGAGCTCAATTTCTGAGTGCAGGCAGACCCCTGGCAGTTTGCACCACCAGAAATCTAAAGCTCAGGGTGATACAGTACCTAGTGATCCTTTTCTGTCCCGGCAGGCAGCAAATATGGTTGCGGGGCTCCTCCCCTTCCACAGCATCCTGGGCAGGACATGGGCCCCGAGCCCGGAGGCGATGAATTTCCTTATATTGAACCATCCCTGCATCCCTGGGATGAAGCCTACTTGATCATGGTGAATGATTGTTTTGATGTGTTCTTGGATTCAGTTGGCAAGAATTTTATTTAGTATTTTTGCATCGATATTGATAAGGGAAATTGGCCTGAAGTTCTCTTTCCTTGTTGGATCTTTGTGTGGTTTTGGTATCAGTGTAATTGTGGCTTCGTAGAACGAGTTGGGTAATGTTCCTTCTGTTTCTATTTTGCGGAATAGTTTGAAGAGTATTGGTGTTAAGTCTTCTTTGAAGGTCTGATAGAATTCTGCACTAAAGCCATCTGGTCCTATGCTTTTTTTGGTTGGGAGACTTTCTACGACCCCCTTTATTTCTTTAGGGTTATGGGACTGTTAAGATGATCTATTTGATCCTGATTTAATTTTGGTGTTTGATATCTGTCTAGGAAACTGTCCATTTCCTCCAAATTGTCTAGTTGTATTGAGTGTAAGCTTTTGTAGTAGGATCTGATGATTTTTTGAATTTCCTCAGTTTCTGTTGTTATATCTCCCTTTTCATTTCTAATTTTGTTTATCTGGATACTGTCTCTGTGCCCTTTGGTTAGTCTGGCTAAGCGTTTATCTATCTTGTTGATTTTCTCAAAGAACCAGCTCCTGGTTTTGTTGATTCTTTGTATGCTTCTCTCTTTTCTACTTGATTGATTTCAGCCCTGAGTTTGATGATTTCCTGTCTTCTACTCCTCCTGGGTGAATTAGCTTCTTTTTGTTCCAGGGCTTTCAGGTGTGTCGTTAAGCTGTTAGTGCAGATGAATACAAAAAATTGTTAGAACTGCTAAACATTATATGACAAAAAGCTGTTTTTATATACCAATAACAAAATTAATGAGAAAGAGAGAAAACAAGTATAACTTGGAGTAGTAACAAAGTCAAATGTATAAAAGTTAGAAGGAGCTATAGAGATATCTCAGTCAGTAGTGTTTGCTAAGAAACTTGAGAACCTGAGTTTCATCCCAGAACCCTTGTTTTAAAATAGGTTTCATTGGACATAGGCATAAATTTCACAGCCAAACTAATTTAACTATAGAGTTCCAGGTCAGAATGAGACTGTCTCAAAAACCAAGATCGATAGGTTTCAAGCATTGATACAGGCTCCCCATGCATACACAGATATGTGTATGCACATATGCATCCTCTCAAAGAAATCACACACACACACACACACACACACACAAATTGTGGTAAGTAATGAAGAGAAACTACAATGGAAAATATAAAATACCTACAGAGAAAAAAATAACACATACAAATGCACACATACATATATACAAAGTAAAGTCCATTCATTTTGTGGATTGGAAAATTGAAAACTGCTACAATACTCATAGTACCCTCGAGTAGCTTCAGTGCATTTAATATGAAAATATCAATACTGTTCTTCACAAAAATAGGATAAAAACCTAACATTTGTAGAGAACCATAGCAACCCTGAGTGCACAAAAATTTTAAGAGAAAAAACAAAATAGGAATATTACAATACCTTGTTTCAAAATATCCTGCAAAGTGATAGTAATTAAAGCAATAACTTAGGGGAGATAGCTTAAGACCTTTGTGAAGACAGACAATTCAAAATGACCTCAAATGGGCTGATTATAAATGCAAGGAATTTGTAAAGAGGATTACATGAACTAAAAACTTGCAAAATGGAAAAAAGTATTTTTAAAATACTGAATTGATAAGAAATTGATATGCACAAGTGAAAAGAACTTAGCATAAAAAATAAGTGATGTGACTTATAGATGACCTGAAGTGGAACAAATGACTTGAATGGTGATTTATTAAATTAATAAAGATAAATGGGCAGCAAATATATGATAAAATTTCTCAATGTAACAATTCATTGGTTAAAGACAAATTTGAAACCCTGAGATAGATAACAGTCAGAATGATGTAGACATGCTAAAGAGGATGGATGGAAGACTACAGGCCTTACCCTTACACAAAAACTACAGGCAATTAAGGAATGTTGAAAACAGGAGAAATTGATTGCCCCAGGGAAGAGCACACTACTTTGTTATTCGATATCAAATGATCAGCCATGAAAACACACACACATACACACACACACACACACACACACACACACACATGCACACATGCATGCATGCATGCACTCAAGCACACATGCACACACACAAATACACACACACCACAAGTAGTATTGTGTAGACTCAGCAGTATATATCTATGTACATATATGCAAATAACAATAATTTTTCTTTTCTTTTTTTAGTACATCCCAACTGTAGTTTCCCCTCCCTCCATTTCTCCCAGTCCCTTCCCCACTTTACCATTCCCTCAGATATGCTTCTCCTCCTTTGTTCTCTTCAGAGGACAGGCCTTCCAGGAATATCAACAGAACATAGCATAACAACAAGATACAATAACTAGGCACAAACCCTCATATCAGGGCTGAGCAAGGCAAACTGGTAGGAGAAAAATGGTCCCAAGAGCAGGCAAAAGAGTCAGAGATACCTCCATTCCCACTATTAGGAGTCCCACAAAAATGCCAAGATATAGCCATAACATATATGCAGAGGACCTAGTGCAGACCCATGGCAGATTCCATAATTTTGGTTCTAGTCTCTTTGAACCCCTATGAGCACTACTTAGTTTCTGTCTGTTAGGACATGTACTCCTGGTGTCTTTAACCTCTCTGACTCCTAAAATTCTTGCTCCCCTAAAGTTCTGCACGCTTCTGCAAGCTCCGGGGGGGGGGGGAGGGTATACAATGAAGATCTCCAATTGGGACTCTGTCAACCTAATGTTTGGCTGTAGGTCTCTGTGTCTGCTCCCATCAGCTTCCAGCAGAAGCCTCTCTGATGACTATTGGGCTAAGCACCCAAGTATGAGTATAGTAGACTATCATTAGGAATCTTTGGGGTATCCATCCTTTTGTTTATGGTCATCCAGGCAGGTATTAAATATGCCCTTTCATGGCATGACTCTAAAATCTAACAAGTCATTGGTTGGTCTCTCCCAAAAGTTCTATTTCTCTATTCTACCAATATATCTTGAAGGCAGGATAGATTGTAAAGACTTCATGGCTGGGTTGCTGTCCCAGTCCCATTACTGAAGTTCCTGGTAACAGAAAATGACTACATATCTTCTATTACTTGGAGTACTTGCTCAGGGTCACCCTGGTAGAATCAGTGTATTTACTGTACTGTTTCAACATGCCGCCTCCCAAATGCTTTCTAATTCCAGTCATCTCTACCCTTACTCTCCTCCCTCCATTCTTCCCCACACCCAATCCCTCCTGTTCTCATTTCCAGTTGCCCAAGTCCACCTGCAAAATCTTTTCCATTTCCCATGCACACCCCCCCTCCCAGAGCTCTCTTGAAGTAAGAATAACAAATAAAAATGGAGGCCATAAATTTGAAAGAGAGCAAGGAGACATATGAGAAGATTTGAAAGGTAGAAATGAGAAAGTTGTAATCTCAAAATTAATATAAATAATAGGAGATAATGAATGTTGGTGAGGACATGAAAATGAGAAATGCTCTCTGCTGTTGGCAGGACCCTTCAATAGAGAAATATGGAATTTTCTCACTACAAAACAAAACTAGAAACATGACTCCCTTATGACCTAGCAACCTTACTTTATATATCTAAATGAAGGGAAGTACATCATCCTGACTGCTTTACTATTTGCAAGAACCAAGAGGCAAAACTAACTCAAGTATCCGTCAAATGATGAATGAATAAAGAAAATGTGTTGCATATTCATAAAGAAAAACCATTCCTTTCTAAAATGATAAAATTCTATCATTTTCAGCCAGATGAAAATGGAAGTTATTATGCTAAGTGAGCTAAGCCAAACACAGAAACACAAATACAGGATGCTGTCACTCATATATAAAAGGTGACCTCATAGAAGTTGAAAGTAGGAGGAGGATTACTACGCATTGAAGAGAATTTAGGGAGGTGGTGATGGAAAGAGGACAGCTAAGAGGTACAGGTACCTAATACAGCTAGATGAGAGGAGCAGCTTCTAATGAAGTAGGAAGATCGAGGACTATAAAGCTCAGTGGAGGAATGTTTGCTTGGTCCACACAAGAATCCCCCATGCTGAAAATAAAATCTATAGCATAGTAGAATAACTAAACCTGAGAGTAATATATGTATACATAGGTATATATATATGACTATATATTATGTGACTTGTAGCATAAAGGAGTTTAAATGGTTTATATGTTTCAACACACACAAAGGCAAATGTCTAAGTTGATCAACGGTGATGTTATCTTTATTTATTATCATTTGTACATAGGATCTATACAAATGCTATGCATATATATGTGTGTGTGTGTGTGTGTGTGTGTGTAAAGAAGAATAATTACTATTTGTCAAAAATTATCATTTTTACCATGTTTCTGTTATTTGAACCATGAAATTTACAGATGTGTATTATGATAGCCCCCACTGCTAAAATTCCAATTCATTTTGATTTTAAAGCAATTCAGTAAAGATTTGATTTTGAAGTGAATGAATGAAGGAACGCATCTTTTAGTCGATGTTCAAGGCACTATTGTGAACACTCCAAGCAGAACATCAAATTCTCATGTTCCTTCTGCAGTTTCACTCTACATTCTGAGTATTCTTATGCTGATACCCTGTTCTCTTATACATCACTACACTACAACACACTCCTACCCCACATTGTTCAAATCACTTTTTATTACTTCCTCTGCAATTCTTTTCTTAAACATCTACTCCCACATTGAAGCTGTTTAATGTCTTTCAGCAATTTAGGAAGTTAAGTGCTGGATTATTAATCTGCATTATTAATCTGGACCTATGGATGGATGACATCTCTTTCCATTTCTTTTCAAACAGTCTTGTTACTAACTAAATGTAGTGCCAGTCTAAGCCACCCTCACTTAAATCTGGATCATTACATTGTTTCCCAAATGGCTTGTTAGTGAGTATGCACAGTAATTCAGAAATCATCAAACGTGCATTTAAAATTTACTAATGGTTTTCCATACTACTGAGATTAAAACTTCAGCCCTTGGAATGACCTTCAAGCATATATTCCCAAAGACTCTTAATTCCCTCTGCTTCTAGACTCTGAGCTCCACTTTAGGGGCCACTGTAGATTCCTTTCTAGTTGCTGTGAAAAAAATACCACAATGAAAGCAATTTAGAGGACAACAGTTTTGTTTTGGTTCAATGCTCCAGAATGCAGGTCAATCACAGTAGAGAAGTCATAGTAGCAGTAGCTTGAGGAAGTTGGTCATAATCAAGTACACAGAGCAGGGAACATGTTTTCAGCTTGTTTGTTTTCTCTATCACACTTTGGAGGTCTCTGCCTATAGAAAGGAGTCACCTGCAGGGGGACTTAATTATTGTTATCAAGCCAATCTCCACTGCAGACAAACACACACAAGCCAACAGGAACTAAACTTGATCTAGTCAATCTCCCATACAGAGCCTTTTAACATGTGGTTCTTGATTGTGTCAAGGTGACAATTAACACTGACTCTCCCAGGGATTTTTATTTCTTCTTTGTCTGCAAGAACTTTCCTGAAAAAGGCACCTATGCCCTTTAGTAGTTTTCTCTCTGTCTCTCTCTGTTTCTGTCTCTCTCTGTCTCTGTCTCTCCCTCTCTTTCTCTCTCTCTCTGTCTGTCTCTCACTCACTTGTTCTCCATTCCTCCTCCCTGTCCCCAAATCTGTGTATATGTGTGTTTGGTGTGTATGTGTGTGTATATGTGGATGTGGGGGTTGGTATGTATAGTGTATACATGGTATGTGTATATATGTGGTATATGTGTTAATGTGTATATATGTGTGGTGTATTATGTATGTGTTATGTACATGTGTGGTATATTATTTTATGTGGTGTGTGTATATGTGATGTGTGTATGTATGTACATATGTATATATGTGCTATGTGTATATTATGGTACATGTGATTTGTGTGGTGTATGTGTACTGAGTATGTGGTGTGTATAAATTAATTTTTATTCTCCAAATGTAATTGTCATTTTGGAGAGTTACAGCTAAATAACCACGCCTTTTCTAAGTGGTTTCTGAACTTTGGCTGGCTTGTTCAACTCAGCTGTTCTGACTCAAACTCCTCTCCAAACAGGTTTCTCTCAGTTTCTAACTGAATTGCTCTGTTTGGCCTCTGTCTGTTATAATCGTCTGGTTCTTTTGCATTCTCTGGCTGGTTCTGCCTTCACCTGCAAAATGTTTCTCTACAACTGTCCCATTAAAACTGCCTCCTCCTCTTCATCTTCCTCCTCCTCTTTTTTTAACTTCCTCCCTTGCCCTCTCCTCCTTCTTCCTCTCCCTCTTCTCTCTGCTACTTTTTAAAGTAGCCTCTCTTCCTCTGCTATTCTCATGATAGTTGATTATATCCTGTCTCGGCTGACTCATTCTGTAAAATCTTTCTCTGATTTGTCACTTTTTCTGCCTCTCAAAGAGATATCATTTTCAAGTATGCTTGCTTCATTGTACAAACTAACTTTACCTTGATTGTTAGGTAATAAAGGTATGTACTAAGAACATGTCTGTTTTTCAGGTGGAGCAGACAAACTCAGGTCTTTGGATGTGATCCCTTGCAAGAGTAGCCATACTACTGGATTAAAATTCTTTTACAGTGTGTGCCTATCCATGTGGGTGTATATGTGTGTGTGTGTGTGTGTGTGTGTGTTGGTATGCTGTGTGTATATGTTTGTTTGGAGTGTGTGTTGTATGTTTAAAACATACAACATATGTGCTTGTACCTACATGCAGAAGTCAGAGGAAGATATTTAGTGTTATATTCTACTGCTTTCTGCTTTACTCCCTGAAGACAGGGTTTTCTGCTCATCTGAATGAGGCTGGCAGATAGCAAGTCCCAGCAAGCCTCTTTTCTCTACTATTAATGTAGAGTTTTAGGTATCTAGTTGATACCAGATTTCTAAATGATTGTTGAGGTTCCAAACTCAAGTCCTTATGCTTGTGTGAAGAGCTCTTGCCATCAAACCATCTCCAATCCTTTGAATCTTTAATCAAGCTTCGTGCCTCAGAGGAGTTTCCTTGATCTCCTTTTCAATAATTCTAACACATGACTCCACAGCTATTTGTTTCTGTTTGCTAATTTCTTTAGCAGTTATCACCATCTAGTATAGTATACATTTTAATTTTTAACCTAATTTGTTGTTAGTATGCTTTTAAAATGTCATCCCCATAGGTCAAAGACTTGTGTCTATTTTGTAAAGACTCTATCACCAAAGCCTATTATGAGGCCTACCCAGAGATAGTATGATGAATGATTGTAATGTTTTGGATAGAGAGTGTTTAGTCCTTCCTCGAGGAATACCTGAGCAAGGCTCTCTGCTGTGAGCAAGACAAGAATAAGTCATTAGCTGATTAGGGTTTGATTTGTTTGTTTATTTGTTTTTGTTTTTGTTTTTTGTGACCTTGACACAAACTAGGTTCATCTGAGAAAAGGGAATTTCAACTGAGAAATGCATTCATAAGATTAGCCTGTAAACAAGTCTGTGTGGCTGTAAGCAAGTCTCTTGGGCATTTTCTTGATTAATAAGGATTGATGAAGCCCAGCCTACTCTGGGAGGTACTGTCCCTGAACAGGTGTACTTGAGTTATATGCACAAAAAGAAAAGAAGGAAGGAAGGAAGAAAGGAAGGAAGGGAAGGAGGGAGGGAGAGGGGGAGGGATAAAAAAAGAAAAGAAAGGAGAGAAGAGAGAGAAAGGAAGGAAGGAAGGAAGGAAGAAAGAAAGAAAGAAAGAAAGAAAGAAAGAAAGAAAGAAAGAAAGAAAGAAAGAAAGAAAGAAAGAAAGAAAGAAAGAAAGAAAGAAAGGAAAGAAGGAAAGAAGGAAAAAAGAAAGAGAAAAAGGGCTGAGTAAGCTATTGAGAACTAGCCAGTGAGTGTCACTTCTCAGTAGGCCCTGATTCAATTCCTGCCTCCATATTTCTGCCCTGCTTGAGTTCTTAATGGATTCTGTTTAGGATGGGTAAATCAAGAGGCCAAATTTACTTCATCTTGGAACTGGACTTGATCTTAAAAGTGAAAAAGCCCGAGAATTTGACCCACAGTTGAACCCAAGCTACACCCAAGTACCAAGAAGGACAACACAGATTTATTCTTGCCCAAAGTTACTCCCTAGCTATTTCCTAGAAGCAGACAATCACAGATTGGTCTGATTGTTTCAGATGTACTTTCAGACAGTGATTGCTCAGGGTTGGTCTTTCTTCAGAACACCCACCTGTCAGCTTACAATAGTCATACAATTAGATGCTTGGCAGGATAGACATCCCCTCACTGGCTCTCATTTCCTTTAAGACCTTGCCCTGATGAGAATTCAGGTCTGCTTCACCAAACTGTCCTGCAGGTTGGCAGTAAGCCCAAACTCGAATTTGTAATAAAGAGAGCCTAATGTAATTATACCAAAGTCTGCTCCTTGGTGACATTTTGGGATTCACTAATACGTCCCGGCACAGCAAAACCAAATGAACTCTTTCCTCGCAAGTTACTTTTGGTTATAATGTTTTCTCATGGTAAGAAAAAGCAAAGTAAGGCAGGTCTGAAGAAGAGACTGCCTCATTATCTCAGAGATCCTCAGCATAGACTGCTCAGTTCTGTAGGACAGAATGGCTATTCATGTTGAGATAGTTGAGCTAGAGTTATCCTAGTATGCTCCAGCAGACAACTTGAGGTAGCTCTGAAAACTGGTTGTAGGAATTCTGAAGATAAAGACATTTTCCTGTCTAACAAAGCATAGCTATAGAGAACCCACAGTCATGTTCAATAAATAAGGAGCTTGCAGTCAGTCACTCAGGGGAAATCTACCCACTCATGGAAGCATTCACATCAACTGAACTAGGAATGCAGGCAGAACTTCAGACTCCAGTTACAGAATAAACCACAAAGCTGAAGGCTAATTTCTTTTCAGTAAACATGAACATTATGTAGTGATAAAATCAAGCTCATCTGCATGTCCACTATCTTAAGACATCCTCATTTCTATGTGATATGCATTTCCAAATCCTCCCTTATAACTATTTTGAGGCATACAGTACAATGGTGTTAGCTTTAACCACACGGCACATGTCTAGATAGCTGACTACAGTGACATGTTCCTGTGATCCCAGGATGGTAAGACGATTGCTTGAGACTTACCCTAGCAATGTAGCAAAACATACTAAGAAAATGATATATTCGCATCTATCAAAAGTAATGAAATCTCATTCTCAGCGAAAACACTCATGGACTTAGAGCAATGTGTTAAGGGAAATAAACTAGGCACAGACTAATTTGATCTGACTTATGTGAAATCTAAAAACTTTAAGTGCTAATTTCAAAGGATCTATATCATTGGCTGATTAGCTGATTATACACCTAGAGGAATACATTAGGAACTTTTCTCCAAAGTCTGTAATACATTGAGGAGTGGTGAGTTCCAGATAAGGGTCTCTGTTACTAAAGCAAGTCCAGAACTGATAGCAACTGAAGTTGAGTGACAGGTCACAGTGTGTGGGAATCAATTCTTCTAAAATCCAGAAGTTACAAGATTAAGATGAAAAATTGTCTGACAGAAGAAGAATGGCAGCCAGAGAGTAGACGGTGCCTGGCACTTGGCCCGCCTCCCTCTTCATTGTGCAGTACTTTCCTTGTCACCTGTCCCCAACTATATTTAAATAAACTTCACATGACCAAATAAAGCTTAAACATGCCCACAAGTATAATTTAGTTTGCCAAGAATTGTGTTTTAAAATTCCCTTGCAGATCTGTTTAGCTTGGCATTGACGGTGCAGTTTGCTGCAGGCTCTGCCTCTCCTGAGTTTTTCAAGTCTGTGACACCTGGCTGCCCCTGAAGGCATTTCATTTTTTTCCCTTTAATTATTTTTATCATCCTCTAAGACCAAGCCCTTGGGTTTCCTGCCTTCTTTCCTATGAAGTGAAGCCTTCAAATTTGTTAATTTTTACAACTTTATTTATCAAATAGTGTTGTCTTTGTAGTAGAAATAAACACTCTGCTTATGATTGAACTGATGATCAGGATTGGGGTCTGAGTCAACTCTGTGACTCTTCCATGTCTAATGCAACATCTTGAACTTGGAAAGACAGAATACATTTCAGAATTAGATTTATAATTCTGAGTAGTTTTGGCCATCCTAAAAATCAGGTGCTCTTCAGGAAGTCACCAGTTTACTCATTTTCACATCACATTAGTTATTTATGTCGCCATTAAAGTTAATCACTGAGAAAAAAAGATCAATTTGAAAATGTTCAATCCAATCTGTCTGCACAATTCAAATAACTGAGTCACTCTGGTTAAGGTCAAGCAATTAAATTAATTGGATTGGATGACCAGTTTCTGAGTGAGCAATCCTATACTCACCATCAGCCTTGGAATAGTTGATGCAATCAATTGTGTGGATTTACAAATAATTGCAGAATAAAGTGACTTGAAAATCACTTAGATTACATTGTAGATTTATATGTTATCTCCTTTTCTCAAAGGGCTCAGGGAAATATGCTAGAGAAAGACAAATGTATATATCAGTAGGGAAAACAGAAACTTTGGCCAGATTTTAAATATCAGTAGCAAAGAAATATAGTACAAAAATGAAGATAAGAATTATTTATTTTATTATTGTTGTTGTTTTTGCTGTTATTATTGTTCTTTTGTGTATCTCTCTCTCTCTCTCTCTCTCTCTGTGTGTGTGTGTGTGGTGTGTGTGTGCAATGTGACTGGGGACAGGTATGCCATGGTGCATGTTTAGAGATCAAAGGGCAACATTGTGGAGTTGCTTTACTTGAGGTTTGGAGATTAAATTTAGGTTATCAGGCTAATGAACCAAGTACTGTCACCCTCTGAGACATATCCCCTGTCCTAGAAGAGACTTTTTTTTTTTTTTTTTTTTTTTTTTTTTTTTTACTGAAAAGAGAGTCTGTAAGCTTTACAAAGTAAACTTACTAATTAGAAGAAATGACCAGAGGTAGCTGGCATCTCTGGCTTGCTCTGTAAGGGAGTGATTTAAACTGTGCTCCTGAGTCCTGTCCTTTTGGCTGCCCTGTTATATAAATGCAATTTTTTCATATAGACTGTTCTACAACTAGATTAGTTACTTTAGTGTTTGCAAATATTACATGAAGGGAAAGATTGACTTAGCTAATAGAAGGGGGAATAGGGGTAAGTCCCAGTTTTATTCACATGCAGAATTCCAGTTTTATTGAACTATCAGTAACTTTCAAACCAATATAGATTGCTTCATATTAAGAAAGAAAGTAGAAAATTTCATAAATGTAATTGTCACTTTACAGGTCAGTATATAACACACTGTATGGGAAAGTCACAACTATCCATCCAAAGAATGGATACATTTCAAATTTTGAGGATGGGCAGCATTATTTCCTGACACATTCTCCACTTAAGTATGATTTATTAGATAGTAATAAAATAATTTCCAATGTTTCTAGTTTCACAGATCATACGGCAAGCTGTTTAATCTGCATAGGTGACAGGAGACCTGTCTAGAATTAGCCTGGTTGTCCTGATGTGACAATTCAACACTGAGGCACAGGCCTTTATGCTTTTATTTTTATTTAAGTGTGTTAAAGTTAGCTAAATTTATTATCATTTTTGCTGGTATATCCAATAATTGGAATGAGTGTCCTGCTTATTTGGTCAAGGAGACAAGCTACATATTTAATTGAGATCCCGAAACATAAGTCTTCCCTTGCTGGCTAATGGAAAAAGGGATAACATATTCCATTTCACTTATTTTCCTAGGATTTATTGGCTTTCCTCTGCCCCGAGAGATCATATGAAATCTGGATACTATGCTTACAAGGCTTTGGGGAGAAATCAGCAGTTGCAGGGGTGATAATCATACAGTAAATAAAAGCACAATTTGCCTTTTATGTAAATTTTGATTTATTGTTATGCGAACGAGGATCTGAAGCAAGAGCCAGGAAATCAGTTTCAAAGATGACAGCAGCTGCTGTGTCTTTTATTGTTCTAGGGGTTGATTCCATGTTTTTGGAGCAAGTGGGTCTGTTTTAAATTGAGGAAACACTACAGAAAGCATACCTTGATTAGGGAATCCTAGGATTTAGAAGCTGAAATAGATGCAAAAGACTTTCTAGCCAAACTTATTTCAGAAATGAATTTAAAGTAACACAAAACAGCTTCATATTGTTCCTTAATATAGCAAGAGCATCAGGGATACAGGCACTGTCTTGAGTATATATCTAGTCCCGTTTTCCACGAACCATCTTCCAAGATCTTGCCAGATTTATGCCCAGAGAAAAATGCATGAGTCAAATAGGTAGGTTCCCTCAGATCAAATTGTGAAGTCTGAAAATCAGGAGCGGGCTGAGTTCAGGTGCTAGGAATCATCCCCCTTAGGGTCCTGTTGCTGAGTCTCCTGGTACCAGTAGCTGCCCTCATGGCTAGGAGTCTAAGGCGTCTGTGAAGGAAGGAGACATCACGAAGCATCTTTGTTTTAGTTGTGCTCACAGCAGAGGATACAAAGCTTCCACCATTTCCCAGGGAGTATGGCCAAACTACCTCCCATTTTTTACTTTCACAGTCCCTTAACGGTGGTTCCTTGCCCCCTCCCTCTGCTTTGTAATGTTCTCTACCAACAGTATTAGCATTTTTTTTTAATCACTTCCAAGAGTTTTGCATATGGCATCTGGGAGGTTTGCAAACCACCTCCTTCTGGCCTGTTTATCTTGCCAGTTTTCCTTAACTCTTGTAGCTGCTGTAGCCATCTGACTTTTCTCTGGGCAGGTAGATGTAATTTGGGGGCAGAGTCCTTAATTAGATTCCTGCAGCTCAATTCCCTGGTTCACTTGCGCTGAATCACCTTCAAATTGAATTTTTTCTTTTGTTTTTTTGTTGTTGTCTTGTTTTTTCAGGGGGGGGTTGTTTTTGTTTTTGTTTTGCTTTGTTTCTTTCCAATCCAAGTAGGAGTGGATCCTGGGGAATGACATAGAGACACGGTCTTCTCCTTTCTCCCTGTTCTGACAAATCCTCCTGCCCTTTTGTGTCTCTCTTCCATTATGCCTTCAGAAAACACGTGCTTTGTACCTTCTGCTTAACTGCTCGCGTTTCCTCCGTGAACCAATGTGATGCGCAACACGCACAGTCCCAGAGCCAGATGAATGGTTTTGCATTAGAGGTACACGGTGCCATCTGGGGCACCCAGGAAGATAATGCTACAAAGACACCCCATCTCTCACACACTCGAAGGGAAGATTTGTACCGCCCTGCCCCACTCTCCTCTGCCACTGCAGTGCAGCGTGCCTGGGCTCTGAAATCTATGTCCTTCTCTGCAGTGTCTCAGGGCACTCTGCGGCTTGGGGGTGGGTGAGCTTGAAATAGGATTCTGTATGCACCAAAAGGTAAAATACAATTGCAATGCAAACTCTCAACACAGATACAAGGATTTCCTTCAGTTAAAGCAATCAGGTGAGATCCTTGCTTCTGACTGGGGACTGTTTAAAAGAGAGCAAAGCCCTTCAGTGGGTCACAAAATTAGCATTTTCTTATTTCAGCACCTTTGTTATTGCTCTTGTGATTGAAGGTGATTGGTGGGGAGAAGTCTTGGTTGCTGTGTTAGGTTCCTTAGCTGATTCTCTCTCTCTCTCTCTCTCTCTCTCTCTCTCTCTCTCTCTCTCTCTCTGTGTGTGTGTGTGTGTGTGTGTGTGTGTGTGTGTGTGTGTGTTTGTACTTCCATTTCTTTAAGCCTGTTAAGACGATGCTATTGCCTTAACAAACAAAACAAAACAAAGAAAAGCCTTTGATTAGTGTTTTGCATAAGGCACAATCTTCACTGCCGGAGAGGAGATGTTCAGAATCTACCTTCACTTTCACCACCTGTCACCTGAGAGTTTTAGAGTGATCCAGCTCTGAGATTGGAGGAAGCAGTCTTTCTGATTCTTATCTTTGCTTCTCCCACCCCTCCCTTCTGTCACTGGCACTGCATCTACAGTGACCTCCAGTCCATTTTTTATTCCTTTGTCCAATGCTTTTATTCACGGGAAACTGAAGGCACACGTTTACTAGGAAAAGAAATAGAAACACAATAAAAACCAGTTTGATAGATGATCTAGCCTATTCTCCACACTTCCCTGTTGTTTTATTGATTTACAGAACACAAAGGCTAATCCGAATTTACATTGCTCCCATTTCCCCCCATCTCTAAGGAATTGTTCCCCTTTGCTCAGATTAACCAAGCCAATTTTTTCTTTGTATCCAGTAGCTATGTGACAGTCAAATAGCCTGTCAACTAATCAATTTATACTGAAAAAAAAACTAATTTTTACTTTAAACAAACATCCTAACATTGTGTTGACACAATTAAATGAATTCTGAGTTACGCCATATATCTAACACACGCCCTGGGGAGCAGGTAAGAGCTACAGCTGAAAAGAAGCGTGCACGTGCTCCCGCATCAAATTAAATATTTTCCCCTTAATCCTAGCACCAGCAGCTGTTAGGTATGGTGGCTTATTGCATATGGCCTACATAATGAGGCCGATCCAGGCAGTTCCAGCTTCTCCACTGAATGCTGAGTAGCTCTCCTCTCCCCAAGGACATTAAGAGTTACCGAGATCGGGAGTTCTCATGCCAATGAAGAGCCTTCGCATACATGTTTGGAGATGAGAGGAGAAAGCATTCAAAGCTGGAGCTTCTACCTTGATTAAAAGAGAAGGGATAGGCTTTCTGAATGACTTGAAGCTGGCAAACTCCCCGGAGTTATGGCAGGACAGAGGAAGGAAGGGGGAGACAGGACATACAAGGAAATCTTTCCTCTCTTTGAAACCTGTCAAAAAATTAGGTCAACATGATTTTGTATTTTAATGAAATAACTTAAGGGTAAGCCTGAGACCTGGAGGCCGCTAATACTTTTATGCTAGAGTGGTTTGTCATGCTTGACGTAATGTCTGGCTCTGCCTAAGAAGTATCGAAGCTAATGTTCTCCATGGCTAATCGGCCCTTAGCTGTTCTTGTCCTTTTAAATTTTCAGCAGCTAGAGTATCAATATGGATGCTTCCCTCTCTAACAGCATAAACACAGTGCAGGCGGCAAGTTGTCATTCCAATTGTCAAAACAGATGAAAGGATTTCTGATACTCCAATTAAACTAACCCGCAAAAAATCATTTTAAATTATGCTCCATAAAATAAACTGAAATGTTAAAACACCCAATCCTCCAACCACTCTTCTGACTGCATCGTTAGCATTTCCCCTCCACAGCGAAGTCCTTATCTGATTTGATTACTTTTAGAATGAATTTGGTTTTGAACATGAAGGCTGAGGAAGCTAAATTGGAAGAATAATGGCTTGGCATTTTATGTCATTTGGTTGAGATTGCAGGTGTGGGAGTCAGGTCCCGCTCTTGTAACTCGTGCTTGGCTATTTCCCCTTTAATTTCCCAAATTTGAAATGGATTGCCTGTTCCAAATTACACTGCACTTAAGGGACTTGCAAAGAATGTTTATGATTTAGGATCCCACATTATTGCCTTGATGAAAAATTATGCAGACACACTTACAGCCCTACAGGAAAACTACATCTTGTAAAACAAGAGTATTTGACAGACCCCAGGAAGCTGAAGATGATAAAATGCATTCTCAGCTCCTTTTCTTATTAATCAAAAAGGCGTATGGTGGATAATGGTGGCCAGTAGTATCAGATGTGAGAGCCTGTTAAACCAAGATTATCACAAGATATCTGTGACCAGAAAATGAAACAACTGTGGTCCAGATGACTAACAAAATTCTGTCGTTTGAAGCCATATTGGTTGAGAGTTAGTTTCTGAATAGCAGGATGTTAATAATCTTCAGGTTCCCACAAATAACTTGTATTTTATCAAACACTGTGTCTTTGGATTAATAAAAAAGATACATCTTTAATAAAAGAGTAGTCTATTTTCAGCTGTATTTTTTTTTTTAAATGTCAGTATACATTGTCACACATTTTGTTAGTTGGTTTCTCAGTGTTAGGTTTGGTTTTTCCGGTTGGAATGCCAGCTGTCCTTCCCTCCAACACTACAAAGCTTGCTCACTCTGAATCCATATTTCACCCTACTTCCATAACACATGAAACTTAGTTTTGCCGGTGTTTTCTTGGTACCTGTAAGAAAACACTTTAACTGTGTCCTTATAATAAAAATGGGTTTATAGGTAATGTAATGCTTAGTGTTGCTTTTATTCAGATATTGTTCTTTTTTTGGTACAGTTAAGATCATTTACATCAAGAGGGCGTCCTGATGCATTTATACTTTAGCTCGTCATCTCTACCTCCTGAGTTTTCTGTTTCTTCTCTCTGACTATTTTCTTGGCTCTTTTTTCCCCTGTCCTTTTGGCCTCACTTGGACCAGATGAGTATTTTTGATATACTTTAAAATTCTATCCATTATCTATTTGATTGTGTGCTTTAAAAATCAACTTGTAGTTCCTGATCAAAAAGTTATAGCACATGAATCTAATGTTCTAAGTAGTTAATATTTTACCATTTTACCATTTCAGTAAGTTAGAGAAGCTTCTAGTCAAATACATTCAATTTACTTTCTTTTCTTCTTGTTCTGTCTCTCATACATTTGGGTATCAAATAATTTTTTTATACTTTTTAAAAAATTACATGAATTACAAAAAGCTAGCACAGTGGTACCAGACCTTAACTCCCAGGTCTACAGCAGAGTGAGGCAGCAGGATTATGTGACCCAGAAAATTTGCAGCACATAAGGATATCATAATGAGATATGGTCTCAAAATCTAATAATAATAAAAATTTTAAAAAATAGATGCAGTTCCTTGGCAAAAAGAAATGCCTGTTTATTTACCAAATTATTTGCCTTGATAAATTCACTTGATTTTCTTTTAGAGGAAAGAGTTTTATTTCACTTCTAAACCTGGGGATGTTTTCATTGGAAAGAAAAGCCTTGATTCACAGAAATATTTTATGTGCTAGCCTACTTGTTCTTTGGCTGTGCTTAGCCCTATAGGATGTTCTTTCTCCTGTTTCCTGGTCTTCGTGCTCTCCGATGATAAGCTAGCCATTATTTCTGTGATTGTTTCTCTCTTTGTAACATGTCATTTTTTTCCTGGCTGCTTTCACGTTATTTTTCTCATCTTGATTTTCTATGGTCTGATTATGATGTATCTGAGCACACATACTTCTCGTCAGTTTTCTTCTGTTTCACATTCAGTGAGCTTGAATTAATACATTTGTGTCAGCAATTTACTCTCAATGAGATTCAGAAACATAAAAGTCCTTTGTATAATATTTGTGGATCATCTTCTTTTGGCTTTATCAAAATAAATAAAAATCAGAGAATAGAATTGATATTACAGCAAGGTGTTAGCTGTTGAGCATATTGATGTTGTATCAACTACAATGCTACTAAATTGAAGGAGTTTGAAACATGAAGTGAAGAAAAGTGACAGGAGTTTTATCTACAGATTTAGGGAAAACTATGCAAATTGGTAAGGCTGTATCACAGTAATTGGTAAAGAGTATCACAGTAAGTAACACAGCAATAATGAATGTTTGTGTTCACGGTCCCACAACAGAAACAGGCTAAGAGGCTAGTTGTATTTGACCCTGCTGATTAGACACTTTAATTTCAGTGCTCTGGATCTGTGATTTAGGAGAGGGTTACAACCAAGGGAAGATCAAACACAAGTGAAAGAAATATACTTACAGGGGCCACCATACTGAGCAGAGGTATTACAGTTTAGAGGAAGGCGTTCAGATGAGACAGAGATGGCAAAGGAAAAATGAAATATCATGGAGATATTTAATGAATACACACACACACACACACACACACACACAATACACACACACACACATACACATGCAAGATATATTTGTTGCAACATTAGTTAGAGATTAGTCCTTGTAAATATGAATGCCTCATTTTCTGTTGACTTCTGCCAGAGAGTTATAAATGAAATTGAATGTATTAAAGCCACCATATTTAATAAAATGCTTGATAATAACATTATGAAGAAGAAAAAATTAGATGGAATGATATGGGTTATTAATCTACAGGTGCCATTAATTGACCCCTATTATGCCTTAGATCCTGGATCAGAATTATTATACAAATGGTTTTATCGATTTCATCTAATAATTTTCTAAAATATGTGTACTATTATTTACTTCTTTTATTACAAGGAGACAGAAACACGGGCATTATTAAGCTTACCTTTAAAGTGAGAAAAAACAGATATTAAACTAAGAATTTGGTCTGAGAACTTATGCTATCAATCACTGGGTAACACCACCTTTATACTATTGATTTCTTTATGGATTGAAGGAAACTGATACTTCATCATTGACCCAGAATTTTAAGGCCTAGAGCAGATGCATGAAATACTAGTTGGTAGACTGAAATTACACTGGGATATATTGGAAGTCTCCAGTAAGTAAAGGCACAATAGGCTGCAAGCCCCATACCTGACTGTTTCACATGCCAGTTCTCAGGGAGTAAATGAGGGAGAAAGAAGCCTCTTTGCTAAATCTAAACTCATTAATTAAACAGAAGTACAGGAATCGTGGGAGAGATATCACAGTTCAACGTATTATGTTCTCAAAGGAAATATGTACATCAGATTCAATCTCATCACCTTTCAAAATATCTAAAAAAATTTCAGTGTATTTACGAATCTTTGGGTGGATAATTGGGCCAAGAAAGGCATATTTGAGAGTTAAATCAACAACACTAAAATGACACTTTTTAAGACGGAAAGAGAGTGAACATTCTGGAATTACAGTTTTCTTTACTTAGTACTATTAGTTCTGACTCCAAAAGAAGTCATGAACAGCAAAGATTAAAAAGAGGCAGAAACTGATGTAGAACAATGTAGAAAATTTTAGTTAGAGAGGAAGCTTCTTCTTGATTTGTTGCTTTTCTTCTCTATGAGATGAGTGAGCTTTAGAAAAATAAGTCGCAGTCTAGAAGCCCCGAAGACTGAAGGAAATGATGAGATCCTATATTTTGTATTACTCATTAGTTATAATTCTATTCAATCTCTCATGTACATTTAATTTTATTCACAGATTAGTTAGTACATTAATTAATGTGTATGCACATGTGGGTCTGGTTGTTCTCATGGGTGTGGAGACCAGAAGGCTTCTTTAACTCTCAGGACTCAGTAGCCATAGTCACTGTTTTTGAGACATAAACTCTTGCTAGTTCTTGTGTTTCTCTAACTAGGTTAAGCTGCCTGAAGGCCCTTCTCTGTGTGACCCTAATACAATCAAGCACAACCAAGCTGTGATGTTTTTAAATAATGTATTTTTGAGAAGTATATACAATATATTTTGATCATATTCATCAGCATTTTCTAACTCCTTCCAGCTCCACTCCCAATTAAATGTTTTGTCTCTCCATCTCTATATTTTTCCATTTCTCTCTCTTTAAAAAACAAGGTCCATTTTCTATTGTTTGATTTTTTCTGTTGGGCCTCCTAGTTACTTTTTATTTATTTATTTATTTATTTATTTATTTATTTATTTATTTATTTATTTATTTTTATTTTATGAATGTTTCACTTGAATGTTTGTCTGTGTATCATGTGTATACCTAGGGATGCCAAATACAAGAAACACATTCTTCACCATCAGGGCAAGGAGTCAAATCTTCTTTGCTACTCCTTGGAAGAGTATATTGCATCACAAAAACTATCAGTACTGTTTCAGAAGCCACATAAAGGGGGTGCTAGTTATTCAAACAATCTAAGCCTTGGAGAGATATTTCTTTTATGCCTGTCATCTGTTTTAAGTCTGTAATTGAGCCAAATTCTTGAGGCCAAGCTCATGAAGTTTAAATTGCTGAATCAAGATCTGAAATAACATTTTTTCCAGTTATAGAAGATCTCCTATACCGAAGTTAGTAGAAGTGATGATGCTAATAAGGTATGAATTCTCAAACTACTCAAAACTTTCAGTAGGATCCTATAAAGAAATCATAACTATGCTCTTCACAAAATTGTGTGGTTGTCCAATACCAAATGTGTGTGTGTGTGTGTGTGTGTGTGTGTGTGTGTGTGTGTATGTGTGTATTAGAAGAGGAAACCTTGTAAATTTGGAACAAAGTGTGGGTTTAGGTTATATAAGACAGATTAGGAGGGAGAAGAATGGGCTAACTGATGTGTATTAGTCAGGGACTCTGTTGTTGCTATAAAACGTTGTGACCGAAAAGCAAGATGGGGACAAAAATGTTTATTTCAGCTAATACTTCCATATTCATTACTGAAGGAAATCAGGACAGGAACTCAAACAGGGCAGGAACTGGAGGCAAAAGCTGATAAAGAAATCATGAAGGGGTTCTACCCATTGGCTCAACCTTCTCTCTTATAGAACCCAGGACTACAAGCCCAGGAATGGAAACACCCACAACGAGCTGGGCCTTCCCCTACCAATTATTAGTTCAGAAAATACCTCATAGCTAGATGTTGTGGAGGCATTTCTCGGTTAAAATGCCCTCCTTTCATATAATTCTAGTTTGTCTATCAGGTTGACATAAACCTAGCCAGCATATTATGTAAGTATATTTTTGATTAAATTGTAAAAGCTTATCCTGTTTTGCAGGCTAGCACTCACTCTTCAACCCTGCCAACCCTGCTGGTATTTCACTTTCGGTGTCTATTCTTTCTTTCAAATATTGGGGAGTACAAGTGTACACTTCATTTTGTCTCATTTTCTTTAAAGCGTACCAATTTGATGATTTTTAAGCTTCCCAGCTTCTCTCTCTCTCTCTCTCTCTCTCTCTCTCTCTCTCTCTCCCTCTCTCCCCCCTCTCTCTTCTAGACCTTTCTTCACCTGGATTGTATTTCTCTCTCTCTTCTCAATACTTGAAGCTCACAGTTGGATAGGTATCCAACTCAGCATATCAAAAAATATTTGAACATTGTAATATATATATATGTATATATATATATATATATATATATATATATATATATATATATAGTTATTTTATTTATTTATATTCCAAATGTTTCCCCCTTCCTGATTTCCCCTCTGCAACCCATATCCCCTCCCCCTCCTCCTGCTTTTATGATGGTGCTCCCCTACCCCCATGACCCACTCCCTCCTCCCTGCCCTGTCATTCACCTACACCCTACATTGGGGTATCGAGCTTCACAGGACCAAGGCCATCCTTTGCTATATATGGAGTTGGAGCAGTGGGTCCTCTATGTGTCCTCTTTGGTGGGTGGGTTAGTCCTTGGGAGCTCTGGAGGATTTGTTTGGTTGATATTGTTGTTCTTCCTATGGTTTTGCAAATCCCTTAAGCTCCTTCAATTCTTCCCCTAACTCCTCCATTGGGGTTTCTGTGATCAGTCTGAATGTTGGCTTCAAGCATCTGCATCTGTATTGGTGAATATTGTGTTAATCATGCATCAGTAAATATCTTTTGTTGTAAAACTCTGTGGCAAAGTAATAGTAGCTCCGTGTTTCCTATTGTTCCCTAAGTAAAATTTCCAATGTAATTGACATTTTTACCTCCCACTTAGAGTCGAAAATAAATCTAGTAGAAAATAAAGATCATTGGCAAGTTTCTCAGCTATCAGAGAGCAGAGTGGGTACTAAGGACGGGTACTAACTGCCTATAGGAGTTTCTAGTCCCAAACAAGTTTATAGTGAGATTCTGGGCTCATTTCAACAAAAGTAATCTGTAGCTCAGAGGTACTATCTGTAGGAGATTATTTGTAAATCTTCAGTGTCCTTCAGAATAAGGTGGTTATTAATGGGGGTATTTTAATAGTAAGCCAGATTATTTTTTCAGCACATCATCTTCAGGCTAATGAACTATCAGTGTGCTGTGTTCTTATGAAAACAGACTTTCAGCATTCTATTTTATTCTGAAGAATAATTTGAAATAGATGATAAAATTCATTTATTGAAAAGGCATCAGAGTGATAAGGAAATTAAAACTCATGACTAATGAATGTTTTAAAAAACCCGTGCTATTTGATCTGGAGAGAAAATGGCCTGGATGTCACAATTTTTATGTCTGCATTTAAATTATATTAAATAAAGGACCTAATGAAACTCTACAATATTTCCATTGAGCATTGAAACCAACAAGGAAATACAAAGTTATACTAACATGGTTCTTCCCCCATCCTCAAAGAATAAGTATAAAAGTTACAGATGGGTAGAAAGATTTGTCCTTTAGATTGAGCCAAAATTTAATGGAATTACTCAAGGATGAAATGAAGTAGCCTTTCACCACCACTAAAAGTATTCAAGCACATGCTGGAAGTCTACCTGGTATCGTAGCTGGGGAAGTAAATTAGCCATCGTGTGAGTGATTGAACAGCTTGACCTTTAAGCACTTCCAGTCCTAGATGCGATGATTCTTTCATGTGTGCCATCCCTGTCCCTTAATATCATAAATAATAGAGATATAACTGCCAAAAATTACATTTACATGGTACACGTAAATCATCTCCTTGCATATGTGAGTTGTAATTACTATTTTAAGTTGAAGAAAAGTATGAAGAACTTAAGACAAATATATAACAATTAAAATTGTAAATGAAAGGGAAGGCAAATGTCTATATGATGGTATATGTCTACTTTGATATGGTAACTGTGTATCAACTACAAATTTTATAGATAAATAAGCAATATTTTTGGAAAATTACTTGTGTTTTTTAAACTATATTAAAGAAAATACCTTGTGACTGATTAATATCATTTCAGCACTTCTTTATATTTCACTGAAATATCCTTTTGCTTAAAGTGGGGGTACGAATACTTTGCTCACCTCTAATGCTATCATGTTTGTGGCAGTTTAGTACATTCTTCTTGATGAATTTTATAAGCCAAGACATTTCTGTAAGTCAATATGATCAAATAGGGAAAAAAAGCATAACTGTGAACAGAGAGCAGACAGCAGAGTTGTAAAAACACTGGAGCAGAATTTGATAAGTTTCCAAGGTTTCTTAAGAATAACAACCACACACACACACACACACACACACACAGAAAGAACCACAACCACAAAAAAATGCTTAGGTTTTGGGTTTTGAGAAAAGTAAAGACAAAATGAAAAGGGCAAGAAAACTGATTAACTCAAGGGACTATTGAACTTTCCTGAATAAACATTTTTTAAGCCACATTACTTTTTATTTCAAATATTAGCAATTATAGGTCTTTTTTAAAGGTAACACAATTATTTATTATATACAGTATTGTTCTTTTTGTTTTTTCCTTGATGGGGTTGCCAGCCCACTGTCAAAAACTTTAATCCAGAATTGTTACTGTCTAAAAGAACTGCATGGACAACAATGGAGAAAAGACTGAGGGAAAGGAGGTCCAGTGACAGGCCCAAACTGGAATCCAACTTAAGGGGAGGCCCCAAGGCCTGACACTATTACTGATACCATCAGACAGAAGCCTAGCATGGCTGCCCTCTGAGAGGCCCAGAAAGCAGCTGAACAAGTCAGAAGCAGATACTTATACCTAGCCAATAGACAGAAGTCAGGGACCCCCTCATTGTGGAAGGAGCTAAGGAACAGTGCAACCTCTTAGAGAGACCAGTAGTCTTAACTAACCTGGAACCCCAAGATCTTTCAGACACTGAGCCAACCACCAGCAGCATACACTAGCTGATATGAGGGCATTGCCACATTCATAGCAGAGGACTGCCTGGTCTGGCCTCAGTAGAGAAAATGCACCTAAACCTCAAGAAACTTGAGGCCCCAATGAGTGAGGAGGCCTGACAGGGGTGGGGCAATGGGGGCATCCTAGTGGAGACTGGGGGTTGGGGGGTGGAAGAATGGGATGAAGACCTGTTGGAGGGCGGACCTGGAGAGGGATAATGAGTGAACTGTCAAAAATTAAGATTAAAGATAATTTTTAAAAAAGAACAATACTGAATAAACTCTTTAAACAGCCCTTATGTAGTTTCCCAGTATGCACTATTTCATTATGTAGGTTTCAATAACAGCATGACTTTTTCTCCATAGGTATGTATAGTGATGTCTTTGACTTTAATTCCATTGATCTATGGGCCTATTTTTATGCCATGCTATTTTGATTACTACGTTATAGTACAACTTTAAATCAGGAATGGTGATATTCCTTGAGTTCTTTTATTGTTCATGATTGCTTTAGCCTTAATGAGTTTGTGTGTATGTGTGTTTTTACACATGATATGAGAAGTGTACTTTTAAGATCTATAAAGAGTTGTGCTGTAATTTTGTTGATCTTAGTACTTGATTGTTGCATTGAATCTGTAAACTACTATTTGATAGGATGGCCATGTTAATTCTACTGATCCGTGATCATGGAAGATCTTTCCATCTTTTGATGTCTTGAATGTCTTTCTTCAAAAACTAGAAGTTTGTAGGGCAGTGGATGTACATGCCTTTAATCCAGCACTTGGGAGGCAGAAGAAGGTGGATTTCTGAGTTCAAGGCCAGCCTGGTCTACAGAGTGAATTTCAGTACAGCCAGGGCTATGTAGAGAAACCCTGTCTCAAAAAAAAAAAACAATTAACTAATTAATAAAAAAGCAAAACAAAACCTGGAAGCTTTTAGTACACAAATCTTTTACTTGCTTGATTAGAGTTACCCCAAGATATTTTATAATAATTGAGGCTATTATGAAAAGTGCTGTTTCTGAGATTTCTTTCTGAGTTCATTTGTAATTTATCTATATGAGGACTACTAGGATAGATGAGAGAGAGTGCGTGTGTGTGTGTGTGTGTGTGTGTGTGTGTATGTGTGTATGTGTGTATATATGTTTGTGAGAGAAAGAGAGAGAGAGAGAGAGAGAGAGAGAGAGAGAGAGAGAGAGAGAGAGAGATTTTTATCTGGCTACTTTGCTATAAGTGATTACCAGTTGTAGAAATTCCCTGGCATAATTTTTAGGGTCACTAATATATACTACCATATCATTTACTAATAACATGCTACTACTTCTTCTCTCTCAACTTGTATCTATTGATCATCTTCAGTTGTCTTAGTACTGTAGCCAAGACTTCAAATACTATGTTAAATATGTATGGAGAGAGTAGACAACCCTGTCCTGTTCTTGGTTAAAATGAAATTGCCTGGGGTTTTTCTTCATTTATCTTAAAGTTAGCTATGGGTTTTCTGTAAACTGCCTTTAGTCAACTATGTTCATTTCTGGTCTGTTCATAATAACCATAAATTCAAAACGACATAGATATCTCTCAACAAAAGAATGGATATGGAAATTATTATTACTCAGATGGTTCAAAAAAGTACATCATGAAATTTGCAGATAATTGTATGGGACTGTAAAAAATATCATCCTAAGTGAGGTAACTCAAACTCATAAAGATAAATATGCTATATAGTTACTTACATGTAGATATTAGCCAGTAAGTAAACAATAGCCACACAACAGTTCATAGACAGAGAGGTATGAGCACATATAGGCAGTAATTGGGGATACATGGATCTACCTGGAAAAAGGAATTAGAATAGATTTTATGGGTAAACTGAAGGAGAGGGAGAGAATGGAAAAGACAAATCAGATATGGGGAGGAGGACAGGTGAGATTGAGAGAGGAAATGTTAGGAGAGACAGAGATCAAATTGAGGAACATTGATGGGTGACATGGAAATCTGGTACAGTGGAAAACTCCTAAAATATATGAAGGTAATCGTAATGAAGATTCCAAGTAATGGGGATACAGAATCCCAATTGGCCATCTCTTGTCTGGGTTATATCTAATTGTGGTTTTTGATCAAAGAAGTTCCTTGGAAATCCTCAAACAACCCAGGGTGTTGCTAAGGCAATATATTACTCTCTACAAACTAACAGCAAGGCCACATTGCTGAAGATGAGGCACACACAACATTTTGGACAGGGAAGATCAAGTCAATGCGTAAGTAGAACTTTTACCCCTATGTTCTAATGTCTTTTGTATGTGAAGGTACTCTGCAGGCCAAAAAAAAGAAGTAGAAAAAGGAGAAGGAGAAGGAGGAGAAGGAAAGGGAGGAGGAGGAAAGGAAGAAGGAGGAGGAGGAGGAAGGAAGGAAGGAAGGAAGGAAGGAAGGAAGGAAGGAAGGAAGGAAGGAAGGAAGGAAGGAAGGAAAAATGTAAACACCAACCCCATTACAAACCTTTGATCTACAATAATGTACTATCTGAAAGAGAGGCTAGGGCAGTGGTGGCATAAAGTTTGTGGTAGTAACCAGAGAACACTTGACTTGACTTAAGGCCCACTCTGTGAGATAAACTCATGTCAAACACTGTTTGTATGACCAAGAACAAGAGACACAGGCTAAAACCAAATATTACTGGTATAAACAAATTTAGCAATAAAACAACTCCTAAGGATATTCTGCTATTCTCATATATCCTGGGCTTATTCAGGCATCATGAGAGAATCTTCCTTCTGCTACAGGTAGGAACAAATATAGAGACCAACAACCAGGCATTACATACTGAGAGATAGACCATTAGAATATACACACAGCTCTCTAAATGAAATGTCTACAACAAATAGCTTCAGTAGAGCTCCAGGAACCTGATGGAGGAGGAGGAGGCAGCTAGAGAGTTAAGAGTCAGAGAGGATGGAGGACACAAATCGAACAAGCCCCTCTAGATGAACTGAGAAAAGTTCATATAAACTCAGAGACTGAAGCACCAACCACAGGACGGCATGGGTCTGCCACAGGTCCTTGGCTCTTACATTATGTCTTCCAGCTTAGTATTTTTATGGGAATCCTGAGTGTGTGAACAAGTGGGTCTCTGATTCCTGTGCCTTCCTTTCAGCTCTTTTCCTTTTGTTGGTTTGCTTTGCCTAGCTTCAATGTGATTTTTTTGGGGGGTTTATCTTATATTTAACGTTGCTATTTTTTCTTATTAGCTTCTAAAAATGTCACATTCATGTGTATGGTCTGAGCTGCCATGTGAAGTCATGTTGATGTCTATGGCCTATAGTGCAGTCATAAACCATGTGGAAGTCCCTGATTCCTGCTACCACTACCTTTAAAGATTATGGAAGCTTCTTTTGCAGTAGTATTGATGTCTGAAGACTCAGTTGAAAACAGGGCTTCTGTGACAACCAATCCCCCTATCACTTCTACCCCACAGAAGAAAGAATATTGACAGGACATTGAAGAGGGAATCCATTGAAGAAAACTCTTAAAAATTGTGACAGTGGAAGTATAGTTCTTCAGTATTGATGGATTCTGAAGGATGAGGTTGGGGAAGGATAATCATCTCTAAAAGACTGGCCATTGGAAGTTTGACTATACTCCAGTGAGTATAAGAACAACAACAAAAAGACTTTTTTCCTTCTCTTTTCCTTCTTTTTCTTCTTTTGTTTTTCCTTTGAGATGGGGTCACAAGGCTGAGACTGGGCCTGAGAAGACTGGAAAGCTAATGTAATCAGGGTATATTGTATGAAATTTCCAAATAATCTATAAAAATATTATATTACAATGTCTCTTGTTTTGTAATCAAAGACAGAAAGAAACTGGATTGAGATGGGAGGGGAAGTGGGAGCAAAAGAAGTAGAGAGAAGAGAAACTCTGGTCAAGAAATATTGTAAAAGAAAAACTTATTTTTTAATAAAAGTGAAACAAAATTTTGCCGAGAAAGGAAGAAAGGAAGAAAGGAAGAAAAAGGAAAGGAAGGAAGGAAGGAAGGAAGGAAGGAAGGAAGGAAGGAAGGAAGGAAGGAAGGAAGGAAGAAAGGAAGGAAGGAAGATACAAAGAAAGGTACATGCTAATGGGCAGTAAGGCCTAGTAATAACATGTATTCTGTGAGCTTTCCTTTTGTTCATGGACACAGGCTATTATTGATGAAACTGCAACAATTCCAAACATGAGTCCATGAAGTCAGAAACAACTGAGCAGAAAAATATCAACAATGCATGCTTGTACATCATATGTGACTATCCAAGTGCATAATCTTGAATCTGGTGTGCATTAGACACAGGGAAGAAACCATTGGCAGAGGGAGTACAAAGGTCAACATTTTGATTCATTCCCTCCCAGGTCAGGCAGGTCCTAGAGAACTGTTTGAAAATGATTTTGACTTTCAGCATGTCACTCATCCTCTTAGGCAGGGAAGCCAAGGAGACCCCACCAGATAAACTATGTACCCTATGTACATGATATAAAGTGGGGAGTCAACATAAATGGAAATTTACACCAACAGAAGCTATGGTTAAGCAAAACTTCCATCTCACAGTAACTGTTTTTTTTTTTTTTTTAAAGCTAAAAGGCCTTGATGAGTCCTCTCAAGCCTGTGACCCTTATGAACATATGCTCAAAAGCTTTGCCATTAAGAAAAGAAAATATGGTTGTTTTTTACTATTTTCATGGTCTTAAACACAGAACAAGAAAATGTAACAAAGGATTAAAATGATTGGTATGATAGCGTATGCTGTAAGATCAAGAATTGACAAATGGGACCTCATAAAATTACAAAGTTTCTGTAAAGCAAAGGACACCATCAAAAGGACAAATCAGCAACCAACAAATTGGGAAAAGATCTTCACCAACCCTACATCAGATAGAGGGCTAATATCCAATATATACAAAGAACTCAAGAAGTTAGATCCCAGAAAACCAAATAACCCTATTAAAAAATGGGATACAGAGTTAAGCAAAGAATTCTCACCTGAAGAACATCGGATGGCGGAGAAACATCTTAAAAAAAAAATCCTCAACTTCATTAGTCATCAGGGAAATGCAAATCAAAATAACCCTGAGATTTCACCTTACACCAGTCAGAATGGCTAAGATTAAAAACTCAGGAGACAGCAGATGTTGGAGAGGATGTGGAGAAAGAGGAACACTCCTCCACTGCTGGTGGGGTTGCAAATTAGTACAACTACTCTGGAAATCAGTCTGGCGGTTCCTCAGAAAACTGGGCACCTCACTTACGAAAGATCCTGCTATACCACTCCTGGGCATATATATACCCAGAGGATTCCCCAGCATGTAATAAGGATATATGCTCCACTATGTTCATAGCAGCCCTATTTATAATAGCCAGAAGCTGGAAAGAACCCAGATATCCCTCAACAGAAGAATGGATGCAAAAAATGTGGTATATATACACAATGGAGTACTATTCAGCCATTAGAAACAATGAATTCATGAAATTCTTAGGCAAATGGATGGAGCTGGAGAACATCATACTAAGTGAGGTAACCCAATCTCAAAAGATCAATCATGGTATGCACTCACTAATAAGTGGATATTAGCCTGGAAAACTGGGATACCCAAAACTTATTCCACACATCAAATGATGTACAAGAAGAACAGAGGATTGGCCCCTCGTTCTGGAAAGACTCAGTGTAGCAGTATAAGGCACAACCAGAACAGGGAAGTGGGAAGGGTTGGGTGGGAGAACTGGGGAGAGAAGGGGGCTTATGTGACTTTCAGGGAGTGGGGGACCAGAAAAGGGGAAATCATTTGAAATGTAAATAAAAATATATTGAATAAAATAAAAAAATGAAATAAAAAAATTGATTGGTATGCTTTTTTTTTTGTTTTCTTTTTTAAAAAATAGTTAAAAAATCACACCTCCCAGAAACTAGAGTTAAATCCACAATCAAAAGATTATATTTAAACAGATATTTCTCTCTAATGATTTTCTTCTTCATATTCTCCCCAGATATAAGATACTATGACTAGGGCTTACTTTTGAAACTGTAATACTTAGCACCTGCAGTACATTCTTAGCTTAAAAATCAAACAATGGCCTAATCTCTTCTTCCATCTCTTTAAACCATCTTGGAATGATGTCATGAAGATTATAGCCATTTCTACATTATCAACTTTCCTGGAAGAGATTACTGTGTTTATCAACCTGGAATACAGCCTGGGAGACCAAAAGGAAATTTCCCAAGAAGAGAAAAAAAGATACTAATGAATAAATGTTCATAAAAGTTTGTACTCATAAAGGGGATGAAGTCACAAAGAGGTCCTGATGGAATATAATTCAGCCACTAAAAAAAAAATCTCCTTTGTTCTGGCTTCTTTGGGTTCTTTGCCTATGTTGTGCAATGTTAATTACTCTTGCCTTTACTTCTCTTTCAAATCTTTCTCCAAGCACCAGCTAGTCATGTTGTTTCTTCCCTATACCTGACTATTTTACAAAGGTAAAAGCTGATATGATTCCAGGGCCTTAGGTAGGCCCACTGGAAGGGTCCTCCAACTGTCATGCTTGGTGATCGCACCGAGCAGTAGGAAGCTAGATTCAATTTTACCAGAGTTTAGTAAATAACAGTATAGATAATGTCTCCAGAGATGGCAATGATGATGACAGGACATAGAAATGGGACAGTTTAGGGACAGGGCCTAATTCCCATCATTGGTTGTAAGCAAGAAATGTCTTGGTCCTGGAATGGGTGTCAGAAATGTCACAATTTGGGGGTAGGGACTTTAATGATGGTTAATGATTTTAGAGAGTTTTATCAACCTGGAATCCAGCCTGGGAGATCAAAATGTTTTTAGAGACATCTTCAGAGACAGGGATGTTACAGTAGGCTTTATGAGGACTCTATGAAGAGGTATTTCTCTGTCCTGGAAGAGACCTAACATTCCAAACTATGTAACACATAAAAACTAATCCAAATAAGTTAATCCAAATAAGTTTGCCAGTCAATCACCTGACCATGAGATCAACCCCAAGAAAGAAAAGTTGACATTAAGTCACGTTAAAGAGAAAGGAAAAGTAATTTTTCCTTTCACGAGGCATAATTTACTTCCCAGAATTCCTGCCCCTGGTGCAGTTTCTTTGAGAAGTACAGCCCTGGGATCCTGTTGTGTCTGCTTACCCTCCTAGGTGTAAGGCCTGTCTTTTCCTTTCCCTTTACTTCTGTTTTTCTCTTACATAAAATCAAGAGTTTAACTGTGCTGTTTAGGCTTCACCCTTTCTCTAAAGTTCTCCCTGTCAAATCATGGCTTGTTCACTTGCCAGCTTAATTGTAATTGCATGGTTTTTTCTCTATCATTCATCTTTCTCCTCTGCACATATGCTAAGATTTATATATTACTACTCGGGAGGTTTTCTTTAAATTCTAATAAAATTGTCTTTGAGCTAAAGAAAGATGGGAAGAAGGAAGGGAGGAAAGAAGGAAGGAAGGAAGGAGCAAGGAGTTGGAATTCCAGTGTCTGCCAGTGTGATGGTTTGAGTAAGAATGGCACCCCCCATAGGCTGATATGTTTGAGTGCTTGGTTCCCAGCTGGGGGAACTGTTTGGAATGGAATAGGAGGTGTGGCCACATTGGCAGTGGTGTGCTGCTAAGAATGAGCTTCAAAGTTTTAAAAGACCACATGATTTCCAGAATCTCTCATTCTGTGTCTCTTTTTTTTTTTTTTGCCAACATCAAAGCAATTTATTAATTACAGACATTTCTTCAAAATATTTCATAAATGAGACACAATACTTCCATTTAACAGCCTCGTGTTTCTGTTTTTGTTTGGTTTTGCAGGGTTTTTTTTTTTGTTTGTTTATTTGCTTTTTAATGGAGTTTCAGTCATTATCTTGATTCAAATTACTCTTGCTGAATAAATCTATTGTACATTGCTCCCAAAGTAATCTTTTTTTTTTCAATGAAGTATAATCTTGGAACTATCTTAACACTTTAATTATTTCATTGGTACATTCTCTGACCTGTGAATCTCTGACCTCTTGTCTATGAATAAATTTAAGCTCCCAGATACTCCAGGGCTCTGCCTGCCTACCCTGTTCCCTGCCATCACCATTTGACCTTGAAAGCTCTGGGAGGAATGAGAAAAGCCCCAATAGGTTCATAGGTTTGAATGCCTACATCTCACTCGATGGAACTATGTGGAAAGGATTAGGAGGTGTGGCCATGTTGGGTTCAAACTATAAGACTCAAATTAAATATTTTCTTTTACAAGCTACCTTGGCCTTAGTGTTTTGTCCCAGCACTTGAAAGGTAATTAAGACAGGAGTAAATAAACTGTTCTTAAGTGTGTACCAGGGAGAAGAACTAAATGTTGGTTAAAATTCAAAAGACCACTGAGATCTCAGATCAGAAATGACAATAACTGCAAGTGTATTGAAAGAGAAAATCAAAATCTGAAAGTGTAGGCAGGTGGCTCTGAGACCATGTCACTCTACCAACATCTTCCCACTCAGCTCAAATGAAGACCCAAATGAAGACCAAATCAGCATGGTATACAGGTTGCAGACTCTGAGAAAAGACAGTTACTAACCTTAAGCCTTAGCATGGGAACTCCCATGTACCAGAGAAATTGGTGGGTGAGGGGATCTCTGCTTTTGTTCTCTCTTTTCAATCTGCTAATTCTGCCCAAGCCTAACTCCAGTCCCAGGCATGGCAAACTAAAACCTGTCAGGAAAAGTCTTTATTCTGGTTTGTTTTATGTGAAATAATGCCATTGTGCATAGAAAACAAACACTAAAATACTAAAGTTTGATAAGAATTTCATGTTATTAATGATTCAATTTTCATTTTATATGTGTACATGGCAAGACCAAATTCATATGGATGCCTTTATCAATTCTTATAAATGCTTGAACACTTGCTATTTTAGAATTCTTTATTTGTAATTTTAGTCTCCACTAGTCAAAGTCCACAAAAAAGTTCCTACTTGCCAGTAATGTATTTATCCCTCTGGTTTAACCTCTCTGCATTATGTACTGTTTAGCTTGTTTAGTACATAGTCTGGATTTCTATCACCAACCACAGTCCTTTAAGATGAATACAAGACAGTGATTATAAACCTGCTGACCAAGTCAGGGCACAGATCATTTTGTTCTTCAGCCACTGAATTATTTTCTTTCTTTTTCCTTAGCCTACCTGTCCATCATTCAATCTTGTGAGGCATGAACGTGTGTGCTTAAACTTTAATATTTGCCCATTTCTACTGAAGAGTTTTAGGGCTTTATCCTGAGCAGCTTCTTGAACTCCAGCTGTTGGTCCTCTATGGAGTTTCCATCAGATGAAAGTCTACCCTCAGGCTCTCTAGCTTTATCTTTAGCTTCTTTGAATGGCTTGCCCTGATTCAGTTCATACTAGCTTACATCTTCTGTCCTTGTTATTATTTTCCATTCATGGCCTTCTTTTACCCTCAGGCCTTAGAACTACCTTTTCTTGACTATGCCTTGGTTTTTCTCCAGTGCTATTGCCTAAAATATGCAGCGTCACTCATCAGCTCAGCTCCAGAGACTACCCATTGGCACAGATCCCATCTTTTTTACTAGAGAAACTCTCTTAAATACTTTTAGTAGATCTCAGCTACCTTGAATCTACAGAGCATATTACCTTTCCACAGAAGTAGGAGTCTAAAAAGAGGTCTTCAAGCAGGGATAGCTATAGGATTTACTGTACTCCTGGTAGTTATTTACCTCTTATAGTAGGATAAGCTTAGAGTCCCTCTGCAGGATATTGTAATTGACTCCTTGGACTTTCATACCTTCAGGTTGTCAAATAGAATTATTATTCTTTATGGGTTTCCTACTGACTTCCTTAGTGTAACTCCAGAAAACTGGTTATATAGTACAATTCCCCTGCATCCCTGCTCTCATAAAATGCTAGATTTAAAATGTTTTCTTCTTTGTAATGTTACTCTATTCCTTTCTCCGTTATATGAGGTTACATATCAGAAAATTATTACAATTATCTGTAGCCTGTGCATTGGAGCAGATAACCCATTGTCCCTCATGAGCAGGCAATACAAACAGAAAGCCCTGAGTAACACTGAAATGTATACATAGTCCAATGCCTATCTTTTCCTCTTAAATTTAGGAAAGTTTTCTAACATATTTCCCACCTTGATGATTAATAAGGAGTCAAAAAGAATTGGTTGAATTTTATTTCATTTTAATTCTCATTTATAGTTGTTGATAGCAAGAGAATGAAAGATGTCTGATTATGTTCAATGGAATTTACTAAGTTTCTCAAACATACCAGGCACAAAGTGTTTTTCACAGAGATGAGAAAACTTCCTGATTAAAGATGTGGGTACAAATGCAGAGAAAGAACAGTGTAGGTGTAGGATATGAAAGAAGGGTTAGGGAAAGCATACAAAAGAGGTGACTCTGTCTGAGAGAAGCCATTTAAGGATTAACTGGGATTATCTAGATATAGACAAAATAGTTTCTTTCCAGCCAAGAGTACAGCATTAACAAAGACATGCAGTAAGAGAATCTGAATACTGTGCTGAGAGGGCAGTTTGTCAACTCTGGATGGTGGCAGTGTAGAGCAGCTACTTAAGAATGCACATGGAAATAGAGGATCAGGCTCTAGTGGCAGTGACTTAATTTCTTCCAAAGAATCTGATCCATAGCTAAAACTTCTAAACAGCCATTTGTAGATTTACGTAGGAGAAAGCCATTTGAAAATTTGACTTCCATGTGGCTAATGGTTTAGAATGGGTCAAAGCTAGAGATAGGAAGCCAATCATTAAATTAATATCCAAGAGAGTTTTAAGGCCCCAGAAACAGAAAAGTTTAAGAGTATCTGAGTGATAAAGACTTGTGGTTTTGGATTTTGTTGATGATTCCAGCTGTGTTTGTTTATCACTGGCCCTCACTACCAGCATGCTCTCTTCTCATGGCTGTGATTTGTCAGAAACTGATTACCAGTTGTGCCTTTCCACAGAATGATAATTTCCACAGAATGAAAATAGATACATAAGGTCTAGTGGCTTCAGTGCCAGATATTTGCCAGATATTTCTTCTTTCCTTGGTAAACCTGGCTTAGGTGAATACAAGTTTTGTTGTTGTTGCTGCTGCTGCTATTACAGTTGTACTTAATAGAATAATTAACTCTGAGGTCACACTTTTCTTATCACTTTGGAAACTCTCTTTCTATGTATGTATATATGAGGAGCACAGAGCGACTAGAAAGGACAAAAAGGTAAGACAACTCCAAGAGGCCTGTGAACTCCACAGCTGAAAAATGGATAGGGTTATAAGATAAAGAACATGAAGCAGCTCTAGCGAAGGGACTAGTGAAGCCACTGGCAGAATGGATTCCTGTCAGGCCGACTGGGAGCCACAGGCTTAAACATGAAATCATAGCACTGAGTCCCCTGCAGAAAAATGGCGGCACTCAGTCTAGATGAAAGGATGGGTGAATAGATAATTTGCAGGTTGAGAGTGAGGAAGAGGAGGATGGGTAGAGGAAAAGTTGAGTAGGTTGTATAATCAGTAAAACCAAGCAGAACTGAAGCCCCCATGACAGAAGTGTTCTGCTGGTTACTCCTTTATGGACACACTGGGTTGGAGGTTAGAACACAGGCCTACACCTTTAAAAGATAGTAGTCACTCTCAAAAGCCAGATTCCACAGTCCAAAGTGATTGTTCTACTCCTCCTTATAGTTCTATCCCTGGGGCAGAGTTAGGAGGCTGTGTTGTGACTTGACAGCTCTTTATTTGTCATACCAGGCTCTTCCATACTCTGAAGGGTGACTTCTGAAAAGGGTTGTTCTTGTATGATTTCTACTGCTGGGATAAACATTCCTGCCAAAAGCAATGTGGGGAGAAAAGGACTTACTTTGTCCTACAGGCTTTAGTCCTCCAGAACTGAATGAAGCCAGGACAATAACTCAAGCAGGAGTTTGAAGTAGATGCAACATTGGGATGCTGCTTATAGGACTGATCCCTTTAGCACAAGTTCTGCCATTTTTCTAACCCAGACCCATGTACCTAAAGATGCCACTGCCCTTAGTGGGCTGAGCCACTGTACATCTAACAGCAATGAAGAAGAGATTCCTTTGGCAAGTATGCCCACAGACCAATCTAAAGGAGGGAATTCCTCGGGGGAGGTTCCCCATTCCTGGATGTGTCACCAACAACCAGGATTAGCTGTCAGAAAGCTCCTCTGCACCATCTCTACCCCTTCTGGTGGCCCTTTTCATGCTCTTCCATTTATGTCTCATTCTTATTCTTAATGACAGCACTCTCCAGGTTTTAAGGACTTTCCCTTATATATGATTCTTCTGTTTTTGTCTAATGCTCTCTTTCTCCCACCTCAAGGCCCCTTATCCTACCTAATAAACTGCATCTTTAGAAGAGAATTTATACTCAGCTTTTAGTAAATTTAGCAGTATTTAGATACAAAGATGGTGGGGTGCTGTTATTATACTGTTAAGTGTCGTTCACTTTCAATGGTCCAAGTGAGGTAGTTACTGTCCCTGATCTGATCTGATCTTGGTTTTAGGTTCACTGATATATCAAAACCCCTACATGTCCCTACTGTTTCATTTCACCCTGATACATTTGTGGTATCTTATCTATTCCCAGAGGCATATTATCCACCAGTCTGTGGTGGTGGGTGATGCTGAACTAACGTTCTCATTAACATTTCTTCCCAGGTGCATAGTCATCCTCTACCTGCAAAATGGACTCAAAAGCAGTTTGTAAAATGTTGAAGTCAGAAAAACTTCTCCTTTGCATAATATGTAGTAATTTAAATCAGGGAACTGCCTGATATCAACACCAGGACCTTTCTTGCAGTAAAAGGCCTGGTAGCCATGGCAACTAGTTACAATGACACCTAGAGCTATAGTAATGGTAGTGAATCTACTTGTACTCCCAAATAAAAAAGAGAAGATGGCAGGGCCCTCACCTACTATTCCAGCCATTACTCCTTTCTGCACCCACCTCTGCTGGAAATAGTGTTAGGAGATTCTATAGTATACCAGAAGTGGCAGGCTAACTGAAAGGACTCCATAATGCAGCTTCCAAGAGGAGTTCTCTATGATGAACTTGGCAGTGATGCTGCTATTTTGGAGTAAGCCACATTCTAATAAGTACTAAGTAAACCCTGACCTATACTCTACAAGTTAGTCTAAAATCCTCACAGATGTTTTCTACATTTCCCCAGGAAAAGCTAATGCAACATTACCTTATACTGACGTCAGCCTGATTTGGCTTTATGCAGGTTTCCTTCAGTATTTGTATGATCTTTATTTTGAGACAGAGTGTGCTTAGGCTTGTCTGAAACTTAGAATGGAGGCACAGGTGTTTTCAAAGTTGAACTAATACTTAGTCTCCAGAGTTATGTGACTATAGGTAATTGTAGGTATCAGCCACTATACCACTGTGTATCTTTCACATTTAATTTTTTGCCTTTCGTTAAAAATTGACTTTTTCCTTATACAATCTATTCTGATTATGAATTCCTCTCCTACTCTTCATAGTTTACCTGACACCTCTCTCTTTCCAGATCTACATACTTTCTGTCTCATCAGAAAGTAAAGAGGCATGTAAAAAATATTTAAAAATAAAATAAGATATAATAAAAATATACTAATATAAAACAAACAAACAGAAGGAAAAGAGCGAAAGAGAAGACACAAAAAATAGATATCTCCTCACTGTATACTCAGGAATCCCAGAAAAACACTAACCTGGAAGTTCTACTACATGATCAAAGACTTATGGAGTAAAATAGAGATTAAAAATATTGATAAAATAAAAATTAAATAAATAAAAACAATAAGATAAAATTTTAAAAAGGAAAAAATTCTGATATGACATTTTAAGGTAAAGAACCTCCAATCTGCTGTTGACTGATTATCATTTGGAGATTGCTTCTTGGTTAAGGGTTGAAGCTCATAGTCACTCCCCCTTCCAGCTCTAGCCCCTCGTCTGGTACAAACATGCACAGTCCCTATGTAGGTTCCTTAGTTTCATATCGCATGGGTCTTGTGGAGTTTAGAGTCTCCTCTCGCTCTCACTCTCTGGTGTCTTCCATTCTCCCAGTCTCTTACATTCTTTTTGTGTCCCTTTCTTCATGATAGCCCAACCCTTGAGGGAAGACATTTGAAGGAAAAATCCTGTTCATCAGGAAGTGTTCTGAGGTTTCTTAGTGTCTGTATCCTGTCTGGCTACAGCTCTCTGTATTTGTTCCTATATGATGCAGAAGTAAGTTTCTCTGCTGATGGTTGAGCATGGCATTGATCTATGAGAACAACAAAATGTCATTAGTAATTATTGTATTAATATGTGTTTGTTTTTGCTTTTTGAACAATAGTACTTGATTTCATGTAGGTCCTTGTGCTATCTAATCTCAAGTACATGTTCACCCAAGCAGTGTTGGGTATGAGTGATGAGAGCAGGGAGTTAGCCTTCACTCCAGTCAGATATTAGTTGGTTAGTTGCACAAACCTAGTTATTTGTACAAACATATTTTGCAAGCATGATACCATTGTAGCAAAGAGTTTGTGGCTAGATTGGTGTTTACAATTCTACTTTGATAGCATGCACATAATCTCCTTGTACAAAGATGCTAGCATACAGGGGTAAATACTCTATGGAGGTACCAGCTTCACTTCTCCATGTTCAATGAGCTGTGGAGATATTGTCTTCAGCAATGGGGTCTTGCCATCTGTTTGTGGAGAGCAACCGTAACTTTCTTTCTTGACAACAGCCTGGGTCATTTGGGATTCTCATGGGACCCCTTCAGCCAACAATTCAGTTAAACATAACAAAATCCCGGTACTGAAAGCTTCAATTTTTATTAAGAGATGGCTAATTGGGACTCTGACTCCCCATTATTTGGTGATTTTTTCTTAGATTGTTATATCTGTATGCATTTTAGGAAACTTCTTATGTATTTGTTTTCCACTCTATCTCCCCAAATGGTCATAATTTTAGCTTTCTCTCCCTGAATTCCCTCCCTTGTCCCTCTCTTTCTTCTTCGTCTCCATTTGCTTATCCCATTCCAGTCCCTGAATTGGACCGTAACTTTCTTTCTTTCTTTCTTTTTTTTTGTATATTTTTTATTCGGTATATTCTTTATTTACATTTCAAATGATTTCCCCTTTTCTGGCTCCCCACTCCTCAAAAGTCCCATAAGCCCTCTTCCCTCCCCCTGTTCCTCCATCTACTCCTTCCCACTTCCCTCTTCTGGTATTCCTCTATACTGCTGCATTGAGTCTTTCCAGAACCAGGAGCCACTCCTCTGTTCTTCTTGGGCATCATTTAATATGTGGATTATGTCTTGGGCGTTCAAAGTTTCTAGGCTAATATTCACTTATCAGTGAGTGCATACCATGATTGATCTTTTGAGACTGGGTTACCTCACTTAGTATGATGTTTTCCAGCTCCATCCATTTGTCTAAGAATTTCATGAATTCACTTTCTAATGGCTGAATAGTACTCCATTGTGTAAATATACCACATTTTTTTGTATCCATTCCTCCTTTGAGGGACACCTGGGTTCTTTCCAACTTCTGGCTACTACAAATAGGGCTGCTATGAACATAGTGGAGCATGTGTCCTTATTGCATGCCGGGGAATCCTCTGGGTATATGCCCAGGAGTGGTATATCAGGGTCCTCCGGAAGTGTCATGCCCAGATTTCTGAGGAACCACCAGACTGATTTCCAAAGTGGCTGCACCATCTTGCAATCCCACCAGCAGTGGAGGAGTGTTCCTCTTTCTCCACATCCTCGCCAACACAGGCTGTCTCCTGAGTTTTTGACCTTAGCCATTCTGACTGGTGTGAGGTGAAATCTCAGGGTTGTTTTGATTTGCATTTCCCTAATGATTAATGATGTTGAACGTTTCTTAAGGTGCTTCTCAGCCCTCTGAAGTGAAAATTTTTTGTTTAGCTTGGCACCCCATTTTTTTCATTTTCTTTTTATTTTTAAATATTTTTCTTTTCTTTTTTTTAAATATTTTTATTTTCTATATTCTTTGTTTACATTCCAAATGATTTCCCCTTTCCCGGATCCCACCTCCCCATCCATTCTCCTGGACCATAACTTTCTATTCTATTTCCTTTTCATAATAAAATTGATCTGCTCCATGTTTTATACCTAACCTTCATGGTTCTACTGTAGCTTGCAATTCATTGACTCAACAACAAATAACCACAGTAAATTAATACATAACATATCTGGCTTTCTCGGTCTGGGTTAACTCATTTATGGCACTTTTCTAGTTTCATTAATTTTTCTGTGAATCTCCTTTTTTCTTCATCTTTTAAAATGGCCATGTGATATTCCATTAGAAATGTTACATTCTCTTTATCCATACTTCTCTTGAGGGACATCTAAATTGCTGTGCATCTGGTTTTATATTGAGGACCTTGATCCATTTTGATTTGAATTTTGTACAGGGTGATAAGCATGAATCTATTTGCAGTTTTCTTTATGTAGTCAATCAGCTTTGCCAGCACCATTTGTTGAAGATGCTGGTTATTTTTGTTTGTTTGTTTTTTAAATTGTCTTTTTTTAAATTGATTAAGTTGTTTACTTTACTTCCAGATTCCAACTTCCCCTTCCTCATCTCCTCTCAGTTTCTCCCTTTCCCTTTCCTTCCTCCCTTATTCAGCCCTCCTGCCTTTCTCCTCAGAAAAGGGAGGCCTTCCATGGATACCAAGCAGTCTTGGTCTATTAAGTTGTGATTAGACTAGGCAAATCTTCTATTGAGGTTAGACAAGGCATCCCAGTTAGGGGAAAGGGATCCAATGGCAGGAAATGTAGTTAGAGTCAGCCTCCATTCCAGCTTTAGGAGTCTATGATGTGTCCAGAGGGCCAAGATCCATCCTGTGCACATTCTCTGGTTGGCAGTTCAGTCACTATGGACCCCCATGGGGCTAGGCTAGTTGATTCTGTAGGTCTTCTTTTAGTGTCCATGACCCACCTGGCTCCTTCAGTCCTTCCTCCTGCTCTCATACAAGGTTCCACAAGCTCCACTTAACTGCTTCCATCAGTTGCTGTGTGAAGCTTCTCTGAGGAGATTTATGCTATACTCCTATCTACAAATATTGCAGAATGTCATTAATTGTTATCAGGAGTGGGCTCCCTCTCGTGGCATGGGTCTTAAGCTGGGCCAGTTATTGTTTGAATTTACCCTCAAATTCTGCTCCATCTTTACCACTACACATCTTATAGACGAGGAAAATTGTATTTCTAAGGTTTTTTGGCTGGTTTGGTGTCCCAGTCCTTCCAATGGAAGTCCTGCCAAGAAACAGGAGATGGGCAGTTCAGTCTCCATATCTTCAATTGCTAGAAGTATTAGGTAGGGTCACCCTCATAGATTCCCAGGACTTTACATTTTACTAGGTTTCTAGCTCAACTCAGAAATGCTGCTGCAATCCGTTTGTCTAGCCTAATATTCTTTCCCCCATCCTCTCTCCACTTCATTTCTCCCTTTCCTATCCCCACCCAGTTCCCTTCCACCATCCATCCTTGATATCTATCTAATCTATTTCTCCTTCTCAGTGAAATTCAAGCATTCCCCCCTGGGACCCTCCTTGTTACTTAGCTTCTTTGGACTGTGGTTTGTTGCATGGTTATCCTGTACTTTATGACAAATGTTCACTTACAAGTAAAGATATTCCACGTTTGTCTTCTGGATCTGAGTTACCTTTCTCAGGATGATCTTTATCAGTTCAATCCATTTGCCTACAAATTTCATGATGTCACTGTTTTTAATGGTAAAATAATATTCCATTGTATAAATGTACCACATTTTTGTTATCCATTCTTTGGTTGAGAGACATCTAGGTTGTTCCCAGTTTATGGATATTATAAATAAAGTTGTTATGAATATAGTTGAGCAAGTGTCCTTGTAGTATGGTGGAGCTTCATTTGGATACGTGCCTAGGAGTGGTATAGCTTGTTCTTGAGATAGATCTATTCCAAGATTTCTGAGAAAACACCAATGTGACTTCCAAAGTGGATATACAAGTTTGCATTCTGACCAGCAAAAAAGGAATGCTTGGTCCCCTTGTGCCTCATCCTCACCAGCATTTACATTTTGATGTAAATAAGATGGAATCTCAAAAACTGTTTTAATTTGCATTTCTCTGATGACTAAGGATGTTAAATATTTCTTTAAGTGCTTCATGGCCATCAGAGATTCCTCTGTGAAGAATTCTTTGTTTAAATCTGTAGCCCATTTTTATTGGATTATATGGTCTGTTGATGTCTGGTTTCTTGACTTCTTTATATATTTTGGATATCAGCCTTCTATCAGATATGGAATTGTTAAAGATTTTTTTCCCCATTATTTAGGCTGCCATTTTGTGACCAAATGGATTTGAACTTGGATGTGTTTGCTCACAGAGCTCTTATATTATATAGTATTGTGTAGCTGTTTCCTTAGTCTAGACTTGGGTAGAGCCCTTTCTCTGGTCTGCCATTGTCCACTCTCTTTGGAGTGACCAGAAATAGACTCTCCATGACAAGAAACACACACAAATAAATACTGTCTTCTGTTGTTTCAGTGTAGTGAATTTGGTGTGAAGATGTGGGGATGAGTTCAGTTATACAGATGGATTTCCCTAAAGCCCAGCACAAACCATTATGCTATGGATTTAAAGATCATGTCAATAGTCTGATTAGTTATGCTATCTATGGAAGCAAACAAATAGACAATCAGGAGATTCAGTGAATGATCCAACATGTAACCTTCATGCACCCACAGTTAGTTAGTTTGTTACATAGTTAGCTACTTATTTCACAGTGAAGACACTGTGATCTTCAGCAGGGCAAGGTTGAGCTGGCATTGCCTATCCCATAGCCTAACTCACATCAGTGCCATGCTGGTGTGCCAGGAATGAGTTAAATATTCTTCACTTTCGTTTTTCCATCTGATAATTCTTATCATGAGAACACATTAATCTTGTGCTATTTTCTGTTTCCATTACAATTGTTGTCACACAGGTGGAGCATCAGAATGTTAATGCTTTGTGTCTTCTGTGAAGGATAGTAGAATTCGCCACTGCTTTGACCTTTCCGATGTGCTACATTTCGATTGGGTCTGGAAGTTGATGATTAATGATAATTACAATAATTACACCACGGGACTCTGTTCAAAGGAAGCCACTTGAAACATTTAATAGAATCTTGAACAATCTCTGTCCCAATGTTCCTGTTTCTCCTCTAGCACTTCCATCACACATTCCCGGGTGAGTAGGTTGAGAAAGATTCAGCTTCTATTGAAACCAGAAGAATAAAAGAGCTGTGATTTGTGAGTCATGTTTTAGTTATATGCAGGAGGAAAAAAGAAATCAATTTCTAAATCAATAGAATGGTCCTTTGCCCAAACAGCTTTGCTTAACAAAGAGTGAGCATTCCATAAAACACGGCTTTGCTTTCGATACAGATCATTAACTGCGGTTCCCATTAGCCAGAGGTGCCACAGGGAAAGGGGATATTTACTTGTCTCCTCTGCTCTGGTTGCTTGCCTTTAATTTTAGGGAAGTGTAGTTCTCTAGTATGAAGGGGTTATTCTATGCAGGCTTTGTACCTTTGTGTTCTGAGGTCTCACAGACCAAGTTCTAATTCTGATGCATGCATGTTCTGTTGGACCCTTTGCAATGAGTAAGATGCAGATTCCCTGAGGGCTTTTTCAGTTTTATTTTTAGAACAGAAATAGTAAAAGAAACTGGAATGAGGTTTTACTTGGAGGTAGTTGGTTATTTTCTTCATACTGCAGTAAATTCTGGCTTACATTAAGATACCAGCACAGTAAATCTCTATCAGAAGTTTGGAGCGATTAATATGCTACTGGACACAGTATATGTCTATCAGAAGTTTGGAGAAATTACTATGCTACTGGACAAATAGGATAATGTTTGCACCATATGATTGTGTGTTGTGGACAGCTTTTCAGCAAGTTGTATATTCCTAAAATTTTAATTCTGTTCCTACTGAGACACAGTATGAAGTATTTAGCCACACCAGTGTATTTTGCTGCTAAATATTGGATTCCCCTGTTCAATATGAACTCTGCAGTGTGTGTGGTGTGTGTGTGTGTATGTGTGTGTGTATTTTGGTTCATCTTAAATTTCTCCTCTTTCAAAATTGTCACACTTCTTTTTGTGCTTCAGGCTATCCATAGGACAGTATAGAGCAAAAGGTCTAGCCTATGACCCTCGTGGAATGTAACCTTTGAAGTAAGGTTCATCGTCATGGTTACCTCTGCTTCTGTACTCCTCATTGGTAGCAGAAACAGAGCCTTAGAAGTACGAATATGAAGTCTGCCTGACCAGAGACTGAACAGACATTAAAAGCTCTACTCTTCAACTGAAGTTATTATTTTTTAGAAGTTTTTATCCTGCAGAGATACTCAGAGTGTGTAAACATGAACTCAAGAATATCTAAATGGTGACAGTTGATCTTATAACCTGGGCAGTTTCTACAATATTAAATTGCATCCTGATTATCTAGAAAGCACAATGCTTTTGATCAGCTACGGAGGTCATACATGTGGGGTCAAGTATCTCATTACACTTGTATTTTCTTTCAAATGGATTTGTACCTTTATTTAATTCTGCTGCTTGTTTCTCTGGCTTATTATTGCAGCCTATTATTGCAGTTTTAAAAATAACTCCTACTCCCACTCCTAGAAGTTAAAAGAAACACTTCTTTAAAAAAAAAACAAGTAAATGTAATGACAAAGTTAATATTCCAGTTGCTCTATATTGTATGTGTGTGTGAATGTATATGTGACGAAAGAAAAGACATGAATTAGTAGGTAAGAAATTGTGCTAAAGGACTCAGTGATTGACCAAATCGTCCTTGCATTCACTAGAAAGAAATGTGCCAGTTCCATAATGGCAATACTGGGCAATGTGCAAAAAACCAACACAAATATCATAAGTGAGTTACTGTTTGGGGTATGTTGACTAAATTTAGACAGCTGCTTACTTCATGAAATGCTTCAATGAAGAATTTGAAAGTATAAACTCATGATGGTACTCAGCCTGAAGATAATTATTAAGCATATTGGAGCCACAGACATAGCAATAAGAGCTATGAAAAGGAAGAAAATGTCCTTTCTTTGTTTCAGTTCATCTTTCATGACAGGTATTCCCAAGACTTCAAACTGCTGGACATCCTCATCCCTAGCTTGTGTTTGAGCCTATATTTTCCTGGTTTCTTCTTCCTTGATTATATGTCTCTTGCATCTAGATTGATTTTTCTTTCCTAGTACATGACTTTATTTAGACATTCAGATATATTAATTGACTCTATATTTCAATACTTTAAGCTCCACTCTCCATCTCTTCTTCTTAATATGAAGAAGAGATATGTAAAGTGAAACCAAGTCCCTGCCTGTTCTCTCAGAAATATGGACTTAGGACCATCATCCTGCAACCTAGTCAGCTAATATTTTAAGTGAGCTGGCCACAGCACAACCTGTATATCCTTAGTTTGATGTGAGGTCATAACAATGTAGATATATAAAACTGACATAAAAATCAAGGGGTTATATTAACACAGCTGCTCCTATACATATTAAACCCAGTGCTTATTGTGTTGTGCATAAACCAAGTTGAATGGGGTAAGAGGATAGATAGCTTCTAGTATTGGCTATCAGCAGGTCTGTTTTTATTTTTTCTTGCTTTTTCTTGCAGGATGTGGTAGATTCTTGCTCACCCACTGGTTCTGACTTGGAATCTTTTGGGATCAGCGGAGGCCATGAGCATTCTATTTCTGTTTATAATCTTTGGTTCAGCAGCCATAGGATGTTGCTGTACCATTAAGAAATAGTTAATTCAGCTGGCCAAATGGTCCCCACTTAAAATCTCATAAACTGATTCAATGCATTTCCTGGTATTTTATAATAAACTAAGATGCCATCGATGATTTTTAACTGATGACCCGAAATCAGTGGCTGTACCTTGTTTGTGTTCATGAAATACACTTTTTACCAGAGTTATAAACTTTAACAACTGCAGAATTTCTGCCCTGTGTTCATGCTCTTTAACGATAGTAATCTTTAGATACCATAACAAGCAGGAAAGAATCATCCTCATTGGACCTAGATTCCCCTGTGAACCCAGATCATTCAATTCCATGAGTGGCTCCCAGCATCTGGGTTCATCTTGTTGCTTCCCACAAACTGAGAATGCAACATGGACCTTCAAGACTAATATATATCTATTTTCATTTGCAGGGCTCCTGAGAGCTTACTTTTTCCATGGCATTCTTTAGTAAAAACAATCTTTTTGTGATTCCTCTAAAAACCACCAACTTAAAACATTAAGCAAACTGAAAAAAGTACAGAAGCCCCTTTTCCTCTTGATATTAATCACTGCCTGGGAGCAAGCCAGAAGTCTGCTCTGCTCTGACTTCACTCTTCTGCCCTCCGGGCAGAATCTCAGCCTTATTTGTGTCTTCTGGAGCACCCAATACACTGCTGGGGCTCCATAAATAATTAATTCCCCCATAATAAGGGAAGCAGTGTTGTTCAAGAGGCTTCCTTTCTCTGCACTGTGAGACTGGTCTTATGGTATTTTGACTATCAAAACAATGATTAAGCAGCTTTGGCACACTTCCTCTTTGGGCTAAATGCAATTCTGCTAATGTACCATCTCGTTCCTCCCTCCCCCAACACTCGTGTTTTAATGATTTCTAATTAATATTGTAATATTTCTTGAATAATTCATGCTTTTAAACAAGAAAGGCTGGCACAAATTTATGTCAATCTGTTTGTGTATTGCAGTGCTGTGCATAACAAACAAACACAGTCTGCTTCCCTTGGAGCTGGGAAGTGGATGCAGGAAGGCGATGCACAGGATGCACAGGACAAAGGCTGGGGGACAAGGTGCCTCTGCACAAGAGAAAGGCCCTCCTGTAGCCCTTGGCGCTTCCCCAGGGCACCTTTGTCTTTGCTATCACCCTTTATAATTTCCACTTTTCTGCAGGCACATGCCTGAGGCCCTCAAGTTCCTTACCTGGAACCCTTGTCATCCCCAGCTGTGCTTCCCCTCTGTCCCACCTGTCTTTAACTTGTCTTTTAGATTAACTAAACACTGCTCCGGGATAAGTGTAAACTAGACTCTGATCACTAGGCAAGGCTAAATTAATAACAATCGGGAATGAGTTCATTCGTTTAGCCAACAAATATTTAATGGGCACTGCTATTGTCTGCACCAGGGAAGCCCTGGGGGCACAAGGATTAGAACCTTTTAGACAGGATGGTGGGCAAGTCACACAATTCTTTGCATAGACTTCTAAAGGATCCATTTTTAAGAAAGGAAGCATCTAAGGTTCCTTAAGGACATCTTCTGTTTCCCCTTTCAAACAGTCTGTGTCAGATGCTATACTGTGTGGGCATTATTATTGTTATTACTATAATCATCATTGCTATTATTAATTTTATCATTTAGGAACAATCAATGTAGAGGCTACCAGAAATATGTTAATAAAAATCCAGCACCAACCAGCCCCTCTTGCTGGCTCTACATGGTGATGGCCTTCCTTGTGCAGGACGAACTTCACATCCTGTTGCACTAATTATAAATTCTTCCAGAGAGACAAATGCAGCTCCTTCATGGATGACACTTGTGCCTTCTCTGGGGTCAAGAAGGCCACTGTTGTAAAGACTGTTTCCATGTGCCATCTGTTGTCAAGTAACTTCCAATTCCACCCTCACCCTTCTTAGTGGCTAGAGAAAAAAAAAAAAACCCAAACTTTAATATCTATCATTTCTGTTGGCATTAAGACACTACCATTGCTGTGCTGACCCTGCTGCTGGAGCCATTAATGTGTGACACTGTTAATTAGTAGCCATTGGAATACTGAAGCCAGGACATGGTTCACTGAGATGGATGTGCTTGTTTTGATTGCTTTGCTGTGGCTGGCTTAACTATCATTTGTACTAATGATTTCCAAGTAGGTAGCAAAAGGGTAGGAGGGAAATGGCTTAATTTGATTTTTCCCTCTACTGTCTCTAAGAGTAATTTCAGTTGTGAAAACACGGCGGAGGTGATGGCTCCTGGATTCCTTGAGGTCCTTGGGAAGACGGATTGTTATTAACTGACCATAAAGAGATAGGGACTGTTGGTGATTATGTATACAGTATAATCTTCCCACAATGGAGATAACATACCTGCCTTCTGATGTACTACAAATGGCCTCTGCGAACACATTACTCCATACAGGAAAAGCAACTGTTATTGTTGTTGCTAGTCCTAAGGACACTGGAAACTAGAAATAAAACAAGTACAGAGTAGTGAGATGATGTGCTTTGTAGCAGGGGGAAATTTTACTTGTTGTGAGGGTCATTAGAAAAGTTTGTACCTCTGAAAACTCCTAGGTAGCACACTTTCCTTCCCTTCTGCAGGCAGGTCTGGGTTTTTATCTCCCAACTCTCTTAAGAGGTTGCCCATTCTTCTGGAAGCTGATTTTAACCAGAATCTCATACCTCTAAGCTCAACCACACTGCCACACCGATGGACCATTTCAGTAGAAAACACTGTAGGTCTGTTTCCTGACCTTAGACTTTCCATCCAGGAATTTCTGTCCCTTTACCTCTTGCCTTACAGTATTTCATTGCCTGCTAAGCACACTGGCAGATTTCATGCTCTCAGTTTGTAACTACCTTCTACCTGACCAACACTGGGCTTCCCTCCTGGGATGAGGGTGAGACATGTCCCTTCTCAGCTCTGCTCCTTTTTCTGTTTTATCTTCCCCTTGGTTTTGAGCTTTGCCAGTTTAGCTGACTGGTTGCTCTCAAGGCCTTTCAACCAGAAACAATTCTTACATTGCTTTTGTCACTTGTTCTTTGAGAAGAGGAGGCCCATTGCATCCCAGTCTGGTATTCAGCCCACTGTATATCCTTGTCGAGAGCAAGAATGCCAAGACACGTTGTAAGTATAACAAAAGTTATATTTTATTATGCTTGGGGTCATCACACAATTTTCACACTCTAAATTCCTAACTATAGTCCTAACCCTCTCTCCCCAAGGCTGCTCACCTGTGCATCATATCCTAGTTGAAGATCAGGTCTGGTTGCTAACAGAAGTCTCTGATTTGAAGGTCAGAATCCTGGAGGAGACTCTTTAACCACAGGGTAGATCAAGATGGCATCTCTCTAGATATGCAGAAAATTGCTCTTATATAATCTGCTTATATACTATCTCTGTCTCTACTTATATATTATCTAGTGGGAGTCATAGGGTTCTAGGACAGTGAGTGATATCAATGCGGTCTGGTTATCAGGTACAGCCTTGGGTATAGTGAGGATACAGACTAAGCTATATTTTACATGTCTAAAAGGCATTTTTTTACTATGTTCATTACAAGTTCAGACTGCCCTTGAGGCATTGGTCTTTGTGCCTCTGCATCCAAAGTTCTGGGAATATGTGTATTAAGCACTACTGGTTAAATATTCTTAATTTTATGTCGCATTTTTTCTTAAACACTTCATTTTCATTTCCCCTCCTATCAACATTTCTTGAAAAAAAAACCTTCTTTTTTCACTTTGTAATTGTTTTTCAAACAAAGGTGGGCTTCTTTTGCCTCTGATCCCCTGCAAGACTGTAAGCCACCTCCTATTGCAAAACATTTGATTTTCAACCTACCTGGTTTTCTACAATGTGACCCAGCTGGTTATTATTTCACCCATCTTTGCTTCTTAGGTCTCTATGACATCTGTGTCTCTGCCCCTCCGCACTTGTCTCTCTCTACTTCTTTGTGTTCCCTTCTCATTCTTGTTAGCACAGGTATGCTGGTCATCACTTATATGCTTAAGTCCCGAATGTCCTCTCATCTGCTTTCTTTGTTTTTAGGAAATTTGTTTTCATAATTTTTGTACTGCATTAACAAGCTAACATTGCCTTCTGCTTTCCTCTCTTTTCAAGTATCTTTGACTTGGGGTCTTTTAGTATTTCATCTGAAAGGCTGTGGCTTGTACCGGGACCTCAAGTCTTTTGCAATCATGAATATTCAAACTCAAGCAGTCCTCCTTTACTCTGAGCCTAAAATCTGATCTTCCTTCTATTTTCCCAGTTTAGAACCTGGGAATCATCTAAGCCATGGTCCACACTCAATACCCTTCTGTAACCTCTATCATCCTTCATCATATCATATTTGCTGTACAACTAAATCTTTTTTATTCTGTATTCCTTTGTCATCCTCAAGGTCACAGTTCTAATTTGCATTGTCCTCATTATAAAGGTTTATATTTTAAAATTATCAATGTCATGTCCCTGCTGAGAAATCTTGAGCTCCCCCAGAGACGCACAGGATACATTCTTGCAGTCCTTTTTGTTGTGCAGCCTCCCTGCTTGCTGTCCTCCATGCTCTCCATGTTCCACTGCCTCCCTTCTTGTATTTCAGTCCTTCATGATTTTGAAAGGGGTGTTTTCCTCCTTAGTGTCCCCTTTCTGCTTTCCATGATGTCCACATCATTGTCAGAAAGCTAACACACTCCTTAAGCATTCCCTAACAGCCCAAGGGATATGGAAGGCTATGCCTGCATTGCATTTTGTTTTGTATATATTCCTACTTACTAAGCCTTAAGCACCTTGAAGGAATAAATTCTTTTTTGCAAATAAAATGCCTGCTGCCTGCCTAGAACAGTGTAAATGGTGTGTGTGTGTGTGTGTATCTGGAGTCACATAAGGATTACATACTTACTAAAGTTTAATCTATTTTTTTGCACATTAGAGTCACTTTTTTTTATAAAGTAACACTCAAATTAGATATAACTTTAGATGCAGAAGCCTAGATTCCAATTATGTTCTTATAACTTAATAGACATGTGACCTGGGCTAAGATATTTGATCTTTCTGGTTCACAGATGCTGCAGGGAATGCCTCAGAATTTAAATCATTATTGAGGACTATGTTTTGGAGAGGCTGACAAGGGACACTTTTCCCTTCTTTGCATCATAGAGCAGCTTGGCTTCCATAAGCTAAAGGTATCATGATGTTATGTAGAATTTTTGTTAAGCCAAATATCCCACTTCTTAAATGTAATTTAGAAACCATTTAGCAGGGTTATTGCTAATTCTTCTCTCACTGAAAAATGTCTGTGGTTCTGTGAGGTGCATAGTAATATTGGCCTGACAAAGCACTCCTGGTGCAGTACAGAGGAAAGGCATCATGTGATCATTTCACAAGCATTCAATTTTGCACTTTCTACATAGATAAAAGAGTTCGGCACAGAGGGAGGCATATATGGAGAGAAGGGCGTCAAGCCAACATAAGGGAAGGCTCAGAATGTGGTGAGCTAGCTCCTGAGTTAGCTCTCAGTAGATGAGTCCCTTGTTCTTCTTTGTCATCACATGGAAAAGCACGCTTATGAAGTCAGCCTAGCAGAGGAAAAGCAGTCACTCTCTCAGCAATCTTCCCTATCACAGCAATAACTAAAAACGCAATAGAGTATCAAAGTATTCTCACGGCAACAGGCTTCAGAATGTGAGTCATGCTCCGTAAAAAAGTATGGAGGTTCAGTTCCTGAGCTGAGGGGCAAGGAGTTTAGAATTTGCAGAGCATACTTGTCTCTTAAGGTGATGCTGTGTGAACTGTTCTGTATGTGCTGTTTTCAAAGCTGTCGAGTGTTCAGCAGTGAAGTAAACTTGTCATCACTGGAGCTGGGTGTGGTGCTAAAGGTTTGGAGTTATGTGATTTTACTCTGGGAATCATTAAGAACTTTTTCTTCAGAAGGTGTGCTACATGTGAAGTGCACTTTTTACTCACTTGGTACAGTGAGGGTTTGTGGAATCTGTGGAGGAGAGTGCTTAGGGAGCAGACAGAGGCCAGAGAGGGCCAGGCAAAGGCCAGAAAAGCCCTCCCCTTGAGGTACAGTTTACAGCATTTTTATTTAGATATAAGAGGGAATGTTGTTGACTCTGAGGAAAGTCAAATACATTAAAACAATGTTCTTTGATTTTTAGATAATATACAGACAAGCCTGAAACATATATGTGCTTAAATGTCCTTGACAGAAAACAGAACTTTTGCCCAAATATGAAACCAAGGAAGGAAAAATAAATCTAGATGCCGAAGGGTAGAAAATGAAATGTTAAAGGTTTTATAAGGCATGTTTTCTATTCAAGGGCTGCAGTGTAAAATCTTATGAAATATGCTGTGTAAAGTCAGATTGTCCTCAGAGCCTTTACCTGGAAAAATAACACAGGCTATGGCTGATATTCAGAATATGAAATAGGCTGTATGTTAGCAACCTAATGTAATGCCAAACTCTACTGGAGGGCTGTCTGACATTTTCTACCAGGTTTCTGGGGACTCATACATTGTTGTGTGTGTTCCCAAAGTCATTCACCTACTAATATGGCCAGTTGAAAATCCAGAATTGCTAACTAATAGCAGATTTGAGATTTGTTATTTTTTTCCCTGTAAAAATATTGCTGCAGACAGTGGAAGGGGTCGGATGTAAACTTTCATTACCACAGTTAATGTTTATCATCTAAAGCCTCTGAATGTCAACATGCTCCAAGCCATAAACTCAGTGAAGAGATCCATTTTTGAAGCAGCAAAAAAAGTGTCCATTTCAGAGTGTGCAAATCCAATTTTTCTTAAAAATATTTCCACACATGGGAATATCATTTCCTTGTTTCTTTAATTGGTATTAGCTACTTTCTAATACTTACTCCAATGAAACTAGCAGGTCATAAATGATCTGACTTGGGAAACACTGTGGCACCTGTGTCTGTGACTAGAATCCATGTTTTCCTTGGCACACCCAACTTTGCTTGTCTGATGCTTGTAATGAAGATAAGATCAGTTTCTCATGAGCAGACTGGTTCTGAACTAAGATATGGGGAATAGCTCCTAGGAAGTTAGGGATGGTCACCACTGTTTCTGTTTCACATCTGAATCATTTTGTTAGCACCTGTCATCTTTTCCTGAATTATGGTTTTTGTTTTTACCATACCCTAATAATAACCTGGTAAGGAACTGACTGCCTTTGACATTAGATACTGAACAACTCTGCCCTTCCTGTCCTATATGACCCTGGTTTCTGAATAGTGGAGTTTGTTTGCAAACAGCTTCCTTTGAATTGTTTTGTCTCTAAATGCACATTCCTTATTTGGACCTGAGTTTGACATGCATTTGATTTGTAGTGCAGAATTCATCACAGAAGACAAACGTCCTGGACCTGTCTCTTACTTTTCCTTTAGACAGTTGGGATGCATCACAGCTTTGTGAGACTTGACTTCCTAGTATCTGGGTCCAACCAAATCAACATTTGAGTACAAAGCTCCCACCCTTCAGAGGTTGTACTCCAGGCTCTGAAGAACTTGCCACTGGTGAGACTTTGTATTTACTTGTGTGATTCATTCCCCTCTGGGCCTCTGTGCATGAAAGTACAGACCATAGCTGCTTCATTGCCATGTTTATCACCTTTATGGAATAGTTTGGGACATATGGTAAGTATAAACTGAACTAAAACAGAGAATGAAAAACTAACAGAAAGTATAAAGTGATGTACTAGCACCCATGCTTTCCTGCATTTCTAAGGTGTTTAAGGAGCACAGTGTTTGAACAACCTAAGTGGTTTCAGAATTATGTGCAAATAAGCACATGTATTTTTGTCTCATTTTTTAGATCAGTTACACATGCAGAAATCTTTTTCTATTTTATTCCTATACTGGACTGCTACAATGCTATGACATAATTTCAAGGCTTATTTAATGTTATGCTACAAGATGCTCTAACTATAATATTAGCATAGAAAAAGATGAAGTTTAAACCCATCACTGATCCTAATTTTATAATATGTAGAAATTAAAAAACAGAGAGAAGAATCAAAATTTTGTGAGCCCTAATTTCCTCTGTAATAGAATTATGATTTATTCTTCACATGTAAACAATTTTGATCAAAATGCATATGCTCAATTTAAAATCAATGACATAGTTGAACTCAGAGGAGGGTTTTGGGATCATCTGTGTGTCAGTTGACAGTATACTTATTTTACAAAAATAAGATATAGTTAAGGCATAAACAAAAAGGTTTTCAGTGGATATGGCCATTTGTTTTTCTGTTTTTTAAATTAGATATATTTGTTATTTATATTTCAAATGTGTTCCCCTTTCCTGGTTGCCCTCACCCCCAGAAAATACCCTAACTGATCCCCCCTCCCCCTGCTGACCAATCCACCCACTCCTGCTTCCCTGTCCTTACATTCCCCTATACTGGGGCATCTAGCCTTCACAGGACCAAGAGCCTCTCCTTCCTTGATGTCCAACAAGACCATCCTCTGTTGTATATGCATCTGGAGCCATGGGTCCTTCCATGTATACTCTTTGGTTGGTGGTTTAGTCCCTGTGAACTCTGGGCAGCTTGGTGGTTCAAATAGTTTTTCTTCCTATGGCACTGCAAACCCATTCAGCAACTCAGGTCCTTTCTCCAGCTCCTCCATTGGGGACCCTGTGCTTAGTTCAATGGCTGGCTGTGAGTATCTCCCTCTGTATTTCTCAGGCACTGGCAGAGCCTCCCAGGTGACAGCTATATCAGGAACCTATCAGCAAGCACTTGTTGGCATCCACAGTAGTGTCTGGGTTTTATAACTGTATATGGGATGGATCCCTAGAAAGGACTGTATCTGGATGGTCTTTCCCTCAGTCTCTGCAGTACATTTTGTCTCTGTATCTCCTCCTGTGGATATTTTGTTCTCCCTTCTAAGAAGAACCAGAGTATCCATACTTTGTTCTTCCTTCTTCTTGAGATTCATTTGGTCTGTGAATTTTATCTTACCCAAGATACATTTCCAGGCTTCTATGCTAATATCCACTCATCAGTGAGTACATACCATTTGTGTTCTTTTGAGATTGGGCTACTTCACTCAGGATGATATTTTTCATCCAGAGAAAGTTCCATTCATTTGCTTAAGAATTTCATAAATTCATTGTTTTTAATAGTGGAATAGTATTGCATTGTGTAAATGCATATTTTCTGTATCCATTGCTCTGTTAAGAGACATCTGGGTTCTTTCCAGCTTCTGGCTATTATAAATAAGGATGCTATAAACATAGTGGAGCATGTGTCCTTATTACATGCTGGAGAATCCTCTGGGTATATGCCCAAGAGGGGTATAGCAGGGTTTTCTTGTAATATTATACCCAATTTTCTGAGGAATTGCCAAACTGATTTCCACAGTGGTTTTACTATCGTGAAATCCCACCAGAAGTGGAGGAGTGTTCCTTTTTCTCCACATCCTCTCCAGCACCTGCTGTCTCCTGAGTTTTTGATCTTAGCCATTCTGGTGGAGGTGAAATCTCAGGGTTGTTTCGATTTGCATTTCTCTGATGACTAAGGATGTTGAACATTTCTTTAGGTGCTTCTGATCCATTCGATATTCCTCAGTTGAAAATTCGTTGTTTAGCTCTGTACCCCATTTTAAAACAAGTTTATTTGGTTTTCTGGAGTCTAACTTCTTGAGTTCTTTGTATGTATTGGATATCAGCCCTCTGTTGGATGTAGGGTTGGTAAAGATCTTTTCCCAATTGTTGGTTGCCACTTTGTCCTTTTGACAGTGTCCTTTGCCTTACAGAAACTGTAATTTTATGAGGTCCCATTTGTCAATTCTTGATCTTAGAGCATAAGCTATTGGTGTTCTGTTCAGGAAAATTTCTCCTATGCCCATGTGCTGGAGGCTCTTCCCACTTTCTTTTCTATTAGTTTCAGTATATCTGGTTTTAAGTGGAGGTCCTTGATCCATATGGATTTGGGATTTGTAGAAGAAGATAAGAATGGATTGATTTTCATTCTTCTGCATGCTAACCAAAGTTGAACCAACAGCATTTGTTGAAAATGCTGTCTCTTTTCCAATGAATGGTTTTAGCTCCTTAGTCAAAGACCAAGTGACCCTAGGTGTATGGTTTTATTTCTGGGTCTTCAATTCTATTCCATTGATCTACCTGCCTGTCACTGTACCAGTACCATGCAGTTTTTATTATGATTGCTCTGTAGTACCTCTGCTTGAGGTGTGGGATACTGATGCCCTCAGAAGTTCTTTTATCATTGAGAATAGTTTTAGCTATCCTGGATTTTTTGTTATTCCAGATGAATTTGAGAACTGCTCTTTCTAATACTGTGAAGAATTGAGTTGGAATTTTGATGGGGATTGCATTGAATTTGTATATTGCTTTTGGTAAAATGGCCATTTTTACTATATTAATCCTGCCAATACATGAGCATGGGAGATCTGTTCATCTTCTGAAGTCTTCTTTGATTTCTTTCTTCAGAGACTTGAAGTTCTTGTCATACAGATCTTTCACTTGTTTGGTTAGAGTCATACCAAGATACTTTATATTGTTTGTGACGTTGTGAAGGGTGTCATTTCCCTAATTTCTTTTTCAGCCTGTTTATCCTTTAAATATAGGAAGGCTATTGATTTGTTTGAGTTAATTTTATATCTGGCCACTTTGCTGAAGTTGATTATCAGCTGTAGCAGTTTGCTGTTGGAATTTTTTGGGTTGCATAAATATATGATCATATCATCTGCAAATACTAATAATTTGACTTCTTCCTTTCCAATTTGTATCCCTTTGATCTACTTTTCTTGTCTAATTCCTCTGGCCAGAACTTCAAGAACTATATTGAATAGATACTGAGAGAGAGGGCAGACTGTCTAGTCCCTGATTTTAGTGGGATTGCTTTAAGTTTCTTTCCATTTAGTTTGACGCTGGCTACCGGTTTGCTGTATATTGCTTTAACTATGTTTAGGTATGGGCCTTGAATTCCTATTCTTTCCAAGACCTTTAACATGAAAGGATGGTGAATTTTGTCAAATGCTTTTTCAGCATCTAATGAAATGACCATGTGGAGTTTTCTTTGAGTTTGTTTATGTAGTGGATTACATTGATATATTTCCATATATTGAGTTATCCCTGCATCCCTACTTGGGATGAAACCTACTTAAATGTGGTGAATGATCATTTTGATGTGTTCTTGGATCTGGGTGGTAAGAATTTTATTGAGTATTTTTGCATTGATATTCAAAATGATATTGCCTTGATAAGGGAAATTGGTCTGAAGTTCTCTTTCTTTGTTGGATCATTGTGTAGTATTGGTATCAGCCTAATTGTGGCTTCATAGAATGAGTTGAGTAGTATTCATTCAGTTTCTATTTTGTGGAATAGTTTGAAAATTATTGGTGTTAGGTCTTCTTTGAAGATCTGACAGAATTTTGCACTAAAAGCATCTGGTCCTGTGCTTTGTTTGTTTGGTAGACTTTCCAATGACTGCCTCTATTTTTTTTAGGGCTAATGGGACTGTTTAACTGGTCTATCTGATTCTATTTAACATTGGTATTTGTTATCTGTCTAGAAAATTGTCAATTTATTCCAGATTTTCTAGGCTTTTTAGTAGTATCTGATGTTTTTTGAATTTCCTCAGTTTCTGTTTATATCTCTCTTTTCATTTCTAATTTTGTTAATTTAGATACTATCTTTGTGGCCCCTGGTTAGTCTAGCTAAGGGTTTATCTATCTTCTTGATTTTCTCAAACAACCAACTCCTCATTTTGTTGATTCTTTGGTTTTTTTGTTTGTTTGTTTTTCATTTAAATATTTTTATTTTCTATATTCTTTGTTTACATTCCTCTTTCCCAGATCCCCCTTTCCCATATGTCTCATAAAAGTTCTTCTCTCCACCCATTCTCCATTCACCTCCCTTCTTTTTCTCTGTCCTTATATTTCCCTCCAAACGCTAGACCAATCCTTTCCAGGATCAGGACCCTCTCCATACTTTTTCATGGGAGTCATTTGTTATGCGCTTTGTGCCTTCGGTATTCAGAACTTCTGGACTAATTAATATCCACTTATCAGAGATTGCATTCCATGTGTATTCTTTTGTGATTGGTTTACCTCACTTAGGATGATATCTTCCAGATCAAATCATTTGCCTAAAAGTTTTGTGAATTCGTTGTTTCTAATTGCTAAGTAGTATTCTATTGTGTAAATATACCACATTTTCTGTATCCATTCCTCCTTTGAGGGACATCTTGGTTCTTTCCAGCTTCTGGCTATTATAAAAATGGCTGCTATGAAAATAATGGAGCATGTGTCTTTAGTGCATGCTGGGGAATCCTTTGGGTATATGCCCAGGAGAGGTATAGCAGGGTCCTCCGGAAGTGTCATGTCCAGTTTTCTGAGGAACCGCCAGACTGATTTCCAAAGTGGTTGTACCATCTTACAGCCCCACCAGTAGTGGAGGAGTATTCCTTTTTCTCCACATCCTCGCCAACACCTGTTGTCTCCTGAGTTTTTGACCTTAGCCATTCTGACTGGTGTAAGTATAGTTCTTTTTGTTTCTACTTGGTTGATTTCAGCCCTGAGTTTGATGATTTCCTGCCATCTACTCCTCTTAGGTGTATTAGCTTCTTTCTCTTCTAGAGCTTTCAGGTATGCTGTTAAGCTGCTAGTGTATGCCCTCTCCAGTTTCTTTTTGGAGGCACTTAGAGCTATGAGTTTTCTTTTTAGTACTTCTTTTATTGTGTCTTAATCAGGGTTTCTATTCTTGCACAAACATCATGACCAAGAAGCAAGTTGGGTAGGAAAGGGTTTATTCAGCTTACAGTTCCAAGTTGCTATTTATCACCAAAGGAGGTCAGGAATGAAACTCAAGCAGGTCAGGAAGCAGGAGCTGATGCAGAGCACATGGAGGAATGTTTCTTATTGGCTTGCTTCCCCTGGCTTGCTCAGCCTTCTCTCTTATAGAACCCATGAATACCAGCTGAGAGGTAGTACCACCAACAAGGCCCCCCACCTTGATCACTAATTGAGAAAATGCCCCATAGCTGGATCTCACGGAGTCACTTCCTCAACTGAAGCTCTTTTTTCTGTGATAACACCACCCTGTGTCAACTTGACACGCAAAACCAGCCAGTGCACATCGTGTCCCATAAATTTGGGTATGTTGTGCCTCCATTTTCATCAAATTCTAAAAAGTCTTTGATTTCTTTATTTCTTTCTTGAGTATAGCATTGTTCAGCTTCCATGTGTATGTGTTGCTTTCTGTTGTTTTTGTTGCCATTGAAGACTATTCTTACTCTGTAATGATCTGATATGAGATTAGTTTGATCTTCTTATATCTATTGAGGTTTGTTTTGTGACCAATTATATGGTGGATTTTGGACCATGAAAGTACCATGGTACCAAGAAGGTATCATGAGGTGCTGAGAAAAAGGTACATTCTTTTGATTTAGGATGAAATGTTCTATATTTGGCCATAATCCATTTGGTCCGTAAATTCTGTTATCTTCTGTGTCTCTGTATATTTGTGTTTTCCTGATCTGCCCATTGATGAGAGTTATTGAAGTCACTCACAATTATTGTGTGAGGTGTACTTTGAGCTTTAGTTTCTTTTACGAATGTGGGGGCCCTTGTATTTGGAGCATAGATGTTCAGAATTGAGAGTTCTTCTTGGTAGATTTTTTTCCTTTGATGAGTATAAACTGTCCTTCCCTGTCTTTTTTTGATGACTTTTGGTTAAAAGTTGATTTTATCTGATATTGTAATGGCTACTCTATCTTGTTTCCTGGAACCATTTGCTTGGAAAACTGTTTTCAAGCCTTTACTCTTAGGTAGTATTTGTCTTTGATACTGAAGTGTGTTTCCTGTATGCAGCAAAGTGCTGGGTCCTGTTTACTTATCTAGTCTGTTAGTCTATGTCTTTTTATTGGGGGAATTGAGTTCAATGATATTAAGAAATATTAAAGAATTGTGATTGTTGCTTCCTGTTAGTTTTGATGTTATTTTTATGTTTGTGTTGTTATCTTCTTTTCGGTTTGTTGGAAGATTACTTTCTTCCTTTTTCTAGGGTGTAGTTTCCCTCCTAGTGTAGGCATTTTCCATCTATTATCCTTTGTAGGGCTGGATTTGTGGAAAGATATTGTGTAAATTTGGTTTTATCATGGAATAACTTGGTTTCTCTATCTATAATAATTGAGAGTTTTGCTGGGTAGTCTGGGCTGGCATTTGTCTTCTCTTAGGGTCTGTATGAGATCTGCCCAGAATTTTCTAACTTTCATGGTCTCTGGTGAGAAGTCTGGTGTAATTCTAATAGGTCTCATTTTATATGTTACTTAACCTTTTTCTCTTACTGTTTTGATATTCTTTCTTTGTTTTGTATTTTGATTATTATGTGCTGGGAGAAATTTCTGTCTGGTCCAGTCTATTTGGAGTTCTAGAGTCTTGTATGTTCATGGGCATCTTTTTCTTTAGCTTGGGGAAGTTTTCTTCTATAATTTTGTTGAAGATATTTACTGGCCCTTTAAGTCGTAAATCTTCACTCTCTTTTATATCTATAATCCTTAGGTTTGATCTTCTCATTGTGTCCTGGATTTCCTGGATGTTTTTGGTTACATGGTTTCTGCATTTTGCCTTTACTTTTACTGTTAATTCAATATTTTCTATGTTATCTTCAACACCTGAGATTCTTTCTTGAATCTCTTGTATTCTCTTGGTGATGCTTACTTCTGTGACTCTTGATTTCTTTCCAAGTATTTCTACCTTCAGAATTGTTTCCCTTTGTGATTTCTTTATTGCTTCTACTTCCATTTTTAGATCCTGGATGCTTTTCTTCAGTTCCTTCACTTGTTTGTTTGTGTTTTCCTGTAATTTTTAAGAGAATTTTCTGTTTCCTCTTTAAAGTCTTTTACCTGTTGACCCATGTTTTCCTGTATCTCTTTAAAGGATTTTTGTGTTTCTTCTTTGAGGGCTTTTACCTGTTGACACATGTTCTCCAATATTTCTTTAAGGGACTTATTTAACTCCTTCTTAAAGCCCTCTATAAGCATCATGAGATAAGATTTTAAATCCAACTCTTGCTTTTCTGGTGTATTGGGATATCTGGTACTTGCTGTGGTGCAAGAACTGGGATCTGACTTTGCCAAGTAGCCTTGGTTCTCTTGTTAGTGTTCTTGCTCTTGCCTTTCACCATCTGGTTATCTCTGGTGTTAGTTGGTCTTGCTGTCTCTGGCTGGAGCCTATTCCTCCTGTCAGCCTGTAAGGCTGTGTCAGTACTCCTGGGAGACCAACTCTCTTCTGGCAGGTTCTGTGCACAGAATGTTGTGGAGCTATCTGGATCCCTGTTGCAAATGGAGATTGGAAGGCTCCTGTCCCAACTGCTCTACTGATTGTATGCCCTGTGTGCTCCCAGCTCTTCCCCTCTAGAGATATATTGGAGAGAAAGTGGAGATCTCACCTCCCTGCTCAGAAGTGAAAGCACTGCTGGGAGATTACTCTCTCCAGGAGGGCTGTGCACAGAAGGCTGTGGAGCCACAGAGCTCCCTGGTGCAAAAATTTAGAATTTGTTTTTTAATGACACATTTTATAGAAGTATCATTAAGCTGCTAATGACTATAAGCATGGGGCATATATATCTTCATGAGTTTAAAGATGAAACTGTCAAAATAATAAATGCCAGAATCTTTACTATCATCTCTTCTCATTTCTTTCTTTCCTCCTTTTAAGGTGACAAGAATATTTGGCATGAGAAAAATTTGTTTGCAGTGAGTAGTAGAACTCTGTGTCTTGTGTCATGAAAGCCAGCAACCTCTGGGCCAACACCTCTCTGATTCCTCCTTCTCTCCAGTACTGAATGAACTTTCCTTGAACACTGTTTCTATGACTTCAACTCTTAGATTAAATGTAAATGATATCCTGTGGTATATGTTGTGTATATGACATGTCAATTTAGCACAATCTCCTTAAGCTTAATTATCTGCCACAGACGTAAAGTTCTTCTGTAAGATTTCAGTATGTGTATGTGTGTGTGTGTGTGTGTGTGTGTGCATGTGCAAACACCTTTAATCTGTATAGACATCCAGGTATTTCCATAGCTTTGCTAGTATGCAGAACACATCCAGAAGGCAAAAATGCAAAGCTAACTTTGAGGTAGTGCTTTCATTCTTTCTGGTAGATTTCTAGAAGTAGGATTATGGTTGGTAAGGATTTCTATTTGGGAAAGCCCTCACTTCACCCTTTTTTATGTAGTATCTTGTGCCAAGTGACCTTGGTGCTAAGACTGTCCTTTATTGACATACCTCACATGCTGTCTTTCATCCCTTTTGTAATCGGCATCCTAACAAGCATAAGGAGGATTTATTTTTACTTTTATGCTTATTAGTATGTAGAGGAGGTTTCTAGATCTATCAACCATTTTAAGTACCATTCTAGTCTTTGTGGTAAGCATTTCATGTCCTTTCCCAGGTTATCTGTATTGTGCTGCTAAGCTATATTTTGGACATTAACTCCAAGCAATTAATCTTTTGCAGGATATTGTCTGCCACTTTCTGTTCTCCCCCTTCTTCCCTCCCCCTTCCTCTTTCTCTCTCTCCCTCCCTCCCTCTGTCCCTCTCTCTCCCTCCTTCTCTCTTTCTCTCTCCTTCTCTTTCTCACTTTCTCTCTCTCCTCTCTCTCTCTCTCTCTTTCGTGTGTGTGTGTGTGTGTGTGTGTGTGTGTAGGGGTTGATGGTCACCTCTGGCAGTGTTCAAGGAATTTTGTGTTTTCAGTCATTCTGTGTCAGGCTAACCTGCATTGAGCAGGGTTTTATACATACCACATGGAAAAGAATCAATTTTATCCCACTGCAGTGAGATGCCAAGTTTTTCCAGCATCATTTTTTTTTTTTTTTTTTTTTTTTGCTATAAAGGTCAGTATACTGGGAATGCATGGGATTTAGTCATTCTGTATATGTTGTTGCTAGCTTCATGCTTCTTTGATTGATGTGATTTTGCAATATATTTTAAAGTAAGAAAATATGATACCTTCAATTTTTCTCTTCATTAACATTGTTTTGGTTCTTTGGGAACTTTTGGTTGTATATGAATTTAGAATTGATTTATGTTTCTTTTTAAGAAGGAATATAGCTCTTTGAGGATTTAGGGTGATTCTTTAAAAGCAGCTAAAAAAGAAAATCATTTTAATTAAAATAAAAAATGGTTTTAGTTTTCTTTTGCCTTCCTCCTATTGGTAAGGAAAATATTCTTTGTGAAAAGTAATTTTAAATTGTCAACAAAACTGAATCAATGGCATGACTTTTTCTCATATGTTCCCTGACCCATATGTGCACAGACTCTCACAGGAACACAAATTTCAGGGTGACACATTTATTAGCAAGGTAGGAAAAGAGGCCTTGAACTAGGACGGTGAAAGCTGGCATTCAGGGACTTAACCTTGCTCAAGAGAAGTGTCAGATTGTGGCTGCATGCATGTACAAATTCTCTGTGTAATGGTATGTGTAAAGTTTCTAGATGGATATTGTCAAATTACAACTTGATATAGAGAAATGCATACACACATAACAAAAATGAATATAGGAGAGGTCATGGGTTTCAGCAGGGTAATTTCAGGAAATAGGAAGAGTTGGAGGGAGAAAAGAGGCTAGGAAATGACACTAAGGCAGTGCTCATGTATGAAATTCTAATATAAAAACAAAAGTAAAAAATTGAGAAAGGCAGCAGAGAACCAGAAAGTATGGACACAAAGGTCTGGATTTTATATTCTTAATTTTTTATGTAATTATTACATATATTATGCAAACTGAAACTGTCATGTCAAAGTGTATAGTCAATAAAATTTAAAACATACCCAAAGTCTAGGATTGGGGTACCGGTATAACTGTTTCTAATCAAAATATTTGAGATAGGAAAGAAAATGTGCTATCTTTTTCTGTGGTTTCTAAAGCAGAATAAGAAATACGCCATGAAACTGTATGGCTAGAACTGGCTATGTGGGAAGAGAAGCATCATAGCAGGCTGAGGCTCTTCTTGGGCCATCTAGTGTGTGCATGGTTTCCTCACACTGCACTGGAGATGGGTTAGGCAATGTAAGAGGCCATATGAGGCTCTGTTACACCCTCAAAACAATACCTATATAGAAAGTGTACAAAATAATACCTGCATAGAAAGTTAAAAAACACACTATAACTTTAAAAATACTACTGCATTAGACATTAATTAGATCAGCAGTTCTCAGTCTGTGCATCACAAATACTTTGGGGGTCAAATGACCCTTTGACAGGGGTTGCATATTAAATATCCTGCATATCAGATATTTACATTATAATTAAAAACAGTTATGAAGTAGCAACAAAAATAATTTTATGGTTTTGAGTAAACACAGCATGAGGAACTGTATTAAAGGGTCACAGCATTAGGAAGGTTGAAAACCACTACATTAGATGAAACGAATCTGTAATTTTTACTGTTTTACAAATCCTGCCTATAACACTATCAAATTAGTGATGTTACTATGTTTTCACCCGTTTTTTAATTACTCCTCCCCATGCACTCTGTAACCCATCAGCACAACCAAATATTTGGGAGTAATGCTTTTATAAAATGCTCACATTGTATCCCAGGCATGGAAAATATCAACTACTACCTTAAACAGTGCCATGCTTTTCAAATTCTAATTATTAGCCTAATTTCCATGCTTATTGGAAGACTTAGAGTTATATTGTAGCTGTTAATTGTATATAGGTTGATGGAAAAATAGATGGAAACAGTACATCTATTTCTAATATTTTTCATAAACCTTGCCAGATATATATGCTTTATTAATATACTGTGTATATATACTTAAAAGCCAGATATTAAACTTGTCACTCAAAGGATATGGGATAGCTTCCATTACAGACCGGACTTTTGGGGGACAGTTATGTCTGAGTACTTGGACACTTTAGCTAATGACCTAAATTAAGACAAAAGCCTTTTCTAAAGTCATCTTTTAAAACTTATGTTTATTTGTTTATTTATAACTATGGACTATTCTAACTTACTTAATATAGAAATTTATTCCAGTAGACACTCTTTAATATGGCATCTTGTTTAGGTGTCCCTGATGTAAAATCTTGATATTCTTATTATATCTTCTTGTAAATCGTCTCTATGGATCAATCCAGGGTCATATTTTTTATTTTGTTTTGTATTGTTATGTTTTTTCTTTTCTTTTCTCTTCTTTTCTTTCCTTTGTTTCCCATGGGCTTTTTTCTCTTCAGCTTTTATTTAAGTGGAAGAAAATTTGTAAATAGCATTTACAATAAACATTTATTGGCTCCTTACATGCCAGGACCTGGGCTGGATTATGTGCATTATCATGGCAACTTTGTGATGGGAGCATTGTTATTTACCTATTTTTATTTTTTCAGGTGAAGAAACTGAGGATTGGAGAACAAGTTCTATGTGATCAACTACATAGTGGGATACATGACATGTATTCTTTATCTAGGCATAAGCCTGGAGAATATACTATGAGGAAGTACTATCTCAACTGGAAGGCTGGAAAGAGTAGAACTCACTTGGTAACAACTTACATGACAGAGCATAGGTACAGTGCTGCACATTCTTGAAACTGAAACACATACACACACAAACACATACACACATACATACACATGCACATCCTCACACAAAGACACTCACACACACATACATGTACACACACATACTTAAATATATATGTGCCACATACAAACAAAAACACATACACACATAAAAACCACACACAGACATATAAGCAGACACATACATACAAACATACAAATGCATATACAACTCAACATTAATATTATATTAATAATCTTATTAATATAATATAATCTTAATAATATTATCATTAATCTGTTATATTAATAACAAATTTCATAATCTACCATCAAAACACAAGTTGAATATCAAATTAAATATGATTCCCTGAGTAACACACACTGGATTTAGAGAACATGACTTAAGTCATTATTTGCATCCATAAGTTACTAATCTGACAGTTCATATTATACCTCTTTTATATGAATCTCCTGAGTGCTAGGCTTGTGTCTAATTCTGATCAATACATGCTGAATGCATGAACTACAACCCAATGTGCTGAAGCCCTAGTACAACTAATAAACCTTATAAGTGTTAGCTCACAAATAGTAATTTTTTTCATTAATATATATATTGATTGAATATTGAACCATAGTAGGCTAAAGGGTATATTAATGTTCTTGTCTATTTTTGCTTTCTTAATGGAGAAACTCAAGGTGTGACTCACATTTGAATCTGATTTTACATTTTTGTTGAACTGCACTGGGCTGAAGTATCAGGAAGTGAGCTATCCAAAGTAATCAGTGTTTGTGTTTCAGATACTGCTCAGGTTTACATGCATGTGAGGGCTGAAATTCAGACATTTTGGAAGCCTTGGTCTTTTCTTTGTAAGTAGTTCTTGATCTCAAACCATGACTATATTTCAGATCTTATAAGCAACTTTGCTTAGTAGAAGAAACTCAACCACTCCCCAAATGGTTAGTAGCTAGGTTAATGCTTCTCAAAGTAGCAAGCATATAGATTCATGCTAGATGAAAGGAGACCTTGTTGAGGGTGGACTCAGGCTTAATTGGTAAGGCTTGGGGAGTGCACTTAAAGAAATAGGTTGGGATGTTTTAGATCTACAAGACATCAAAATTTTGGAACAGAAACTATCAGGGGGACACACTGGCTTCTTAATTAACTTCCTCTTCTTTCTCCTCTTAGATTGAGCTGTATCTATGGAAGGTACAATGAACAGGCCACAGTCCAACTAATCTCCTCAATTCTTCTGTTGCAAAGATTGATGGAGACCATTGTGTGATCAATTTGGTCATGACACTGGATATTCGTCATGGGCCTGACTGAAATGAATGGAATCACTTTGCTCTGCTTCACTTTCACTGTGTAAACCGAGCTGGTCCTGAGGTTTAGGGTCAGAGAAATCAGTGCTGAACCTAAGTCTACTAACCTCCTGGGATAATTTATTAAAGGAAACTCGGCTTATTCATGCATATTAGTTAGCAGAGGACACATCAATCAGGTCACCTGTCTTATCACATTCCCTCCTCACGGGTTGTGCTTACCTTCTCTAGAAGTTAGAAAAATGTTATGCGATAATGTGTATAAAAATGAATTGCTAAAATCAGACAGTGGTGCCTCACCTTAAACTAATACATAGACTAACTCAAAAACATAATTTCTCTAGAAAGTTTATCTATGCTCCAATAAGTTATACAAGGCTTGGGATAAATTTACAGTCCCTAAAAGTAGCAACTTCAAAGAAAAAGCTCTCTACAATTTAAGAATATTTGCAATTAATTTCATCACTTAATTTTCTCCTTACACATGTTCAGAGCATCACCATGGTGAAAACAGCAGGGCAGTCAATCACACTACCACTGCCCAATAAATTTTTCATCACAACAGGGGTTTGGAAATTTCTTGGATGGAAACTCTAAGTTCCTGTGACCTTGAACTGCATTTTCTGTCATTCATGGTGTCAAATTACTTTACTCTTGATTCTTTTTCCTTGTTATTCCTGCAGTGGCTTCCTTATTTTCATTCACATCTGGTTCAAAACATTGGCTGCTACTTTGACCTGCAATGACATTTCAAAGGCTGAAGAATAATTAGTGAAATAAAAACCTCATAATTACTTTCTTGCACACACCCACACAAAGCCTTTTGTTGAGCTGGCAGAATGGATTGAGATTTTGTTGTGCTGTGTTTTGTTCTAAATGACTGAGCAAGGAATTAAGGGAAGTGACAGGCATTTTCTAAAGGCACAAAGTAATTCAGGCGCTATGGCCTTCAGTGCTCACCTAGCACTGTTGAAATTTTGAGAAGCAGCCTTGTGCCTCATTTTTAACCCTAAATTCTAACAAAAAGAAGTTCTTCTTGCGATATGCCTTTAAGGTAGATATGGTATATCAGCCACAATGGCTGTGTAACAAAATGCTAGCTTTCAGCTCAGTTGGAAATCTTTATCTATGGATTGCTTTCATTTGGATATTAAAATTGTAGGAACTACTCAATATCTTAGGAAAATATTCAGCAGAATGGACATGATAAAACAAGCTCTTTATGCCCCTGCCCTTTCTTTTAATCTGACTTACTGGACTTTGCACAGGTCTCTAACCATAGCTGTAATCAATTGATAGATTGCTTATATATGGCTTTCTGTAAAAAGAAGAGAAAAGTCAGATGGCTTCTGCCTCTTCTAGGTTAAATTCTTTGGTTCTTTATGGTTCTTATACTTATTTATAGACAATTATCATACCATATAACCCTTGGTGTGATTTTTCAAAGAGCCTTGCTGAGTACTGCTTTCTTCTGTGCCACACTTTCTGCATTTAGTTTTTTTCACAGAAAGGTTTGGTTTTGTCTATTATGTTTTATATTTCTATTTGTTGTTTGTACTACTTGCAAAATCTTTAGTTTTTACTTGATACAATTTATATGTTGAACAGGCATGGCTTTTGTAAACAAAACACAACCTAAAGCAGATACTTCTAAAATGTTTTCTCAGGTTCTCTGTACTTTCTTAAAATGCGAGAGTGTTGAGGGGCTTTTCATAGTGTGTTTTGGTTGTTGATTATAGAGATCAAGTTGAGAAACTTAAATGTTCTTTAACTTATGTAAAATGATAACAAATAACTATATTTGCACAAGACTACCCTTTTTCTCTTTTGAGAATACATTCTCTTTGAACATATATATCCTGATAACATTTCCCCTTCCTTTACTCCTCTCAGCTCCTCCTTACCATCTCTCCTATAGAGAATCTAACTACTTTATCACCCAAAGAATGATATTTTTAAAATTATTGCTTTAAATACATTTCAGATTTATTTAAGACCTACTTGACTGGTGATATATAAAAAATATAACAAGTCTTGTAGCCAATAGAAAACTTTACTGTGTCTGCCAAGTATATATAAAAAAACCCATGTCCTATGGTTTTTATAAACAGGGTTTGTACCTCATAGATTCTTTGATATATCTTGGTAACCTCAAGGATCTTTGAACCATATTTTGAGAAGTCCTAGTTTAAGAATGAAAATTAGATGACAGGTTAAAACTTTATTTAAACCCCAGGAACATGAAAAGTCATGTCTCAAAGAGAAAGCATCCTTTTACAAATATCAAGGATGTGCTTTAAAGATTCCAGAATAGAGCTTTGGATCTCTGTGGATGGTGAGTATAGAGACTTCCAAAATAAGCATTCATAGGAGTATATTTTCTTCTATTAAAATAAGACACATGGATTTTTAACAGAATGTTGTTTTTGTTGTTAATGGATATCATCACCTTGAGTTAGAAGAGACAGGTTACAAAATGAGATGAGGCCTTTTGACCTCTAAAGTTCTGATCAGCAGGAAGCAGATTTAGAAAACTCTGGTCATTTCTGATGAGAAAGGAAGAGTAAATCAGAAGCTGGAACAAAGCTAACAGATGCACAGCTCAATTCTGTAGAATATCCTTTCAGATTCCACCACAGCGATAGAACTTGAGATCCAGAGACTGTTAGTGAAGGAGTAGCATAGCCAAAGAGCCTTATCTATATCTAAACCTTTCGTGTGTAAGGCCACTTGAGATCACCTTGAGAGGAAGTAATGACATCAAACATTTTTGGGCCTCAGGAGTGGATGACAATATTTTGATTTTATTGCTGAAATGAATCATTGGGAAGACTCTGGCAGTAAGATTCCAGTTTATTCCTAAAATGCCTTATTCACTATCCTTGATTCCTTTAGATTCATTAGATTATGACTGGTCTTATATTACCAATGGTGGAAATAACTGGTTTTAAGGAGTACTAAATTACCTGTAGCTCTTCATCTAGAAATGGAACCTTGAGAGATTTCCAACATCTATGTTGGCATGTCAATTGAGGTTGCCATTTCTCAGGTCTAGCTTAGGCAACCATCATGGGTACTACTTTTCTGTTATACATATACATACACATACATATATACATATACACATATAAATATACATATAATATACATATATATCATATACATAAAAATCATATACACACACAAACATATACCTATAAATAAGCATATAATATATATCCTATACATACATATATATGACAATATATATGACATAATACATACACACACACACATATATATATATATATATATATATATATATATATATGACATAATCTTTCGACATATATCCTTGTATACAGGTCTTACAATATTTCTTCCATGTCTTCTGGCATAATCTGTTGAAATGATATTGTAGATATATCAATTGGGACTGACCATCTTGTGGCCAGTGAATCTCTGCATTTTGACAAATTGTTGCTTTCTGTAATGATTTGTCTTATTTCATCTTACCTCTTTGCTGCGGATGGTAGGGTGGGACACTGGGAGAAGATAGTGCCAAGTCTCAATCAGAGGTCCACAGTGGTTCCAGACCTCTTCCCTAGATATCCAGGTACCGCTGGTATACCAATGGGAGGAGAAGTCAGGAGCCAGAGGCCAGAGCTCTGTCTTCTCTCTCTGGTAGTTTGTGTGCCAGGCAGAGAGGAAAGCCAAAGCCCTGGATGAGCATAATACAGTCTGACTGGTAGTGAGTGTTGACTCTACTGGAGGGGCTGGAGGGAAGAAAGTCTTCCTTGGGAGTCATAGTCTCTTTAGTTGAAGGCTTTTCCCAGGAGGCATCTGGCAGGATCCTGGCTTGTTCATACTGGTTTGTTTGACGGTGGATTTAAATGCATTCATTAAAGAGCAGATGAGACATCTAACCTTGGGGAATGAACAACTATTGGATTCTTTGCTTTTGCATCAAAAGACAGCTATTGTTGTAGTAGCTGGATCACATCCTGTAAGCCACTCAAATAAACAAATAAATAAACAAACACAAACTTTAGTAAATGAATATATATTCATCCATTCCTTCATTCTATCAGTCCTTTAGGGAACTTTGACCAAAAGTATGTATATATTTAAAAGTAACAATAGTATTTGAAGAAAAGCAGATCATGAATTTGAAAGCGTATGGAGCAAAGGAGGAGTTGGAAGAAGTATAGAGAAAGGATGAAGAACTGTAAACAGTGTACTCATATATCAAATTCTCAAAAAGGAAAGAGATACTGAATCTTCACATGGATCCTAGAACCCCTAAGTGGTTCTAGACACCCTGGGAGATGAGTCCAGAAAGAGAGGACCATTGACTCTGTGCAAGTAGAACCCGTAGGTACTGTGCAGCATGAGACAGATTTGGAAGGTGACCTTATCATTTCCTTCCCACAATATAGTACCTGTTCTACAGATATTACAAAATATGAAACTTGCGAAACTTTTTTTAAATATTAAAATCTGGTGTTAATCTCATAAAACTTTAACCACATTATTCTCTGTACTTTACTTCCTTCCACTTCCTTCCAGTTATTCTTTTACCTCCTGGGAACAATTCCAGTGTCATGGCATGCATGCAGGTCCTTATATCTTCTCATTTGCTCTGCCTTTTCCAAGAGCCTTAGTTCATTTGCTGACGTAGGATTTTCCCTGTCCAATTACATTAGTGCAGAGAAGGTCTGTGATTGGACAGGGGAAAGGGATGGAGCTAAGAGTGTGGGGTGGGGCAGGGGGCGGTACCAGAGCTGAGGGAAGAAGAATCCTGGGCCTGGACTACAACCCACGTGGAAATTACCAGACACAGGTAGCTAAGTTTTCACAAGGTTAGAAACGTTGGGATAAAGTTTTATCATTATCAATTGGCTCTAAAATTATTGTATTGACATCTTATAAATTGTGATATTATTTATACATAAGCCTGATTGGTTAATTAAGCCTTAAGAGTCTTGATTCTACTGGGTAATTAGGTGTTACAGATCATGGAGTGTGTGGGGCATTGCATGTAAGTGAGCGATATTCAGGAACCCCGCTGGAGAGTTGGCTGGACATTTTTTAATATTTCCGCAAAAATTTTCTTCTCCAATTCATCTCACCCATGAGTTTCCAGGATGCAGAATAACCACACATTTTAAAAAAGTAATTAGGCTTCAATCCATAAAACCCTTCATTATTTGAAAATACTAGGTATTATAAATATAATTAAACACAATTTTAAAACTATTGGAAAATGTGGCATTTTCTTGCCTTTCTTGGTTTGTCGTAATTTTCACTAAATTCAGTGAAATAGCATATTTTGTGTCATTTATTCATGTCATCAGTTGAGAAATCCTATATAGACAAGACAGAAGTTTTCTTGCTAAGAGTGAAACTCACGTAGTCCACTGAAATTATTTTTAACTTGAAAGAGACAGCTTGACATTTTAGTATCATGTCAGCAATAGTTCTTAGTTTTGATATTTTCTGTTTAAAAATGTATTCAAGCTAACTACATTGTTGAAAAAATGTGTTTTATTTAATAAATTTTGATAAGCTATCAGCCATAAAAATAATAGAAGTTTTGCTAATAGGCTTCATGGGTACTATTAGCAATATTATCACATTAAAACTTTAAATTCAGACTAGCAGATTGACTTCTAATTATTAATATTGTTTGTTATGTGTTAAGTTTTTCTCAATAATTGGTAAATTCTGAAAGCAATTTGGGCATTTAAAAAATGACTGCCTTTATGGAGTAAGAAAAGGTAATGGGGAAGAACGCTGTCCTTTCATATTAGCGTCTTGCTAATTCAGCAATAAATATTCACCAAAGGGTATGATATCTGGAGATAAGGTCGCTGTGACCATCCATTCCATTAAAAATATGTTTATTTTACTTACAGGTGTCATCCATTAAGACAGGCAGTTGACAGTTCAGCTACTACCCTTTGTCAAGCAAATGAAACTTACTTTTAATGGAATGGAACTTTCTAAATGACCTAATCTCAAGTAGCATGCACTTTGCTGAATATTTATTTATTATGAACTAGTCAGCTGAAAATACAATTTGTGCTGCAGTAGGTGATCTGGTTATTTACGAATTGCATTATATCACTTGTGTTCATCTACTTAGAAAAAAAACAAACTAGACTCAGAAAAGCTTGCCAATGTCTAACAGCGTCTTTAATTTTTCTCATATGTAGCTTTTCTTCCCTCATCTTCTTTCTGCTTAGACATCATCTCCCTTTCAATGCAGCCTACCTTTTTCTCCACACTTTTTCTTTCTTTCAGTTCCAGTCATCCTTGTATCTCTGGTGGACAATTCCAAAGTCTCAGCACGCATACTTCTTATATCTTTCCTTTTGCTATGTCTCCTCCAGGGGCCCTGGCCCATTTATTTTCCATGTTACACAGACACCTTGCTATCCATCTTCTAGGAAGCAGAAATACCATATAAGGGTAGTTTCAAGTCAAAGAATTATACAGGTAGTATTCTAACAGAAAAAGAAAAAGAACAAAAAATTCTGTGAGTCTTAGACTCCTATGTAATATTTTAGTCTTAACACTTGATGTTTCATTTTGCTTTGGTCACAGTGTGGAAGCACAATAACCACAACTCAACTTTTTTTCTGCTTCTTAACAGTCAGACCAAGTTTTTAGTTTTTCAGCATCTTTCTTGGTTCAACCCCTACCATACTTCTTTTGGACTGGCTAATTATCTAAGGCCAATCACCATTTCTTGTTCTTTATAAGTTCTAGAATGGGCTGTTTCCACTCTAAGTTACAAAACTACCATGTGACTATGATATTAGGTTACTACTCAACTATGGCAGCATCAACAATAATCAGTATATTTGGTTGTAAAATTTCTATGCAGTCATATATCCTTCTCTGATATATCCAATCTCCATTCTGCTTCCTTTCATCCTGTTCCCTGAGAGTACTTCTTCTACTTTCAGGTCCCTTCTATGATATACTTGTATAGGAGAAAAGCTGCACTACTTGTATTTCTGTTTCTGGATGATCTCATTTAGCATGGTGATCTTCTATTCTTTCTGCATTCCTGTCAATGTAATCAGTTCTCCATGGTTTAATAATATTTCCCATGTGCCTATGCATGCATGCACACACCATACTTTTTTTCCCATTCATCTATTGATGGACATCTAAGATGGTTCCATGTGTTGGATATCATGAATAGGGGCACAATAAATGAGGGTTTTCAGGTATCTCTTTTACATGTTGACTTCATATCTAGAAGTTCTATATTTAGTTGTTTAAAGAAAATCCCCATGCTGATTGACATAGTAGATATACTAATTTACCTTCCATTGAATAATGAATAGTTCTAATGTGACTTTCCCTGAGGAAAACAAATGTCTGCTAACCCCGATGCAATACCAGAACAAAGTAAGGTATCACTAAAGTCCACCTTTAATGTCTCCACTAAGAATGGAGAAGTTGATTGGAGTTCCTTACAGGTCTATGAATAAAGATTTATTTGCAAGACAATGGATGGCACAAGAGCAGAGGAATCCCAGTGTGGTTGATGAGAGGACTGCTGAATTCCTGAGTTCCCTGAGTGATCTATAGGCAGTTAGGCTGGTGGAAGATGCTCATCTCCCCAGAAACTATTCCCCACTTGTGAAGAGGTAGTGTGAATTTTTGTAAGCTTCAGCTTTCTGGTAATTCCCTCCAGGAGGGAATGTTTGAATTCAGAGGAATTTGCTATGTGAATACATAGAAGGAAAAGTTCCTATTTCTCCACCATGAATGGGAACCTTTGTAATTTTAATTGTACATTTCTGTGATACTCATATAATTTTTGCCAATTGTATTTCTTTTGCAAACTGTCTGTTCTGAAGACCTGGTAACTTTTTGACTAATTTACTTAGGCATAGTTCATCATCGATATGCTAAGTAGTTCCTTCTTTCCATCTGTAGTGGCTGAGGACTTTGGTCATTATAGGTACTTCGCCACCCAAGTGTGGAACCCCTCTTTAACACATTTATTCTTTTTGTGGTGAAGTAGAACATATTGGACTAGGTCATGTCTTTCACTACGAATGACAATTTTACTCTGCTCATACTTCAGTAATCAGTGTTACACATCCTAATCTACTTTAAAATGGGTTGCAAAGTAGAGACTTATCATGAACTTGAAAACAAATGAGAGTACAATCACATCTGGTCCCTAACACTACATGTTTCTTTAAGACACAGAGTCATTGCATTTGGAGATTGTTCAAGGGTCACTCTGACACCATTAAGCTATTGCCTTTCCTTGACAGCATTGTGGGTATGGATGTTGGATGATAATTTGTGGGAAAATTAAAAGTTTTGAATACAATTCCTTGATAGAGTTTATCAGCTTTCCTGTATTCATATATATTTGAGGTAGGCAATGACTGCTCTTTAGAAGGTGCTTTTCTTTCAGTATCAGTAGGATTTCTGTCTTGTATTTGGAAGGCAAAGTGTTAGGTAGCCCATGTTGGCTTCATGTTTTCTATATGGTTGGTTCTAGACTTAAACTTCCAGTTTTCCTGACTCTGCCTCCAAAACTAAGACATTATCATCATTCACAAGCATTCCTGACATCATTCAACGTGTTATGAAGCAGACTATACAGATTCATATTTCATTTCTTCACAGAATGAGTTTGCTTAGTTAAAGGGCAGAATTGATGTCTGGAGGGCATGCAGTAAATACATTGGCAATGAATCAAGCTTCTCATGGGAACTAACTTTTCAGGTAAGTACAGAAAAATGCTAAGTTTGCTTTGTAGGGTTGGAGTTGCTGTTTTGTATAATATATTTAATATGTATGATCCAATGCGATGCTCCCTCAGATAGTCCCAGGGATCAGCAGTGGCATTTGCACAGCTGCCAAACAGTCAAGAAGGGAAACAACCCCTATAAGGTCACACAACTTTGGAGTGTCTTCATTTACTTCCTTTCATCTGTTAACTGTGGATCAACTGATAGACAGTAGTCATTTCAAAAATGTTCTCATCTTCATGGACATAAAAGGGTGAAAATAATGTTCTCAATAATAGCCATTGCTACTTGAGGAACAACTCCTTGCTAGAGATAAGGAATGTGAATATGTTAACCTGTTTGTTATTATCAATAATGATAAAAGATTGTGTTATCAATCCACTTCACAGTGGAGGAAACTGACTTCCAGACCTCATATATCATCCTTCCCCAAGATAATCAGATATATTAAGTAAAGGGATTTAAACTCACATCTGTCTGATACAAAGGCTTGGGTGCCAAATATGTGAATAACTTCAGTGTATTGCAAATAACCAGCTCAGATCTTTGAAAGCATTCACCTATCTTTGTTTAGTGACTAGGGAGAAAGCAAGCAGTTATTACAATGGAATGATTATGATTTTATGATCAGGACCCCCAATACCATTTTACAGATGTATCCTTCATTGTGTTCTTACAAAGAATATTATTTAGTAAGAAACAAGAAAGTACTACTCTAAGCTTTGATGTGTCTCAGAATATTCTGGAAAAACTAATAAAGAACATGAAAGTCCAAATTTGTTATTAAAAAAAGGCATGTGACTGGGGCCTTGGTTCTTTCACGGAGTCTTTTAAATGCATATCTATGATGACCATAAAAGTCTAAGAAACATTCTAATGAGGTGTTTTTCAAGAAATTACTTGTGGCATTTGTTCTAGAAGGTTGCATAGAGTTGTAAGCCAAGTAATGATAAAACCAGAATTTTTTGCATAGGTGATCATCAAATATTCAATGAAGACTTTGCTATACCGTTCTATGGGATGAAATTTGGAAGAGTAATTAACATATGTGATATAAACACATTGTTTCCTACCTATCTGAGAAATTTTGGTGGCCTGATTTTTCATGACTATTCATAGTTCTCAATAAAATATAAATAATTCCAATAATTTCTGAAATAAAAACAATCCAAGTTTTTATTGATCTAAGTTATATCAACTTTTGTTAACTTGTATTTGTCAAACCCAAAACTCAAATATACTTCAATATTTTTACTACATGTATATGAATATACTCAGGGTATGAGCCTGAGAAACATCAATGTAAGAACAAAATAATGTAACAAAATATGAAATTAAATTTTAGCAAAAGTCTGTGTTGAAAGATATGAGACTATTCTTGCTCCATATACATTGTGAAAATGCAACAAAGTACTGTAATATTAACCAGGAAACTGTCATGAATATATAATGAAGGGCTATGTTGAAACAGTAAATATTTTAATGAGTAGAGTTGTGATGCCATGACAAGAAGAATATGATTGACAGAAAAGTAAGATTTGTGGCTTTCAAGATTTTAATGAGATTCATGGAGAGTTCTATGTAATAAGATGTATATGTTAAAAAGCTGTAATGAGGTGAATACGTGAGATGGTTTAATGAGCTATGTCTCAGGAAGTGTCCTGTAAGATGGGCATCCTTCAGGAGAAATGAGATGGGTGAAAGGAAAGTGTAATGAGCTGGTCACATAAAGGAGAAACATTATAATTACATGCATAAAGGAAGGAAAGGAGAGTATATAAATTTTCAAAATATGTAAGATATAATGGGAACTTGGTTTTAGTGTAATAAGATGCAGAAATGAAATGACAATGAGATACAAAAATGGAATCGTGTAATGAGATATGTAAGGACTGTGTAATGAGATGTGCATGTTTAAGGGGTCTAATAAGATGCAAGATGGGAAAGGTGTAATGAGATGAGCACGTTAAATAATCTAATGAGGGGCATGAAGGAAATGATGTCATGTCACAGGAAAATTGAAGGAAGAAATGAGATGTGCATTTTAAGGACCAGGGCAAAATGGATAAAAGAAACCAAAGAGGGTAAGAAGATGTAAAAATCAAATCTTATTATTACAGGGGTGGTGTGGGTAATAGAGGAGGTAGGTCCCTCTCATCATCTTTGAGATCATTCTGTTCCAGGTACTTATTCTTTCTTGGAAAGTCCAAATATATACTAGGCACTTTCTTTCTGAAAATGTAGAGATTTAAATGATTCCCATATTCAATGAACCATATATACCTACAGGAATATTCAAAGTTAGGTAATAATGCTGTAATAAACGTTACAAGAATGGATTTGTATATATATCAAAATATTTACATATTTGAGGGTTGTATTGCTGTGTACTCATTCCACCTACTTAATTCTATTAAATGATTTTGTCCTTCTGTTCCTCTATTTATTCTCACATTAGTTGATCTTGTCTTTTCAGAAACTCAGTCTAATGTTGAAATAACCTATTCTATATTATTTCCATCTTAAAAGCAAAACAGAAACAAGCAAAATATAATGCAAATATATTTTTATGATTTGTTTCCTTTAAAATACAGTAGAATTTAGCTAGTTTCCTGTGCAATGATTGTTAGATAGCTGCTTGCTCTTCCTAATGAGGGTTATATCTAATTCAACTGTTTACATCAATTGGCAATAAAACTGAATATTTATTATTTATTGGACAATTGGTAAGACATAGTACTGGAAGATATTACCCATAAGACTTCAAATAAATAGTAGACTGGCAATACTGACCAAGCAATAGGAGATAGAATTAGAAGCAGTTTACTTCTAGAGATACCTCTTACACAAAATCCAGATTCTCCAACAGAGAACACCTTATTCATGTGTTTCTTGAGAAAACTGCCGTTTACTATAAAGCACCAACTCCTCAGTGAACATGCCTTGTTTCTTACCAGGCATCTCTTCACTTCATCTACAAACACTTCCATATATTCAGAAGCTCAAATGGTATTTTAATCAAACTTGGGAAGAAATAACAGTGATTCATTATTGATCTCCTCAACTTGAGTACTTGTTTTAGATCTCTCCCATGAGGATTCTTTAGTCCAAAACAGCCTCCTGGGATAACAAACCCAGAGAAATCTGCAGACCACTTTTTGTTTTAGTGTTTGTATACTTTATTAAATTCACCTGGGAAGGCAGACAGTCACAAGAAAAAACATTCTATCACCTACAAACTCAATGCAGCTGGTCAGTACTTGTTGCATTCTCAATCATTTACATAAAATGACCTATGGCTGGCAATGCATAACTGATCCAAGATCCAGAGACAGCCTCAACTTTGCTCCAGGAAGCATACACATAGCAGGTAGTACAGGAAGCTCATTTCTACTTTCTTAGGACACTGGTCTGTTTTCATTTGTCATTTTATCTAGGGTATTGATGTATTACAAATATTTTTCTTAACTTTTTCATTCTTCTTTATTCTCCTTGACCTTTGAGCTAATTCTAATGATATATCTCTTGTGACTTCAGCCAACTCATCAGCCATACAGATCATAGTTGTCTTCTCTCCAAGGTCTATCAGTTCCTCCATACATCGGCTTGCTTTTCAAATCATGATGAGTATCAACTACAGCCTTAAATGTTCTATGTACTATATTCTCCTGAAAATAGGTTTTCTTACTTTACACAGTCTTGACTGTTCAGGGCACTGAAGGCACTCCAGGCATTCCTATTGTGTGTTTTGACAGTTTTGACCTCTGTAGTTTCTGCTACAAGAATGAATATATAAGATGCCAGACTTGTGAAACAGAATTACTCCTACTTTCAGCATGGATGACAACCCATTGTCTAACTTGCAAACAATCAACTCATATAAGAAATGAGTCCTTGCTTTCACCTGTTCTTCAAGCTTTCCAGATAGTACTCTGATTTCAAAGATTGTTTTTTCTGTTTGTTTGTTTGTTTGTTTGTTTTTATTTTAATGTATTTTCATTTCAAGTGTTATCCTCTAAACTGGGTTACTCCTCTCTTGGAAAACCCCTCTCCTATTTCTCCTCCACCTGCTTCAATGAAGGTGTTTCTCCACCCACCCATCCACTCCCATTTCCCCATCCTTGATTCCCCTATGCTGGGGCATCTATCAAACTTTCATAGGACCAAGAACCTTTCCTCCCATTGATATCTGACAAGGCAGTCCTCTGCTACACCTGCAGCCAGAGCCATGTGTAATCCTTGGTTGGTGGCTTAGTCCCTGGGAGCTCTGGAGAGTCTGGTTGGTTGATATTGTTCTTCCTATGGGGTTGCAAATCCCTTCAGTTCCTTCAGTCCTTTCTCTACTTCTTCCATTGAGGACTCCACACTCAGTGCAATGGTTGGCTACAAGCATCCTTCTCTGTATATATAAGGCATGTGGTCTGTTAATTGTATCTCTAGTATTCTGAGCTTTTGGGCTAATATCCAATTATCAGTGAGGGTATACCATGTGTGTTCTTTTATGACTAGGTTACCTCAGGAAGATATTCCTTAGTTCCATCCATTTGCTTAAGAATTTGATGAATTCATTGTTTTTAATAGTTGAGTAGTACTATCAACTATTGTATAAATGTACCACATTTTCTGTATCCATTCCTCTGGACATCTGGGTTCTTTCCAGCTTCTTGCTATTATATATAAGGCTGCTATGAACATAGTGGAGAAAATGTCTTTATTACATGTTGGAATATCTTTTGCATATATTCCCAGAAGGGGTATAGCTGAGTTCTCAGATAGTACTATGTCCAATTTTCTGAGGAACCACCAGACTGATTTCCAGAGTGGTTGTACCAGCTTGCAATCCAACCAGCAATGGAGGAGTGTTCCTCTTTCTCCACATCCTCATCAGCCTCTGCTCTCACCTGAGTTTTTGATCTTAGCCATTCTGACTGGTATAAGGTAGAATCTCAGAGTTGTTTTGATTTGCATTTTCCTGATGACTAAGGTTGTTGAACATTTCTTTAGGTGCTTCTCAGCCCTTTGAGATTCCTCAGTTGAGAAATCTCTGATTAGCTTTGTTCCCTACTTTTTAATATGGTTATTTGGTTCTCTGGAGTCTATGAACTTCTTGAGTTCATTGTATATATTAGATGTTAGCCCTCTATCAGATGTAGGATTGGTAAAGATATTTTCAGCATCTGTTGGTTTCCATTTTGTCCTATTATCAGTGTCCTTTGCCTTACAGAAGCTTTGCGGTTTTATGAGGTCCTATTTGTTGAGTCTTGATCTTAGAGCATAAGCCATTGGTGTTCTGTTCAGGAACGTTTCCGCTGTACCTGTGTGTTCAAGAATTTCCCCCACTTTCTCTTCTATTAGGTTCAATATGTCTGGATTTATGTGGAGGTCCTTGATCCACTTGGACTTGAGCTTTGTACAGGGAGATAAGAATGGATAAATTTGCATTTTTCTACAAGTTGACCACCAGTTCAACCAGTGCCATGTGTTGAAAATACTGTCTTTTTTCCACTGGATGCTTTTAGATCCTTTGTCAAAGATCAAGTGACCATAGGTGTGTCGGTTCATTTCTGGGTCTTCAATTCTATTCCGTGGATCTACTTGCCTGTTACTGTACTAATTCCAGGCAGTTTTTAACAAGATTGCTCTGTAGTACAACTTGCGGTCCTGAATGCTGATTCCCCTAGAAGTTCTTTTATTGTTGAGAATAATTTTCACTATCTTGTTTTTTGTTTTTTTTTGTTTGTTTTTGTTTTTTGTTTTTTTTTTTTTGTTATTCCAGATGAATTTGCAAATTGCTCTTTCTAACTCTATGAAGAATTGACTGGGAATTTTGTTGGAGGTTGCATTGAATCTGTTTTATTGCTTTTAGAAAGATGGCCATTTTTACTGTATTAATCCTGCTAATCCAAGAGCATGGGAGATCTTTCTATCTTCTGATATCTTCTTCACTTTCTTTCTTCAGAGACTTGAAGTTCCTGTCATGCAGATCTTTCACTTGTTTAGTTAGAGTCACACCAAGATACTTTATATTATTTGTGACTATTGTAAAGGGTGTCAATTTCCATAATTTCTTTCTCAGCCTGTTTATCCTTTGAATATAGGAAAGCTACTGATTTGTTTGAGTTAATTTTGTATTCAGCCACTTTGCTGTTTGTTGTTTATCAGTTGTAGGAGTTCTCTGGTGGAGTTTTCTGGGTCACTTAAGTATACTATCATATAATCTGCAAATAGTGATAGTTTGACTTCTTCCTTTCCAATTTGTATCCCTTTGAAGTCCTTTTGTTGTCTAATTGCTCTAGCTAGAACTTCAAGTACTATATTGAGTAGATAGGGAGAGAGAAGGCAGCCTTGTCTAATTCCTGATTTTTAGTGGGATTGCTTCAAGTTTCTCTCCATTTAGTTTGATGTTGGCTATGGGTTTGCTGTATATTACTTTTACTCTGTTTAGGTATGGGCCTTGAATTCCTCATCTTTCCAAGACTTTTAACATGAAGGGATGTTGAATTTTGTCAAATGCTTTTTCAGCATCCAATGAAATAACCATGTGGTATTTTATTTTATTTTTTTTGAGTTTGTTTATGTATAGGATTACATTGATGGATTTCCTTATATTTAAACATCCCTTCATCCCTGGGATGAAGCCTAATTGATCGTGGTGATTGATCATTTTGATGTGTTCTTAGATTTGGATTGTAAGAATTTTATTGAGTATTTTTGTGTGGATACTCATAAGGAAAATTCGTCTGACGTTCTCTTTCTTTGTTGGGTCTGAGTGAGGTTGTGATATAAGCATATCTGCGGCTTCATAGAATGATATTTGGTAGTGTTCTTTCTGTTTTTATTTTTTGGAATAATTTGAAGAGCATTAGTATTAGATTTTCTTTGAAGTTCTGATAGAATTCCTCACTTAACCCATCTGTTCCTGGGCTGTTTTGGTTGGGAGATTTTTAGTGACTGCATCTTTTTCATTAGGGGTTATGGGACTGTTTAGATTATTTATCTGATCCTCATTTAACTTTGGTATTTGATATCTGTTAGATAATTTTGCATTTCATCCACATTTTCCAGTTGTTTTGAGGATAGGCTATTGTAGTAGGATCCAATGTTTTTTTGAATTTCTTCAGTTTCTGTTGTTATATCTCCCTTTTTATTTCTAATTTTGTTAGAATTAGAACGAATTTTGTTTCTAATTTTATTTCTAATCTGGTTAGTCTGGCTGAGGGTTTATCTATCTTGTTGATTTTCTCAAGGAACCAGCTTCTGGTTTTGTTGATTCTTTGTATAGTTCATTTTGTTTCTACTTGGGTGATTTCAGCCGAGTTTGATTATTTCTTTCTGTCTGCTCCTCTTAGGGGTAGTTGCTTCTTTTTGTTCTAGTGTTTTTTGGTGTGTTGTTAAGCTGCTAATGTATGCTCTCTCCAGTTTCTTTTTGGAGGCATTTAGAGCTATGAGTTTTCCTCTTAGTACTGCTTTCACTGTGTCCCATAAGTTTATGTTGTGCCTCCATTCTCATTAAATTCTAAAAAGTCTTTGATTTCTTTATTTCTTCCTTGACCAAGGTATCCTTGAGTATTGTTTAGCTTACATGTGTATATGGGCTTTCTGTTGTTTTTGTTGCCATTGAAGATCAGCCTTAATCTGTAGTTATCTGATAGGAGGCATGGGATTATTTCAGTCTTATATCTGTGGAGGTATTTGTGACCAATTATATGGTCAATTTTGGAGAAGGTACCATGAGGTGCTGAGAAGAAGGAATATTCTTTTTATTTAGGATGAAATGTTCTATAGATAGCTCTTAAATCTATTTGGTCCATAACTTCTGTTAGTTTAACTGTGTCTCTGTTTATTTTGTGTTTTCCTGATCTGACCATCACTGAGTGTGGGGTGTTGAAATCTCCCACTATTATTGTGTGAAGTGCAATGTATGATTTGAGCTTTAGTAGTTTCTTTTATGAACGTGGGTGCACTTGTATTTGGAGCATAGGTCTTCAGAATTGAGAGTTCTTGGTAGATTTTTTTCTTTAATGGGTAGGAAGTATACTTCCTTACCTCTTTTTGATGACAATTGGTTGAATGTCGATTTTGTCTGATATTAGAATTACTACTCCAGCTTGTTTCTTGGGACAATTTGCTTAGAAAATTGTTTTCCAGCCCTTTATTCTGAGGTAGTGTTGTCTTTGACACTGAGGTACGTATATTATGTACAGCAAAATTCTGGGTCCTATTTACTTATCCATTCTGTTAGTCTGTGTCTTTTTATTAGGGAATTGAATCCATTGACATTAAGAGATATTAAGGAACAATGATTGTTACTTCCTGTTGTTATGTCATTTTTATGTTTGTGTGGCTATCTTCTTTTGGATTTGTTAAAAGATTACTCTCTTGCTTTTTCTAGGGTATAGTTTCCCTCCTTGTGATGGCTTTTCCCATCTATTATCCTTTGTAGGGCTGGATTTGTGGAAAGATATTGTGTGAATTTGGTTTTGTCATGGAATAGTGTGTTTTCTCCATCCATGGTAATTGAGAGTTTTGCTGGGTATTGTAGTCTGGGCTGGCATTTGTGTTCTCTGGAGGTCTATATGAGATCTTCCCAGGATCTTCTAGATTTCATAGTGTCTGATGAGAAGTCTGGAGTAGTTCTGATAGGTCTGCCTTTATATGTTACTTGACCTTTCTCCCCTTACTGCTTTTAATATTCTTTCTTTGTTTGGTGCATTTGGTGTTTTGACTATTATGTGATGGGAGAATTTCATTTCTGGTCCATTCTCTTTGGAGTTCTGTTGGCTTCTTATAAGTTTAGGGATATCTCTTTCTTTAGGAAAGTTTTCTTCTATAATTTTGTTGAAGGTATTTTCTGGCCCTTTAATTTGGGAATCTTACCTTTCTTCTATACCTATTATCCTTAGGTTTGGTCGTCTCATTGTGTCCTGGATTTCCTGGAAGTTTTGGGTTAGAGCTTTTCGCTTTTTGCATTTCCTTTGACTCTTGTGTCAGCATTTTCTATAGTATCTTCTGCACCTGAGACTCTCTTCTATCTCTTATATTCTGTTGGTGATGCTTGCATCTATGACTCCTGATCTCTTTTCTAGGTTTTCTTTCTCTAAGGTTTTCTTCCCCTGTGACTTCTTTATTGTTTCTATTTACATTTTTAGAACCTGTATGGTTTTGTTCAATTCCTTCACCTGTTTGTTTGTATTTTCCTGAAATTCTTTAAGGGATTATTGTGTTTCCTCTTTGAGGGTTTCTACCTGTTTACCTGTGTTCTCTTCTATTTCTTTAAGGGAGTTATTTATGTCCTTCTTAATCATGCCTTAATTATGTCCTCTATCAGCATCATGAAATGTGATTTTAAATCAAAGTCTTGATTTTCTTATCCAGGACTCAATGTAGTGGGAGAACTGGGTTCTGATGATGCCAAGTAGCCTTTTTTCTCTTGCTTATATTTTTGCCCTTGCCTTTTGCCATCTGGTTATCTGTGGTGTTAACTGTTATTGTTGTCTCTGACTGTGTCTTGTCCCTCCTGCAAGCTTCTGTGTCAATACTCCTGGGAGACCAGTTTGCTCTTGGAAGAATTTATTAGGTATGAAGGGCTGTGGTGCATGATCAGCTTCAGGGTGCAGACAGAAACCAGGAGGATCCTGTTCCCAGCTGTTTCTTGGTTCCTGTGACCATATGGCTCTGGGAAGGTTGCTATTGAGCCAGGAATTTGAACAGAAGTGGTGGTCTTACATGTGCTCAAAAATGTGTTGGCTCTCTTGGGGAGCTGTTTGGGTATGAATCCCAGTGGCAGAGCATCAGTTCAGCTGGCGCAGATGAGAACTGAAAGGCTCCTGTCCCAGGCCACTCCTAGGTTCCTGTGCTCTGAGGATTCTGGGTGGGTCCCTCTGAGCAGCAGTGGTGATTTTCCCTGTATGCACAGGCTTGTTGGCATTCCTGGGAGGCTAGCTCTCTCCCTGAACTAATTGAGTATGGATACCTCATTTACTTTTTAAAATGATTTTAATTGAAACAGAATTATATCAGAAACTGCTTTCTTTTTTCAGCTCCTCTAAACTACCTTTTCTTGACTTCTCCTATGTCCCTGTTTCAAGATGACACTATTTTTATTTGATTATATTTATTACATATATATATATATATATTCACAACTTCCCCTTCCCCTCTGTCTGTCTGTCTGTCTGTCTGTATCTATTTTTTTGTTGGTAATATAGTTTCAAATTTGGCCACTCTACATTGGACAAACAGTAAGTAGGCTCAACCATGGGAGAGGCTAATTCTCCTTCTATAATACTCTGTACGACTTCTATAAGGTTGCTTGTTTTGTTTTCTTGTTTGTTTGTTTGGTTTTGTTTTGCTTTTAGTCTAGGGGCAGGACTGTTAGAAAAATTTCCCCTTTCAATGGAAGGAAGAAATTAAACAATCCTTCCCAGCTGTAGCACCTGTTCTTTACAACATTTAGTATCAGGGTTAAGATAAGCATTACATTGCAGGATGTGGCACTAACATTTTGGTGCCAATGAACATCTCTGTCTTAATCTCTCCTCAACAGGCAGGGCATTATTCCTAGTATTGAAAACATAGATAGATTCCTAGGGCAAGTTAGGTTATGAGTCTTACAAAAAACCTACTGCTGCTACTTTTATAGACAAGCATAAATCTTTCAATATTTTAAACTTGCTCTTTTACTCACTGATAACTGTATCTACTATTGCTTATCAAAAGAAGTTTCTTTTTATGACAAATAGACTATTGTAGAAAACAATAATTGGACACAATGTACTCATCAACAGATCATGGGGAATCCAGAATCAATATGATTTAGACAAAGCACTGTCTAGTTTAGTTCTCAGACATCTGCATCCTGGAATGCCAATTCTCCTGAGCACTTTTTTCCTTCAAGGAAGGACAGTGACAGTGGAGCACCACTTCACCCTTTAGAGATGGAAATGAGCTAAGTATTCCTTTGCCTGAGTTTGAAGTTTACCTTCTTTACTAGTGACAAAACTTGTGGTGATTTTTTTTAAATATGCTATTCATACTGTTAGTACAGCTATGATTGATGTTTTTACCATGTACTTTGCATAAAGTCCTTTGTTTTAATAATTTTCCTTTATAATAATTTTGTTTTATTAATTTATAACAAAATAATTTGTTTTAATAATTTTCCTTCCTAATAAATTTTGATGGAGCTGGAGAACATCATACAAAGTGAGGTAACCCAGTCTCAAAAGATCAATCATGGTATGAACTCACTAATAAGTAGATATTATCCTAGAAAACTGGAATACCCAAAACATAATCTACACATCAAATGAGGTACAAGAAGAATGAAGGAGTGGCCCCTTGTTCTGGATAGACTCAGTGTAGCAGTATTGGGCAAAACCAGAACAGAGAAGTGGGAAGGGTTGTGTGGGAGAACAGGGGAAAGGAAGGGGGCTTATGGGACTTTCAGGGAGTGGGGGACCAGAAAAGGGGATATCATTTGAAATGTAAATAAAAAAAAATATATCGAATAAAAAATTATTTTTCTTAATGCTTCAGTCCCTTAGGGAATAGGACACTGTTGCTAATTAGAACTAAGATTAAAACCTTTCTTAATATTTAATGTTTGAGATGTATCATTGTTTAATGTTTGTTTTATTTTACACACGATAAGGCCCAAATCCAGGAACTGGCATGTGTAGGTAAGGATGTGCTTTGCACCCTCTGAAATATAGTTTAAATTTCAAGTGGTTCCTTTATCATATGCTGATTCTCTGATTAAAATATAGATATTTTAAAAAATGTTTCAAAAATTACAGGTTGAGAGTTCCCCATACAAAGATTATAATGGGTTCATGAATTTGAAACCAAAAACCAAAAACCAAAAACTCAATGTACCAATATGATGCCACAAGAAGACAATTCTATTGATTTTATGTCATGACATTCAGTCAAATAGGTTACACTACAAATGGAAATATTAATTTCTGGCTTTTTATATAAAATATATTTGAAACAGTAATGAAGTTATACTTTGACTGTAGACATCCCTATTATGCCTCATTGTAAATACTTGAAATTGTGTATATCTATATATTTATATCTATATTTATCATCTATCTGCTGCCTATCTATCATCTATCTGTATCTTAATCTACATCTACATTATCTCTCACTCTCTCTCTCTCTCTATATATATATATAATATATATATAAATATGTGTGTGTGTGTGTGTGTGTGTGTGTATCCTCAACTCCAAACATTTCTAGTTCCTAGTATTTTGATCCTCAGCCTGCACTAGAGAATTTAGGTAATGAGAATCAAATTTGAACCTTGGCTTATTTCTTGGAAAAAATAAATTTATAATTTAAAATATAAAAAAGTATAAAAAATAATTGTCATAAAAATAATTTAGCCAAGAAAGATGTGAGCTGTACAATACACCAATATCAAGAGACAAGGAAGGAGAAATGGAATGAAGGAAAAGAAGGAGGTGATGCAGTATTAAATAGTTACAGAAGACAGTTTTCCCAAACTGATTAAAAGAGAGAAAAGTATACACATTTAAATACCAAATTCTAGGTCTGTTGGACAAGAGAATAAATAGATATACAAGGGCAGGTGGTAAAAATTTCAACTCTAAAATCAAGGGGAAGTTCTGCAAATTCTAAATGAAAGTCATAGTTTACTTAAAACAGTTTAATGTTTAAATTGTCAGCAGAGATGAAATATTAAAAATGTGGGCAAAAGTATTTTAACTTAAAAGTTTCTAACCAAGAGATTCAGCTGCTGCCATGAAAGGAAAATATTTTGAACAACTCTTTTTATGCTTACACATATACAATATGAGAACGACATTCAATAAAATATTCTAAATGTCTCATGACTCATTTCTAAAATTTGCAAAAAACAAAATCGAAGAAGCAAGACTGTTGAAAACCACTCTCTCTTCTCTGTTCTTTTACTTTTTCAGAACTATGGATATATTAAGTAAACAATGATTCTTCAAATACGAAGACATAGTACAAGGCAGTGGGTTGAATTATAAGAAGAATGAAAATGCCTTGAAAGCAAGGATGTGGGAGGCAATGTTTGGTTACTTTAAAGTGTCCTCAAGTTCTCCTTCTACATGAAGGTGGCAGACTGTGTCAAAGGAGGGAGAAACATTTTTGTAATAAGAAATAGTTAAATAGTCAACATTACTAAGAATAGAAAGAATATGTTTGAATGTGAGAATTGGGAAATGAGATATACATTCAAGAAAAACAAAAGCCTAGAGCTTATATACTGTAAAGAGAAAAGAATCATAATTTCAAAAGTAGTCATTGAGGCAGGAAATCCAAAATTAATCATCAGGTAAGAGAGAGAAATGCAGTGAAAGCTACTAGTGAGTCAACTTAATGGAAGAAGGCTGACTTCAGCTATTAAAAATACGCATTTAGTATTGTGCTGGAAGTCATAATCCAGCTATACATAGTTCATGAGAGCCATCTAGACAAGTTGAAAAATAATGAAATGGGATAAAAGATACTGAGAAATGCAAATAAAAAGAAAACATGGATTCAACATGAATATTAAGCAGGGTGAAGTCTAAGAATATAAAGACTAAATAGGATAAAGAAAGATTATGTGATCCCTAGAGCTATAATTTGTCAGGAAAGTATGACAGTCATAAATCTTTCAGGTCCAAATAACAGTTCATCTAAACATGTAAATTGAAAAGTATTAGAAATACAAAACCTTGATTAATATGTTCTTTGATAAGAGCACTTTAATTGAAGTTTTTCATAAGATAGTAGAAAGTTATTAGAAAAAAGAAAAACATAATAAAATAACTCAATCATCAAGACTATTTTATAAATATTCATACATCTTAACATCATCTAAAAAGGAGAGCATAATTGTATCATTTACACATACAAAATTCTACCAAGTATTAAGCACACGCAAAATCTTATCACATTATATAAGGGGAGATATAATGAAAACTGTATGTTGATAATAGTCTAGTAAATTTAAAATTTGAAAGAGTAAAAATTAACTAAAATTAAACTTCTGACTAAAATTAACTAAAATTAATCTTGGATTACTGAATATCAAAAGTCAAATTATAAGCAATTTCCCTAAAAAGGAAATGAAATTATAGTGATAAAACTTAGGCAATATAACTGTAACTTATTTAGAGGTGCTTCAAGAGACAAATGCTTTCATAAATTCAGAAAATTAAATAATCATAATTCAGGTATAGAATAATAAACTCTTTAAGTTAGGAATTATAGACTACTTTATCTCATTGGCAAATATAATGGACTAGAAGAAAAATGACCTAGAAAGGAAATAATTTAAAAATTGTGTATTGAAATTCAATAAATAAATAAATAAATAAATAAATAAATAAATAAATAAATCACAGTGAAACACTAATGCTGTGCTTTTGAAACATGCTCAAGATACAATGCCCACTCTAAGAAATATTGTCCAGTGCAATTTGAAATGTTAGACACACCTGTATGCAAAAATTCACTTAATAATAAAGGTATCATTTTAATGAATATATTCAATACAATTTATCTAAAACTGTAGTTCTTGTAAAAATACATCACAATTCAGACATTTCAAACTATCGAAGATTTCCCACTATTTTTCTCAAACACTAAAGATTAGGAAACTTAGCCAATACTTCAAAAATACTTTGAAATTTTAAAAGCAGAATACAGCCTTTCCAGAGTTCCCTGTTATGAATTCTTGGTTTAGTTCTATACCCAACATTTTGTTTGTTTTTTGTTTTTTCGAGACAGGGTTTCTCTGTGTAGCCCTGGCTGTCCTGGAACTCACTCTGTAGACCAGGCTAGCCTCAAACTCAGAAATCTGCCTGCCTATGCCTCCCAAGTGTTGGGATTAAAGGTGTATGCCACCACCGCCAGGCTTATACCCAACTTTTTGATTGTGTTGCTTGTTTTTTGGTGATTAGCTTCTTGATATCTTTATATATTTTGGATATTACCCATCTATAGGATGTGGGGTTAGTGAATATTTTTTTCCCAATCTGTAGGTTGCCATTTTGACTTATTGACTATGTCCTTTGCCTTATAGAAGCTTTCCAGTTTCATGAGATCTTATTTATCAATTCTGGAACTGAGAGCATGAGCTGTTGGAATTCTGTTTAGGAGATTTCCCCTGTGCCAATGAGCTCAAGGCTCCTTCTCACTTTCTGTTCTATTAGATTCAGTGTATCTGGTTTTATGTTGAGATCTTTGATCCACTTGGACTTGGGCTTTGTGCAAGGTGACAAATATGGGTCTATTTTCATTTTTTTACATACAGATAGCCAATTAGACCAGCACCATTAATTAAAGATGCTTTCTTTTTTTCTATTGTATACTTTTGGCTTCTTCGTCAAAGATCAAGTGTGTGGTTTTATTTCTGGGTCTTCAGTCCTATTCCATTGATCAACCTGTCTGCCTCAGTACCAATACCATGCAGTTATTTTTCAGTAAAAATTATTATTTTATTGGATATTTTCTTTATTTTCATTTCAAATGTTTTTCCCTCTCCATGTGTCCCCTTCAGAAACCTCTTATCCCATTCCCACTTGCCCTCCCTTAACGAGGATGCTCACCCACTCTTATCTTCCCACCCTGGCATTCCCCTACACTGGGGCATTGAACACCAAGGGCCTCTCCTTTCACTGATGTCCATCAACGCCATCCCCTGCCACATATTCGGCCATAGCCATGGGTCCTTCCATGTGTACCTTTTGGTTGGTGGTCCAGTCCCCAGGTGCTCTGGGGGGATGATTGGACTGTTGACTATGTTGCTCACGCCGTGGGGCTGCAAATACCATCAACTCCTCACTATTGCTCTGTAGTAGAGCTTGAGGTCAGGGATAGTGATTTCCCCCAGAGGTTCTTTTATTGTTAAGAATTGGAACAACTGGAGGTCAGCATGCAGAAAAATGCAAATCAACCCCATCTTATCTCCTTGTACAAAGCTCAAGTCCAAGTGGATCAAGGATCTACACATAAAACCAGACACACTGAAGCTTATAGAAGAGAAAGTGGGGAAGAATCTTGAACATATGGGCACAGGGGGAAAGTTCCTGAACAAAACGCCAATGTCTTATGCACTAAGAACAAGACTCGACAAATGGGACCTCATAAAACTGCAAAGCTTCTGTAAGGTGAAGGACACTGTCAATAGGACAAAATGGCAACCAACAAATTGGGGAAAGGTCTTTACTAATCCTACATCAATACAGGGCTGATATCCAATGTATAAAAATAACCCAAGAAGTTAGTTTCCAGAGAGTCAAATAATCCTATTAAAAAATGGGGTACAGAGCTAAACAGGGAATTCTCAACTGAGGAAACTCAAATGGCTCTAAAGCATCCTTATTTATCAAAAAATGCAAATCAAAACAACACTGACCTCACACTGGTCAGAATGGCTAAGATGAAAAACTCAGGGGACAGCAGATGCTGGAGAAGATGTGGGGGAAAAGAAACACTTCTCCATTGTTGGTGAGAATGCAAGCTGGTAATAACCACTCTGGAAATCAGTTTGGCAGTTCCTCAGAAAATTAGACATAGTACTAACTGAGGACCCAGCTATACTCCGCATATACCCAGAAGAAGCTCCTACATGTAAGAAGGGCACATGCTTCACTATGTTCACAGCAGCCTTATTTATAATAGTCAGAAGCTGGAAAGAACCCAGATGTCCTTCAACAGAGGAATGGATACAGAAATTGTGGTATATTTACACAATGGAGTACTATTCAGCTATTAAAAACAATGAATTCATGAAATTTTTAGGCAAATGGATGGAACTGGAAATTGTCATCCTGAGCGAGGCAACCCAATCACAAAAGAACTCACATGCACTCACTGATAAGTGGGTGTTATCCCAAAAGCTCAAAATAAACAAGTTAAAATTCACCCAGCACAGGAAGCTCAAGAAGAAGGAGGACTTAAGTGAGGGTGCTTTGGTTCCTCTGAGAAAGGGAACAAAATATTCACAGGAGCAATAAGGGAGACAAAATGTGGAGCAGAGACTGAAGTAAAGAGACTTCCCTACCTGGGGATTTTTTCTATAAACAGTCACCAAACCCTGACACTACTATGGAGGACAAGAAGTGTATACCAAAAGGAGCATGCCATGGTTGTCTTCAGAGGAGCCCTGCCAGAGCATTACAAATACAGAGGCAGATGATAGCAGCCAACCATTGGTTTTGGGTTGGGGTCCCCAGTGGAGGAGCTGGAAGATGGTCCAGAAGAGCTGAAGGGGTTTACAGACCCATGGGAAGAACAATGATGTCAGCCACCTAGATGCCCAGGACTCCCAGGGACTAAACCATCAACCAAGGGGTACACATGGTCCCAGCCAAAAATTTGGCAGAGAAATGCCTGTTGGGCATCAATAGGAGGAGTGGTCCTTGGACAGATAAAGGCTCAATAGATGCCCCAACACAAAGAAATGGTGGGAGGAAACCAGGAAAGGTTTTACCATTGGAAATGCAAATGAAGATTATATTCAATAAATAAAATTAAAAAAAAGTTGTTTTCCAATCTGTTGGTTTCTGTTTTGTTCTATTGACAGTGCCCTTTGCCTTATAGAATCTACGTAATTTTATGAGCTCCCATTTGACAATTCTTGATCTTATAGCATATGCTATTGGTGCTTTGTCCAGGATATGTTCTCCTGTGCCAATGTGTTCAAGGCTCTTTCACACTTTTTTTTGTATTGGTTTCTGTATATCTGGTTTTATTTGGGGGTTCTTGATCCACTTGTACCTGAGCTTTGTATAAGGAGATAAGAATGGATCAATTTGCATTCTTCTACATGCTGACTACCAGATAACCGGCATCATTTGTTAGAAATGTTGCACTTTTTCCACTGGATGGTTTTGGCTCCTTTGTCAAAGATCAAATGACCATAGGTTTGTGGATTCATTTCTGGGTCTTCAATTCTATTCCATTGATCTACATGCCTTTCCACTGTACCAATATTATACATTTTTTTTAGTCAGGATTGCTGTGCAGTACAGCTTGAAGTCAGAGATGGTGATTCTGCCTGACATTCTTTCATTGTTGAGAATAGTTTTTGCTTACCAATCCTATATCTGATAGCTTACCAATCCAATATATACAAAGAACACATTAAGTTAGATTCCAAGGAACCAAATGACCCTATTAAAATGGGGTACAGAAGGAGTGCAGTGGTGGTGCATGCCTTTAATCCCAGCACTTGGGAGGCAGAGGCAGGAAGATTTCTAGGTTCAAGGCCAGTCTGGTCTATATAGTGAGTTCCAGGAGAGCCAGGGCTACAAAAAGAAACCCTGTCTTGAAAAAACAAACAAACAAAAAAATTACTATAAAAATGGGATACAGAACTAAACAAAGAATTCTCATCTGAGGAATATCAAATGACTGAGAAGCACCTAAAGAAATGTTCAGCATCCATCATCATCAGGGAAATGCAAATCAAATCAACACTGAGATTTCCCCTCACACCAGTCAGAATAGCTAAGAAAAAAACTCCTCCATTGCTGGTGGGATTACAAGCTGGTACACCACTCTGGAAATCAGTCTGGTGGTTCCTCAGAAAATTGAACATAATACTCAGCTTACCACTCCTGGGAATATTGCCAGAGGATGCTCCAGCATGTAATAAAGACACATGCTCTACTATGTTCACAGCAGCCTTATTTATAATAGCCAGAAGCTGGAAAGAACCCAGATGTCCCTCAACATAGGAATGGGTACAGAAAATGTACATTTACACAATGGAATACTATTCAGCTATTAAAAAACAATTAGTTCATGAAATTCTTAGGCAAATGGATGGAGCTAGGAAATACCTTCCTAAGTGAGGTAACCCAATCACAAATGAACATACAAGGTATGCCCTCACTGATAAGTGGATATTAGTCCAAAAGCTCAGAACACCAAAGATACAATTCACAGATGACATGAAGTTCAAAAAGAAGCAAGACCAAATTGTGAATACTTTGGTCTTTCTTAGAAGGAGGATCAAAATACCCATGGGAGGAGATCAAAGACAAAGTGTTGAGCAGAGACTGAAGGAAAGGTCACCCAGAGACTGCCCTACCTGGGGATACATCCCATGTACAGTTACCAAACCCAAACACTATTGTGGATGCCAACAAGTGCTTGTTGACAGGAGCCTGACATATCCGTCTCCTGAGTGACTCTGCCAGACCCTGACAAATACAGAAGTGGATGCTCATAACAAACCAATGAACTTATCACAGGGTTCCCAATGGAGAAGCTGGAGAAAGGACCCAAGTAGCTGAAGGGGTTTGCAACCCCATAGGAGGAACCACAATATGAACCAACCAGTACCCCCAGAGCTCCCAGAGACTAAACCACCAACCAAAGAGCACACATGGAGGGAGCCATGGCCCAAGCTGCACATGTAGCAGAGGACGGCCTTGTTGGACATCAATGAGAGGAGAGGTCCTTGGTCCTGTGAAAGTTGGATGACCCAGTGTAGGGAAATGCCAGGAGATCGAAGAGGAAGTGGGTGGGTTGGTGAGAAAGGGGTTAGGGGGTGGGGGTGGGGGTGGGGGTGGAATAGTGTTTTTTGAGGGGGAAATGAGGAAAGGGGATAACATTTGAAATGTAAATAAAGAAAGTATCTAATTAAAAAAAAAGAAAAATAAAGAAACAAAAAGAATTGTTTTTGCTATTCTGGGTTTTTGACCTTTCCTGATGAATTTGAGAATTGATTGTCTTTGAAGAATTGTGCTGGGATTTTGAGGGGGATTGCATTGAATCTGTAGATTGCCTCTGGTAGGATGGCCATTTTTACTATGTTAATTCTGCCAATACATGAGTCCTTAGTGATCAGAAAAATGCAAATCAAATGGACACTGACATCCTACCTTATGCCAATCAGAATGGCTAAGATCAAAACCTCAGGTAACAGCACAAGCTGGCTAGACTGTGGAGAAAGAGGAACACTTCTCCATTGCTGGTGGAATTGCAAACTGGTACAACCACTCTGGAAATCAATCTGGTTCCTCGGAGAATTGGAAATGGATCTACCTGAAGACCCAGAAATACCATTCTTGAGAATATACCCAAAAGATGCCCCACCATGCCAGAGGGGCACATGTTCCACTATATTCATGTTGGCTTTGTTTGTGATAGCCAGAAGCTCGAATCAACTCAGATGTCCCACAACAGAAGAATGGATACAGAAAATGTGGATTATTTACACAATGGAGTACTACTCAGTTATTAAGAATGAGGACATCCTGAGTTTTGCAAACTAGTGGATGGTATTAGAAAATTTCCTGAGTGAGGCAACTCAGACCAAAAGGACATGCATGGTATATACTCACAAATAAGTGGATATTAGACAAAAATAATAATTAAAAAATACAGAATACCCAAATTACAGTCCATAGAACTCCATGTGGTCAACAAGGGGAAGCACCCAAGTGGGGACCCATCAGTCCCACTTGGGAGGGAGAAGAAAGCAACCACAAGTGGGGATGGAGGGAGAGACCTGGGAGACAAAGAGGACTGGAGGCAGGGAGAGAGGAGCGTGCTTTGGTATTGGGTGGGAGAAAAGGACTGAAGCCCTGAGGGCCAGTAGCATGAATGGAAACAGGCCAACTTGGGAGGTAGGAGGTTAGTGAGACTCTCCAGAATGTACCAGAGACTTGGGAGGTAAGAAACTCTCAGGACTCAAAGGAAGGGACCCTAGATAATAATGCCCTACAGTGGGAAGAGGAGACTTGTAAAGCCTACCTTAAGCAGAAAGACAAGGCATCAAGTGAGGGATGGCGGTTGTTATCCCACAGTCAAAACTCTCACCCATAATTGTTCCTGTCTGAAAGAACTGCATTGATGGACATGGAAAAGGGGCTGAAGAAAAGAAGGTCCAGCAACAGGCCCAAAGTGGGATCCAGTTCAAGGGCAGGCCCGAAGGCCTGACACTATTTCTTTCTTTTTTTTTATTGTTTTTTTATTTGTTATATTTTTTATTTACATTTCAAATGATTTCCCCTTTTCTGGCCCCCTACTCCCTGAAAGTCACATCAACCCCCTTCCCTCCCCCTGTTCTCACACCCACCCCTTCCCACTTCCCTGTTCTGGTTTTGCCTTATACTGCTACACTGAGTCTTTCCAGAAGAAGGGGCCACTCCTCCGTTCTTCTTGTACCTCATTTGATGTGTGGATTCTGTTTTGGATATTCCAGTTTTCCAGGCTAATATCCACTTATTAGTGAGTGCATACCATGATTGATCTTTTGAGACTGGGTTACTTTACTTAGTATGATGTTCTCCAGCTCCATCCATTTGCCTAAGTGTTTCATGAATTCATTGTTTCTAATGGCTGAATAGTACTCCATTGTGTATATATATATCACAGTTTTTGCATCCATTCTTCTGTTGAGGGATACCTGGGTTCTTTCCAGCTTCTGGCAATTATAAATAGGGTTGCTATGAACATAGTGGAGCATATATCCTTATTACATGCTGGGGAATCCTCTGGGTATATGCCCAGGAGTAGTATAGCAGGATCTTTCGGAAGTGACATGCCCAGTTTTCTGAGGAACTGCCAGACTGATTTCCAGAGTGGTTGTACCAATTCTGACACTATTTCTCATGCTATGGAATGCTCACAAAAAGGGAACTATTATGATTGTCCTTGGAAAGATTCAACAAGCAATTGAGAGTCAGATACAGATATTTGCAAACAACCAATGGACAGAAGCTGTTGACCCCTGTGGTTGAATTAGGGAAAAGCTGGAAGAAGTTAAGGAGGCAGGCAACCCTGTAGGAAAACCAGCAGTGTCAATTAACCTGGACTGGCAGACACTGGATCACCAACCAGCCAGTATACACTAGCTGATACGAGGCCCCAAACACTCTATAGGAGAAGACGGTGGTCCTTGGTTCAGTCAGAGAAGATGCAGCTAACCCTCAAGAGACTGGAGGCCTCAGGGAATTCAGGAGTCTTGTAAGATAGGGGAGATAGGGTCATCTTCATGGAGACTGGGGACGTGGGGCAGGGAGGATGTATGGGATGTGGAACAGTTGGAGGGTGGACCAGGAGTGGAATAAAATCTGGAGTATAAAAAATAGCTAAAAAGAAAAGCAGAGCACAAGTTCTTTGATTTGATTGTTGATTATTGAAAGGTCAGTTGTAAGGAATGAGACATGTAACCAGGAATTGGTGTTGTAGCCTGATTTCTTTTTACTCATCCATTGACATCCCTTGAATGAAATATGCATGGCACTCTGCTCCTCCATTCATGATTTGTAGGAGTGGTGCCCACCAAATTATTATGGCTGATGACAGGTTACAGGCTTGCCGACATTCTCAAAAAGCAATTCTGTTTTGTTTGACTCTTTCTAGATCATCTCTAGGTAACTCCAGCACTTTACTAGAGTGGAAGGGTCCTGTATTTGGTGTCCCATGCCACTCTACAACCTGTGGAGTCTTGTCAACTTTTTTATTTTTTGGCATCAGCATTCATGACCATTGTTTTATACATATATATTTCATTTTTGAACAAAGGAAGTTTAACAGAAATATTTCCTAATTTTTTTCTTTAAGATGTCTAGCTTTGTTGTTGTTGTTGATGATGTTGCTGTTTTGGTTCTTCAAGACAGGGTTTCTCTGTAGAGCCCTGGCAGTCCTGGAACTCACTCTGTAGACCAGGTTGGCCTTGAACTCAGAAATCAGCCTGCCTCTGCCTTCCAAGTGCTGGGATTAAAGGCGCGTGCCACCATTGACTGGCAAGATATCTAGTTTAAATTTGACAATGAGAAGTAAGATCTAGTGTTGTGCTCCCAAGACAGCCCTGGGAGTGAGATTTATCACCTGGGCCTTCAGGGAATAGCCTCTGAGGCTACAGGAAGCCAGAATTACCACTGCTGTTGTCAGTAGGTCTTGGGATCTCTCTACTTCCTTAAAACTAACAGTGATTTTTTTCTTCCTTCTTTCCTTCATTCCTTCCTTCCTCCCTTTCTCTTTTCTTTTTTTTTTCTATTTCTATTATTTTATTTACATTCCCTACCCCTCTTGGACCCCACCCCCTTCCATAGTTCATCATCCCATTCCTCTTCCCCTTTGCCTCCAAGAGGGTGCTGCTACCCTCGACAGCAGGCCTCCCAATTCCCTGGGCCCTCATGTCTCTGAAGATTAGGCACATCTTCTCCTACTAAAGCCTCCCCAGATAATCCTCTGCTATATTTGTGCCAGGGGCTTCAGATTGGCCTTTGTATGCTCCTGGTTAGTGACTCAGTCTCTGGACGCTCCCTGGGTCTGGGTTAGTTGAGACTGCTGGTCTTCCTATGGGATTGCTCTCTCCTTCAGCTTCTTCAATTCTTTCCCCAATTCAAGCATATAGCTCCCTGACTTCAGTCCAAATGTTGGGTGTTTAAGTCTGTCTCAGTCAGCTGCTGGTAGGGCCTCTCAGGGGACAGCCATGGTAGGATCCTGTCCATAAACACACCATAGCATCAGTAATAGTGTCCAGCCTTGGTGCTCTCCCATGAGATGGAACCCAATTTGGGCTGTTCATTGGACTGCCTTTCCTGCAGCCTCTTCTCCATTTTTGTCCATGCAGTTCTTTTAGACAGGAACACTTCTGGGTCAGAAATATTGACTGTGGGTCAGTAACCCTGTCTCTCCACTTGAGGGCTATCTACTGAAGGTGGGATTTTTGAGTTCCCTCTCACCTTTGGCTAAGGTCATCCCCAATGAGTCCTTATAGTCTGTTACTTTTAGAAGGGCCCCCAAGCAACCCACACACTCTCATGCTGCTTATCTCCATTCGTTCTCTTGGTCCTCTGGGCTTTTCTCCTGTCTACAGCTGCCCCTTCCCCAGACATACCTGATCCTGATCCCGTTCACCCCCCTCTACCCTCTCCCACTCAGATCCCTCTCTCTTGCTGCCTCCCATGATTAGTGATTATTTCCTTCCCTCTTTTTTTGTTTTGTAAATTAGGTATATTCTTTAGTTACACTTCAAATGTTATCCCCTTTCCTGGTTTCCCTCCTCCTCCCAAAATCCTGTAAGCCATCTCCCCTTCCCCAATTAACCTACCCCCGCTTCCCTGTCCTGGTATTCCTCTATTCTACAGTATCAAGTCTTTCCAGGACTAAGGGCCTCTCCCCCATTTGTTGTCCAACAAGATCATCCTCTGCTGTTGATGTGTCTGGGGCCATGGGTAACTCCAAGTGTACTCTTTGGTTGATGGTTTTGTCACCTGGGGACTCTGCTAGTGCATGACAAATAAAGAGGGAAACTCAAAGCCAGCCTTTGAACTGAGCACAGGGTCCCCAGTGGATGAGATAGAGAAAGGACCAAAGGAGCTGAAGGGGTTTGCAGCACCATAGGAGGAACAACAATATGAGTCACCAAGTACTCCCAGAGCTCGCAGGGACAAAATCCTTCCCTCTTCTAAGTGGAATTGAAACACCCTCACTTTCTTACAGTCTGTGGGTTGTATCCTAGGTATTCTGTACTTTTTGGCAAATATCCACTAATCAGTGAGTACATACTCTGTATGTCCTTTTGGACTTGAAATTCATGAAGTCCTCATTTTTAATGACTGAATAGTATTCTATTGTATAAATGAATGAGATTGTCTCATTTGGTTGAGGGACATCTAGACTGTTTCCAGCTTCTGGATATTACAAATGAGGCTGCTATAAATATGGTAGAGCATGTGTCTTTGTGGAGCATATTTTGGGTATATACCCAAATTTCCTATGCCTCTAAATGGTTCTGGAAGCACCAGATCTATAATATACTTCTTGCTCGTAGTATCCAATAAATATCAAAAGGAAAATTTTCTGCCTATTTCAGAGGTCACAAGGAATTTGTCTTTCTTGAAATATCTATTTTTATAATTTGCATATATATATATATATATATATATATATATATATATATATATATATATATATATATTACTACAATTAATGGTTTAGTATCAGACATTTTGAAGCACAACAATAATTTATAAAAATAACATATTTAACTTTAAAGTAAGTATCACAATTGTCAAGAGGGTTATATATTTCAGTTCTCTGACAGAAAATACGATTATAATAAAATATTTGAAAGAGAAAAAAACACATTTATAACATCTTTTAAAATACAAAATGTGTTCATGAAAGTATCATTATATAGTTAGGAGTACCAAGTCATTATGAGTAAATCATGTCCTCAGATATTTCTGGAGGCCCCAGCTATACCACTCCTAGGCATATACCCAGAGGATTCCCTGGCATGCCATAAGGACACATGCTCCACTATGTTCATAGTAGCCCTATTTGTAATAGCCAGAAGCTGGAAAGAACCCAGGTGTCTCTCAGTGGAGGAATGGATACAGAAAATGTGGCATATTTACACAATGGAATACGACTCAGCAATTAAAAACAATAAATTCATGAAATTATTAGGCAAATGGTTGGAACTGGAAAATATCATCCTAAGTGAGGTAACCCATTCAGAAAAGAACACACATGGAATGCTGTCACTGATAAGTGTATATTAGCCCAGAAACTCTGAATACCCAAGATACAACTCACATATCAAATCTCTCACAAAAAGAAGGAAGGAGAGGGCCCTGGTGCTGGAAAGGCTTGATGCAGCATTGTTGGGGATTACCAGGACAGAGAAGTGGGAGGGGGTTGATTGGGGAATGGGTGGTGGGAAGGGGGCTTATGGAACTTATGGGGAGGGTGGAACCTGGAAATGGAAAATCATATGGAATGTAAACAAAGAATATAGAAAATAAATAAATAAATAAATAAACAAAATTTCCATCAATAAAGAACATAAAATAAAATACACAATGTGTTTGTGAAAGTATCATTATATAGTTAGAGGAGTACCAAGTCATTATGAATAAATCATGTCTATAGGTAATAATAATACTTTTCCTTGATAATTTACCAAGAAGATTCTCAGGAATCAACATATAGCTTTGTTTACATCTGTGACTTATAGTAAAATAAAGGGAAAAGTCATAGAGGGTAAATCTTGGAACAACAAAAGGAACTTCAAAAGGTTTCTTTCCTGTAATCATAGGTGTGATGCTTAATTCACCCAGCAATATGCTAATGCCAGGTTGCTAGTCCCGGAGTCTCACAAAAGACTTAATGGCCAGTTATTTTGGTAAAGTGTTAGATACATACACATTCACATACACTTACACAAACATATACACATACATGTTCACATATACAGACATAGTGCTATGGTTTATGTAGATCTTCAAGGGGAAAATTCTACTCCATAAATACTTGCATCAAAAAGAAGTCAAACAAGGTATGGAATTAAAGTGATAGCTGACATTAAATGAAACAATGATAAAATAGAAAATAATAAAATAACTATAACAAAAGCCAGGTAAAGCTAAAATTTGGCTACATTTTCAGGAAAAAAACAAGATAAAGGTCAGAAAAATTGAAAAAAAAACAAAAAGAACAATAATGGGAATGAACATGGAAACTGTCCTATAGCATAAAAATTTAAATGTAACATAACTATGTCAACACTTTATTTTTTTAAGTTAATGTTGTAAGATGTGGTAGTTGAGTCTCCTTGGCCTTCTCATAGTGTTCATGTCTATTTCCTGGGAATTATGACAATTCCACCAACAGACTAGGGGAGGAAAATGGGCTTCTTTTCATCTGGATTCAGAATTTAAGATGCCTCTGTCACTTGGAACACTGCTTGGACCTGAGGTACTCTACTTTATTGAATTCAAGATATCCACATGGAGAATAACGGAGGCCTCTATTCAACAGGGCAGGCTGGAGTCCCAGTAGTGAGCTTACTAACCAAGAAAATAAGCTATTTTAGACATGAACCATTTAGCTTCATCAGCCTCCATATTTAATGCCATGTGGAGCACACACAATCTAAGTAATCCCTACCCAAATTGCAGATTAGTGAGCCCAGTAAATTATTATTGTTTGCTTCTAATCTACTAGATTTTGGGGATGTTTGTTGCACAACAGTTGCAGAAGAATAAGTTGTGATGAAATGATTTTACAAGGAAAAAGATGTCAGTAAATTTACTCAACACAACGATCAAAGCCAAGGTAGCTCCCTCCCAGTGGAGATGTTAAATTAGGGATTGTGGCATATACCTTTAATCCTATATTTGGAGACCGAAGTAAGAAAGTCAGGAGTTTATAGACAGTCCTAGTTACATAAGACTTTATATTTAAAGAAAATAAATGAAAAAAATATGAAGTTAAAATTTCCCATGGAAAACAAATCAAATGTTTATGCAAAGCTCATACATTCTATTCAGATTGAGGTCATTGAGCAAACAGAAGAACAACAAATGTTAGTAAGGATGGGGGCAAAGAAGACCCTTTACACTTTGCTTGTGGTATCAATATGGGAGCTTTTCAAGAACTTGCAACTAGAATGACCATATGACACTGTTGCTCTTCTTCTGGGTTTATACGTGAATTGCTTTAGTTAACACACCACTGAGGTTTCTGCATTGTTCTTAACAGCAGCAAAGTCACAGAATCAATCCAGATCCCTATCATGCGAGAAGGCATGAAGGTAACCTAACAGATGTACATATGGACTTTTGCCTTGCTATTAAGAACAATGTAATGTAATTTTGAGGAGCGTGTATGAAGCTGGTGATATGTCAGCTCAAGTGGGAACATTTACAAAGCATAGTGTTGTATGTTTAATTTCATATGTACAATCATTAAATAATATGTTTGTGGTAATGTGGGGAGGATATGAACTAGTAAATATGGTCAAAGTACATTATATACATGCATGAAAGTGTTATAAAAGCCATGAAATAAACAGAATTGGGAGGGTATGGATGTAGGTCAGTGGAAGTCTCAGTTTTATTTTTTGTTATGATAAAACACCCTGAAGAAAGAAGCTTAGAAAAGAGTAGCTGATTTTAATCTGCACATCTAATGTATGTTATAAATGAATGTATATAATAACATTAAGGCACAATCAAAGCAAAATTATACAAAATAAAACAACACACTGACCATTATCAAGAATCCATTAATAAATGAATCAACACTCCAGAAAGCTGGGAAGAATTTCCTTAATTTCAGAGGAAATTTCTTTCTTTTTTTATTGATATATTTTTTATTTACATTTCAAATGATTTCCACTTTTCTGGGTCCTCACTCCCCGCAAGTCCCATAAGCCCTCTTCCGTCCCCCTGTTCTTCCATCCACCCCTTCCCACTTCCCTGTTCTGGAATTCCCCTATACTCTTGCACTGTTATATTTTACAATTTAATTCTTAATTTTACAGTTATATATATTTAAAGATAATTGACACGTTTGATATCAAATTCTACAATTTATCAATTTCCTTATTGACAAATATAATTCAATGAACACATTTTCCACAAACTTGAAATATTTTATAATGATTGACGTCTCTTATGACTTGAATCATAAGTCTAGAATCTTTGAAACATTTACAATAGTCATTTCTTTGTATGATTTAATATGTGATGGGATTATGCATGGAAAAATGTTTAAAAAATTCTCTGTGAAGTTTTTTTGTTTGTTTGTTTTTTTGCATTTTTCACTGTTGTATTTTGCTTTTTTGTTTTTTTTTTTTAATTTTCTATATTCTTTGTTTACATTCTGAATGCTTTCCCCTTTCCTAGTTTCCCCCTCCCCATCGGTCTCATAGGCCCTCTTCCCTCCACACATTTCCCTGTCCTGGTATTCCCCTATAATGCTAGATCAACTCTTCAGAACCAGGGCCCTCTCTTTCCCTCTTCTTGGTTATCATTTGATATGCTAATTGTGTCTTGACAATTAAGAGCTTCTGGGCTAATTAATACCCACTTATCAATGATTGCATTCCATGTGTATTCTTTTGTGATTGGGCTACCTCACTTAGGATGATATTTTTCACTTCCAACCATTTGCCTAAGAATTTCATCAATTCATTCTGAAACTAATAGAAAAGAAACTGGAGAAGACCCTTGAGGACATGGGCACAGGGGAAAAGTTCTAGAACAGAACACCAAAGCTTATGCTCTAAGATCAAGAATTAACAAATAGGACCTCATAAAATTACAAAGTTTCTGTAAGGCAAAGGACACTATCAAAAGGACAAAATGGCAACCAACAGATTGGGAAAGGATCTTCACCAACCCTAAATCTGACAGAGGGCTGATATCCTATATATACAAAGAACTCAAAAAGTTAGACCCCAGAGAAACAAATAACCCTATTAAAAATGGGGTACAGATCTAAACAAAGAATTTTCACGTGAAGAACTTCGGATGGCTGAGAAGCACCTTAAGAAATGTTCAACATCATTAATCATTGGGGAAATGCAAATCAAAACAACCCTGAGATTTCACCTCACACCAGTCAGAATGGCTAAGGTTAAAAACTCAGGAGACAGCAGGTGTTGGCGAGGATATGGAGAAAGAGGAACACTCCTCCACTGTTGGTGGGGCTGTAAGATGGTACAACCACTTTGGAAATCAGTATGGCGGTTCCTCAGAAAACTGGACATGACACTTCCGGAGGACCCTGCTATACCTCTCCTGGGCATATACCCAAAGGATTCCCTGGCATGCAATAAAGACACATGCTCCACTATGTTCATAGCAGCCATATTTGTAATAGCCAGAAGCTGGAAAGAACCCAGGTGTCCCTCAATGGAGGAATGGATACAAAAATTGTGGTATATTTACACAATGAAGTGCTACTCTCTGTGAAGTTTAATGGTAAAGTGTCTGTCCAACAAAACAAGGTAGCCCAAAGCAGCTCTCATTTTTACTGCAACTTCATATGTTAATAGTCTGTACTCAGGAGAATGGTAATTTTGTGATATTAAATCTCTCTATGAAAGAGTTTGGCAAACCTTTCTTTTTCCTTTTAGTATGGATGGTAGCAAACTTTCTAGTATAGTAAGCACTTAATGGTAGGCCAACCAAAATCAGAAGCACCTGCCTAAGACATTTGTATTCATTTTTTTAATGTTCCTCAGAAGTTATATTAAGTTTTCTTGATGCCCATAACTTTGGCAAACTTTGATAGTATTTCATCTTTAAATTACTATAGTACCTAAAAGAACCATCACTCCTCTGTAGAGGACTTTTAATCCAGCAATATGACTGACCCAGTAAGAGATCACACTCTTTCAGTCCCTCTGACTGGATCACCCTTAGCATACACCCTTAAGGTAAAATTAGTTTGGAGAAGGAAGCAGCCACATTTGAAAGTGACATCTAATTGATGGGCAGGCAGAGTGATGAGTCAGAGAAAGACTTGATAGAATGAGTCAGGGATAGACTATGTCTAATTCTCATGAGAACAGTATTGGAAAGGAAAACTATTTAAGAGCACTGCAGAGAGAGAGTGAGTCAGTTCTATTCAGTGAGTCAGTTCACTTGCGTTGACTTCAGTGAGCCAGTGGTGAATCACTGCAGTGAATACAGTATTGAGTTCATTCTTGGGCTCATGCAATTCAGCAGAGACAATTGAAGCCAGTGAATAAGAAGGAGCAAGAAGATTAGAACAAATTGCCAGAGTTACTTTAAGGTCAAGCAGAAAAATTCAGTAAGAATCTAGAGAAGCCGAATTGAATCAGTCAGCTTGGAGAGGAGTTTGAGCCAAGAGAGCTGAGTTGTACCAACCATCCCTAGCTCAGAATATAATAATGAGCTTCTTCATCAGTAAGCCTCCGAGACTACAATTACATATGGTAAATAAAGGTTACTTTTACCCTTCTCTATATTGTTACATAAGACAGGCAATTCCATTGTACACCAGTCTGATTTCTGCTGCTATGAAAAAGACCATGACCAAATGCAGCATGGAGAAGAAAGTGTTTATTTCATCAAACAGCTCATAGTCTTACCAAGAAAGGAAGTCAGGGCAGGAATCCATATTCAGGAATTGAAGCGAAGACTGTGCTCACTGACTCACCATGGTTTATTCCGTCCACTCTTTTATACAACCCAGGACTGTCTGACCATCACCTACAATGAACAGAGCTTTCCTGCCTAAATCTTTAATGAAGAAAATGTACACTGCTGCACATGTGGCTGGAGCCAAGGGTCCCTCCATGTGTACTCTGAGGTTGGTGGTTTAGTCCCTGAGAACTCTTGAGTGGTCTGGGTGGTTGGTATTGTGGTTCTTTCTTTGCCCCGGTATACAGTAATGCTGGTTTGGGGAGGTGGGTGGGGAAGCACCCTCATAGAAGCAGGGGGAGGGCGAACAGGATAGGAGGTTTCTAGAGGGGAAACTATGAAAGGGAATAACATTTGAAATGTAAATAAATAAAATATCCAATAAAAAAGAAAAGAGTATGGCCTACAGGTATACCTATAGGCCTTTCTGCTGAAGGCTTTTTTTCAATTCTTGTTCTGATTTTTCTGATGACAAAAAACTAATTCGTGTCTATCCATTTTGTTCTAGGGTTCATTACAGGAAAACCTACTTTCTAATCACAATTTATTCTAGCCAATCCAAGTGTTTCTTTCCCCTTTGATTTCAGGACCCCTCCTTTCAGGTTTTCATCTTAGCTACATGTAATACATTGCATGTTGGGGTTGGAGAGATGACTCAGCAGTTATGAGCACTGACTGATCTTCCAGAGGTCCTAAGTTAATTCCCAGCAATCACATGTTAGCTCACCACCATCTGTAATGGGAGACAATGATCTCTTTTGCTGAGTCTGAAGAGAGCAACAGTGTCCAGTGTACTGACATACACAAAATAAATAATCAATCTTTCAAAAGTATATACTGCATGTATTCTAATGTATTCTTGCTTTCTAGTAGCAGCATGTTCCAAACACAGTTTTCTATTTATCCCAATTCAAAGAACCTGGTTGCTTCTAACACGAGTTGGTGTACAAGGATATTGTTATAGGAAAATTGATTCCCCTCCTATGTCTTTCTTAATGTTACCTTTCAGGATATAATAATATATGGCTTACCTCAAGCATTGCTGTTTTTGTTTACTTTTAATAAAATGTATTTATTTTCATCAGAATATTGTCTCTATCTTTACTTCCTCATCCAAAGTGCCATGTTTTTGTTCTCTATAATGTTGTCAAGAAGATTTTTTCATTACACTCTATGCAATGAGACAAGAAAGCAAAAATAATTGCAACAGATAGTGAGTAAAATATTTGAATACAGAAATGCTCTTTACTGAATTAGATACCTTAAGAAACAATAAGATACCAAAACCAGAACATCTCATAAAGAAATTTAGTAATGCAGTTGGATGCAAGGTTAATATGAAAAAGGATTAACTTTATATTTATTACAATAATACTGCAGAAGGTGCTATACATATTACCAGAAGATAAAAGTACTTTTAATCTTACCTAGTTTTGAACTCTGAGAGATACAATAATGCCTATCATATCAAACTATAATAATTCCTGGCCTGGCATATAGAGCCTAATGACATGGTATAATGACATGCCTGATTACATAAACCTACTGGTTTAACAGTGGTACAAATACCATGGAAGAAACCAAGCACTTGCTTTTTCGATTTAAGTATTGCCCCACAAGTTGAAAGCCATACTTAACACAGTCATCAATAACAAGAACATTGGCTAGACAGGTCCAAGGCCCAAGGGGAGAGCCTGCTACTTTCTGTTAATGAGATCTTGTGTTAAAGAGACTATGATTTCTCATTATATTCATAGATTTAGTGGATACCTTAAGCCTCATCTGAGAAGCTTTTTTACAGTACATGGAAATGAATGCCAAGACTCACACTGGATTAGATGTAGAAATAAGTGATTTTAGAATATGATTTTAGCCCTAAATGGGACATCTGCATCATATCCCCTCCTCCCAGTACTCAGGAATCATTTCAGGAGAGGTGGGTAAAATGATTGTAAGAGCTAGAGGTGGTTGCAAGGAAGCTGTGTTTTATGGACACAGTAGGGAATTTACATATACAAAGTAGTTACAACAATGGACAAGTCCTGTGCAAATCAAGCTGGACAAAATTCTAAGATGAAGTTGAGGAGCTGTTAGCAAATGATAGCTTCTGAGAGGGATAGTTTTCTTTAAGGGTCTGGTTCCTAGTAAGACTAACATATAACAGACTACAGTGTGTGGCCACACATCTGAGTATATAGGCAGTGCTGAGGGGAATCAGTGAATTAAAACAAACCAATGAGAAAATGGGGAATGTGGATTAAAAGAGAATGTATGAAATTCTCAAAGAATTAATAAAAATATAAGATATAAAGCCTGTGAATTTCCATCATATAATATAAAATAAGATCTGAAGAAAGTGGAAAGACATTATTTCTCTATAAATAGCATAAAAATTTCTTTTATGGCCTATGTATTATAGATACTATTAAACTTTGTATGAAAATATTTATCCAAGAATAGCTAAAATATGTGGAAAATGATAGATATGAGCTGTTTTCTAAGTTATTAAATTCTGTACATTAAATACATTCGTACTGTATCAAACAGGGTTTGTTGTCATAATGTACACCTCAAGCTGTCCACATCTCAGTGGCTTACAGAGTAAGCCCTTTTCCTTGTCGTGTGTATACAGATTGGCAGAATTAACTACTTTATATTATATTATTGGCTTTGATCTAGCTTTCTAGTTAATTTAAATCTGCTTTATTATTTCTTCACATTATTTTTTGGACTAGCAGTTCCCACCATATCTCACAAAAGGACAACAAGCTTGACTCAAAATGAGCTTGTGAAAGCCGTTGCACAGAGCAAGGTACCTGCCCAGGCCCAACATCTCTGCATGCAGTACCATTTGTGTTATAACAACACTTTAAATCTGGATGCACTGCTATCTTCAAATCATCTTATCCATAGAAATATTAATAATTTCCCAAGATCTCACAATACGGCAATAGTATAGATGGATCTGAACTCAAGGCAATCTCGTCTCACTTCTCTCTATTTTTCTTACTGTCTTTACCACTATCTCGCCTGTACTGCAACCCCTTCTAGCAGGTATCTGTTCAGATGGTAGTATCTCTGCTTTTGCTACTGAAATAATCCTTCTCATTCTGTGGGCTATTTTATAATGTCAAAAATTGTTTGTAGGAAAATATTTGTTGGTAATTTTATACTAACCTTCAAGCTCTCATAGGAAATACATCATCCTGTAAATATGTTAGCATTCAGATAGATTGATATATCTTTTAAATACATTTATATTTCATTAATCACACAAAACCTATAGTCATTTAAAAACAATAGTGATGCAGGCTAGCAAATTATCTCATGATTTGAAAATGCATGGAACAAATGTGCATCTGAACATTCTAAATGAGAGTTTGGAATCTCCCTGGGGAAGCTCTTCATCATAGCTGGATGTCACTGTCCTGTGAGATGTCGGCATCTGTTCCTCCTGTTCTCTTATGTTATCAGCCTCCAGTGTGCACAGGCTGACTCTCACATTAATTGTTAATCTATATTGATCTTTGACTTATTAATTACTTCAGTTCCCAGGCTCATTCTGCATTCATTGCATTATCACAGCTACTAAAGTGTTCTGCTCAACACAACAGAAGGTGATATTGAATTCAGCACTCATAGTTGTCAGCACTGTTTGGTCCTCAAGCAACTATTGAGATACGTGTTTTTTACAGACCCTTTTCTCCTATGCTCCAAGCCTTGAAACAATACTCAAAATTTCTTTCTCTATCTACTCAACTTCTTGCAATTCATTTCTAAATAAGTATCTCTTTATGCCTTCAGCTTGTGTCTTATTTCTCAAATTCATGCTATCAATCTAGACTACTACATACACCTTTACCAACTCAATCATAGCACAATTTAATCTATTTGGTTATATAGTTAGTGGTCTATGCAATTTTTGGTTTTGGTATAATCTGGGCTGTAGGTATGAGAGGTAAATGAAGAAATTCTGACTTGTATTTGTTAAGAATAGGAATTGTGCTTTCCTTTTACCATGAGTTGCAATTCTAACTCAATTGATAGTCTTGTCTATAATTAATTTAGTCTTTTGTATAACTAACAACCTGTATTTATAAAATTTTCCCATTGTTATAGAACTTTTCTCTAAGGACACTTGGTTATAAGAAGGTATCATGTCACCACTAAATTCTTGTCACAGCAGCTGCACCATCAGGGGTTTATGTTCCATAGAATTTTACTCTGGTATCTAGACTGATTACGTGCCAGAAACCAACCTGTTTTATTTATTCCCAACTCTATTACATTTTTATGTGCAAATTTTATTTGCTCTTTTTCGCACTTTGTAATTTTCTTCTACTACTGGATTAGATGTTTTAAAGATATAGCTATTTAACATTATATGGACAGATACTATTTCTTCTCATTTTTCTATTCTTGCCCAAACTGTGAGTGAAATTGATCACAACCCTAGAAATCATACTTAATGTCTCACCATAAAAGAACATTTCTATAAAAGAACAAAAGTCAATAGTAGTGAAGGTAGGATTTTTCTTACCCATAGTTACGTTGGATCAATAGAGTCTGATAAATAGAAAAGTCTTAGGAGACATGTTAAATCTGAAAAAATTGTACAAGAACCAATGACTAAGTCCTAACTAAATTGCAAAAAAAGAGTCATAAATGAATATGCAATGAATTTAGAGAGTCAAATAAAAATGTTATTTCTATCTCTGTGTGCATATAATAAAAATAGGCTTTCATGAACAATACTTGCTATTTACTGCATAAATTATTGCATCCTATAGTAACACTTGCTTGAAACCATAGGATATAGGAGGGGAATCAATATGTTTTTGGCTGTCTTTGTCTAGAGAGCAAGTGCCAGGCCAGCCGCAGAAGTAGAGAAGACACTTGTCACAATAAATAAAACTTGGCTTTCCTTGCTTTATTCTTGTGGATAAAGATATGGTCTCTCAGCATGTTTATCCAGATGCCCATCTTCCATTATTGACTCTATGAAACTGTAAGATAGAGGAAACTCTTCCTTCCATTATTTATTTATAATGTTTTATCACAGCAAGAGAAAAGTTACAAATACATAAGTTTCTACTAAAAGTCAGATGTTGAATTTGAAGAACCTGACCATGTATAATTTGAGGAATGCAAGCAATTTGGAACTTTGGTCTAAAAAAGTTGTTGAATGCTGTGAGAAGAATTTTATCAGCTGTTTCAATAGAATCTGGAAAGACAGTAGTGCTGGCAGTAATGTGTATTATAGAGGTTCAATAGAAGAAATTTCAGAAGAAGCAAGTACTTTAACAGCAAGTGAGCTAATGGTTATTTCTGTGACATTTTGTCAAATAATCTGGCTGCTTTCTGCGCATGTCCTAAGAATTTGCCTGTGGCAAAATTTAAAAGTAATGGACTAATTTCTCTGGTAGAGGAAACTTCAAGACTTTATAATGTTGAGTCTGCACTATAGTTATTATTAATTTCCTTCATGAAGGCCTATGATGAAAATGAGAAACTGCAGCAGAATGGAACATAAAATGAACAGTGTAGAGAGAAAAAGGGCAGCCAGGAGCTTAATGTTACAGTCAAGCTATATGCTGAAAGAAAAGCTATACTTGCTAAGCAGATTAGCACCATTAAAGAGAAACTGTTTTATATTATAAAAATAAGAAAGGTACTTCCCAGGCAAGAGCTCACTAAGCCTAGTTCCAATCTGTGAGAGAGAGTTTAAGAAATTTATAGCTTCTAGAAAATACCAATATTGCTACATAGAAGACTCCAAGGGGTAAGAGTCCATCCCAAGCTGGCAGCTAAACTTGTCCAGGTCATCCTTGTATGCATAGTTTTAGAAACATAAAAGAAGTATTTATTGATGAGGTACGTGTAGATTTTATTCTCTGAAATTTCAAAGAGCCACTGAAGCTGGGGAACCTGTGGCAGTGGAATCCCTGTGAGAGGCTTTTTTGTGCAGTTGTAAAAGTGAAGTGTGGGTTGCACAGAACACCCATGATATTGGAAATGACCATTCTACTCTGTATCTGCCAAGCAGTACATACAGAAAGCAAAATTCTTTCAGTGTATCTTCTTATATCCTAATTATTCCTATTGTCCATTACACTGTGGTTCAGAAATGAAACCTGTATTTTTTTGCAATGGTTTATATTTCAAACTTAAGGTGGCGTCTTATCAATTTAGTTTAGATTGTTAGAAAATTTGAACAATATTTTGACATCTTTAACTTTCAACATGGCACTTTCTTATGATAGAATGTAGACTGGGATTCTAAGTTAAACACACGCTTTCCCCTTATGTTAATACTGTCAGAATATTTTATCACAGAAAGAGTAGTTAAAATAGAACAAGCATATTATCATTTCTACACTACTAAGTATTAGTTATAAATTTAACATATTCTTAACTTTTAAGCAACTCTTACTACAGATGATACTTTAGGGAAATTAAACAAACTTACTGTATAGTGAGTGAAGTGAATGAAACCAATTCATCGATTGAGACCAGACGTTTTCTTGTGATACCTAGTGACAAGACAATCCCTCTTATAGGTAGGAAAATTACAATAAAATAATGAAGAATCTAACATCTATTTTTGCTTAACATTCACTGATAGAACTATTAATTCAAGCACATTTTCTAGTATTTTGCCAGAAACAATTACAGTTAGCCCTAATCAGAATATCTTAGCCTTAGTTAAATCATTGACTGAATTTGTAAATGATATGCTAATCAAAAGGTATTATGGAGGACACAGAACAGGAAGTAATTTCTAATATTTTGCATAATATAATTAGTATTTAAAATTAAATTCAATATATTTAAAGCATAACAATCATAAATATAATGTCCTACATTTATAACCAAATAAAAAGGCTAAATCCCTAATGAAATTCTACTAGCTAAAATATCATAGGTAATGACAAACTATATAATTCTTATTATGTCAACTAGAGAAAGAAATAAAAGTTACATTTTAAAAACTATGTATATGATCTTCAATAGCTCTTAAGATAAAGATCCCTCCCTGATGAAATGGCTCCCCAGATATTTCCTACCTGGCGCTTCGGCCATGTGTGAGTATGAATGAGGCCATTCTTGCCATGGGGCAAAGGTCATCTGGGGAAAACAGAAAGTAGTTTAAGGGCAATGGCCATATAAGGTAGAGTGAATGGCTGGAAGACAGTCACCTCAAACTTAGGATATGTTTTTATGTGAAAATTTGCTAAACAGTGGGACAGTGATGTAGGGCTTGGGGAGCTCAGTTACTAGGATTAAGTGTCTGTAGACGTTATATTGCTTAGGAGAAGAAGTCTCACTTGAGAGAGAGGAGCATATACCAAATACAGAAAATCTCATTGGAAAATGTAATTGAATGACTTTTGACTATGCTGAATTCCCGACAGAGTGTGAAGGTCAACCCCTCGACTCACCATGCCAATACAAAAAATGGTATACTCTTTCTTGGGGAAATTTCTATCAGTTAGAAAAATGTATGTTCATGCATTGATTTATGTGTTTATATAATGTATATAATACACAATATAATGTGTTCAGTGGTGTATGATGGAGATGTTAGGACAACTTGTTGGAGTGAATTCTACTTCTCTTTCTCTTTTAAACACAGGTCATAGGAAATAAGGATGCTGATTCAGGTGAGTTATCTACCCAGAGTTTCACAGTTCATTCCTGTGGATCCTGGTAATCAGTCTAAGATCTGTAAGAAGTGACTTTACCAACTGATCCATCTCACAACCTTCATGTAAAATACAAATTCAGTTTTTCATACATATTCTATCTGGCATACAACTTAAAAATTAACCCATGCTAATTAGCAAAACAGTATGCTCAATAATTTAGAAAAAATATATCAACAGAAGAAGACAGATATTCAGTTGATAAAGACTACAGTATAAATAGAGTGACTAAATAAGAGAAAAATGTCATAAAAGAGAAAAGGGGAATTCATTAAATAATTATAACCTATAAAATAAATAAGTACTAAAATACTTAATATGTTAAATCAGATTGAACATAGGCATGAACAAAGTAAAAGACTGAATCTACAGATGAATAAACTTTCCAAGATGCATAGAGACAAGAAGAATAAAAGGGTGAAAAAATAAAGCATAAAATATAGACAAATAATTTTATTAATGTGTCACTAGATCATTAGTAAGATATGAGCTGGCAAGTGCACCGGGACCAATATTTGAAAAGATAATGACTACTAAGTTTCTAAAATAGATGAAAGAAATCAAACCAAAGACAAAAGAAACACAAGAGTCTGGCAAATGTATTGTGACTGAACTTTTGTAAATTGAGAATAAGTAGAAAAAGTTTAACACAAGACAGGGGGAAAAAACATATTACTTTTTATGAAGCAAGATTGGTCAACCACAGAACCTTTAGAAGGAAAATCCAACTTAGTCAACTAGTCAATTAAAGAACACAGTGCGTTCTTACTGATAAAAAGGCAAAGAATAATAGGATGTTGGGATGTTGTAGAAAATCTCCAGGTGGATAACTCACTTGAATCAGCACCCTCATTTCCTACAACCTGTGTTTTAAGTGCTCAGCATCTAGAAGTTCTGCTGTTTCTTTACTTAGAGTGTAGAGCCTAGAGAAGGTTTAAGAAACGCAGCTCAAGGGGAGGGCCCAAGACCTGGCACTATTACTGAAGCAATGAAGCGCTCACAAAAAGGGTCTTTTCAAGACTGCCCTCCAAAAGAAGAAGCAGCTGAAAGAGTCAGAGGCAGATTGTAAAACACACAACCAGTGGACAGAAGCTGCTGACCCCTGTAGTTGAATTAGGGAAATCCTGGAAGAAGCTGAGGAGGAGGCAACCCTGTAGGAGGACCAACAGTCTCAATTAACCTGGACCCCGAGATCTCTCAAACACTGGATCACCAACCAGGCAGCATACACCAGACAATATGATGCCCCCAACCTATATAGAGCAGAGGACAGCCGGGTCCAGGTCAATCAGAGAAGATGAACCTAACACTGAAGAGACTGGAGGCCCCAGGGAGTGGAGAGGTCTGGTGGGGTGGAAGCTGGGATCTGAGGGGTGAGGACATCCTCTTGGGGATGCAGGGAGAAGGTGTGGGATGGGAAACAGAGGATAGACTAGGAGGGGGATAAAAATCTGGGGTGTAAAAGAAAAGATTAAATATTTTTTAAAAGAAATGCAGTGAACTAGTAAATATCATCAACAACCTATATGCCTGAGGAAGTATCAGTATGTCAATCACTGTTGGGCATACCCCAACCCACATAGACACAGCTACTCTCATGAAGGGTCTTGGGGGCACATGCATATTACCTTAGCATGCAAGAGGCTAAGGTACAAGCGTTCTACATTTTAAGTCACTTGGGACTATAGTGCATGATGGATTAGTTCAAGGATAGACTAGCCTCCAGAGCAAAACCCTGTCAAGAGCTTGAGTGTTAGGGATGGCAAGTAAAATAGGAAAATGAACTTGGTGCTTTTACTTCCCATTGCTATCCTATTACTGGAGCCTCTTTTTACTATGACCTATTACATCATAAAATGTTGATGCATTTTCCCCTTTCATACAGGTTTGAGTATAGATGACATTTTGGATTTTATTAAAATTACTCATCACATAGTTTGTGATGCTTCTTGAATGTTACAGCGTCTTTGCTTTCTCACCCTGTATCATCCCTTTTACATATTGTCTTACATGAATGTTTACCTGTATGGAAAGAGTTAGGTAAGTTTCACCTAAGTTTTATCACAAATAGCACCCAGAAGTCAGTGACTTTGAAAATCACATTATTTGTCATTTATATAAGATATATAATCAGACAGATGTATTCTCTGAGTCTTTTGTAGGGTGACTTGGCAGCATTGGCAGCTAGAATGGTGTGGATTTGTTTTCTCATGCATGACTACTATGACAGAGTGGATCTCCCATGGCATTAATCTAAACTACTCACATGAGCATACATAACTATAAAAGCTTGCAGAATGGACACTGTTGACAATGAGCCTCAACTTGTCCACAGATGCATAGTTCATAAATGTACTTTTAAACTCAGCAACTCAATCTCTTCGTATTACTTAGATCACAAATCTCTTCAGAGATATTTTGATAGTCACTTGAGCTACATGTGTTTGAGAATAAAAAGTTCATGTCATGAACTTGCCAAATAAAAATTGTTACTATAATGTTTTTCTTGCTCTTTTACTCTTCATGATACTGTGGTATTTGGCCTGCTGTAGAGGAAATGGCTGACTATTCCAGCAGCATTGAACTCCACTTCCCTCTTTGAGTCTTAAATGTTCAGATAGAAGTCAATGAAAATCTGAACTATTACTGATAATTGCAATGGCTTCACTCACACAAAGTAAATGTATTATTTTAAATAGTTTAATATATAAGCATTAATTATCAAACATTATGTATTCAAAACATACTAATGGTTGTGTTATGATTACATGTAAAAGCTGTTTTATGTAACTGAATAATATATTTGAGAAGCATAAATCAGGGTGAACATTTTTAAAGTGGAAGTCAGCTAGACACTTAAGAATGTACTTATACTGTGAAAACAGAGGGATAGCTAAGGGAGCTTTCTAGGGGAAACATTTCTCCAACAGCCTGGAAGAGTCTCTTTCTGTCTCTGTCTCTGTCTGTCTGTGTCTTTGTGTTGGTGCCTGTATCTCTCCCTCCCTCTCTCTTTTTCCCCTGTATGCTATGTGTATTCATACATACATATGTAAATGTGTATGAATATTTGTGCCTGTGTGTTGGAGAAGGTGCTGCTATTGAGGTAAGAACAGTGACACGGTGGTACAGTGGGCAAACTAGTCTGAAACACAGACTTTTTTTCTCCCTTCTGTGGTCTAACACTGTGAGATTACAGGTTGGCAAGTTTATAAAAATCATGCTGACTCACAAGGAAGTCAGACTTCTGTAACAGAGGGTGGGTGAGTCAATAGTCAGGAAGCATTGGAACAGGGTGAAAGATGGTGGTTGTATGGACCGAGTCTGGAGTCTGGCTGGCAGAAGTGATGAGTCATTGTTGAATTCTTTCACTGCTTAGGGGATACCAGTGAGAATGGCTGTGAGTGTGGGGCATGAAAGAGAGAGAATGCTAAGTAACTTCAAGGTCTGGCCTATGATAATCAGAACAATTAGAGGAACATACAGCCATGGAGAGATTAGGATCGCATTATTTGTTGTGTTAACTTTCAGAGTTGAGTTTAGACCAAGAGACAGAAGGAGTTCATGCGTGTGGATTTAATTGTAGGTAGTATGTCAGGATATTGCTAATTTAAACCCACAACACTAGATGGGTTTCAATGAAGGTACTGTTTTTGCTTTAAAAGTACAATACATTTAAAGCTCAAGGTCTAAACCCATTTGAGTATTAAAAGGTCTTGGTACAAATAGGAGCAAACAAGAAGAAAAATTAAACCAAAATAAACAAAAACAAAGAGCCTGTGATAGTTCTTCAGAGAGTTAATTGTACTAAACACTGCCACTGCATTGCTGTTAGTACAGCATAAAATAGGAACTGAGGATCCACCATTAACTGACCTTGTAGTCACTGGGGATTGGGATGACATGGTTATAGGGTTGTGCCATGCAGGAAGGAGATCTGTGAGTGGGCAGTAAAAGCACACTCCCTATAGCCTGCTCAAGCTACTCAACACATCTATTTGTGAGTATAATTTATAACTTGCTTTAATGACTTAGAAAACACAGCTATATTTACTCCATCACTTCCCAGAAGCATGACTTCTTATGTTTACATGCAAGCATAACAACTCAGTGAAAAAGGCTTTCAGTCCTCGATAGTGGACATGGTGTATGCTGTAATCTCCTTTAATCTTTCCCCACAGAATGGCAGGGAAATAGAGGCAGGTAGTTAACAACCATATCTAAAACTACAAATTTTTTGTTTGTGCATATTTATAGTCACAGTACCCAGAGAATGCCCAGCAAATCGCAAGCAGTTTGTGAGAGCTCTCTGAGTATAGCTGCAGTATGAACTGAGCCCTGGGTGCAGGGTCTCTAGGAGGCTTTCCGTCATCTCTGTATCCACAGCTCTTCACTCACATAGCTTTAGTTGAGAAGAACTAAATCAAAGTGCATATTTATTCACAAGCTAATTTGTCAAGAACTAAGAGAATGGCTTTTCTATTTCTACATGTGACCTAGGACATGTTTGGCACAATCTCAGTGTTCAACATAATCACAGATTTGTACATTCAAAAGCCACTTCATTATGCCAGTTATATTAACATTTGTTATCCTGCCAAATAATTCATTCAATAAATTTAAATTTAAAATATGTCTTAAATGCTGATATTTTACTGATTATAAAAGAGCATATGCTTATTATAGGAAGTGGGGAATATGCAGAAAAATCCAAAGGAGACAAACAGTTCGCCCTCAGTCCCAGAGTCAACAGAAAACACTTTTTATAGATTTGGTGATTGCTTTTTCTTTGTCATTTAAAGTTCACTGTTCTGGAAGTCATCGTAATAATCACAACTGTGCTGCTTATTCATACACAAGGTAAATTATTTTGCTTAAATATACTAAAAATCTTTTAAAAATAGTATTAAAACATTTCAGAAGAGACAAGAGCAAGACAGGAAGTCTGGGTTGTCTGCTCCATGGTACAGTTTCAACCCCACAGATGCCCTTGAACTCACCCCTCTGGATTCAAGTGCTATTAAATCTAATTTTCTCTCAGGCTGATAAGGTCTTTTCTGCTTTTAAATGCCCATTGCACACACTTTAACAATTAAACCTCTCTCTTGAAAGCCATCATTGATTGAGCATCTCAAAGACATAGGCCTTTTTGGCCTTGCTTTCTGATCCTCACACATAGTTTGTAAGTATACACTTGCCCCTTAGATGTGTGGTCTTCTGTTATTTGTATGCACAGAGAAAGTTATTTGATCACAATGTAAATTATTGACAAAGCAGAGGTGCTGAATTGAACAAATTGTCCAGGTGATGACGTCCTACATCTTGCTCTTTACCCCTGGACTGCATTTGGGGTTCACAACTCTCTTCCATGACTTGAATGTCAGTAAAGGGTAAGGAGAGAAAGAATTGCTCATGCTTTTCCTTTCCATGTAATATTACTTTAAAAATCTTATGGGGTAAAGGGTTGAGTGCTTTGGAATTGGAAAGCAGGGGCAGACTTGTCAGACATGGTTTGACACTTCATGAATCCATCCTGTGGATGACAGTGACAGTCATTCCTTAGTACCATGAGTAGTTCTCTCAAGGAGAGCATTGTTAGACTTATTTTCTGTAAATGAGCCCTGATATGTTAAGAAGGGAAATAAATAGCTTGGTTTCATTTTAATCTTATTTTTTTTTCTAGAGAAGACAGAATCACATCTTTGAGATACCCAGCTTTGAACAGCCTGCCAAGGTTGCTATTACCATCATTTGTTACAGTGGCTTTAAAAAACAAAACAAAAGATGCCTATATTCAATGTGTCTCTTCAGAACGCCTTTTATTTTTAACACCCAGTCATGCTTCTTTGCTGATCTTTTGTACTGTTGCTGTGCTGGCACTGGCTTTGCTATTTATGATTTCTGCATTTCCATTATGATGCTCACATGTTCATTGCAGTGCAGAAATATATTTTGACCTGCCCTAAAAATCTATTCCATTAGAATATATATATATATCACCCAAATTTTGGTGATCTCATCCACATATGAAAAGACAGGACATCCCCATTTGAATCCATTAAAAATTCAGAGGTCATTAGCTTTTCTATGGTCTCCAGGAGGCTAGTGATCTATTTTGGGGAAATACAGTTATTGTTCACCTTAATGAAACAGTAAACCCTGTTTGCATTTTAGCTGTAAAAGTTCAGGCATGGTCCTGCCCCATTTACTGAATTCCTTAATAGTGCTTAACTCTGTATTCCTGTAGGGAAATGCACATGGTGTTCTGGTTTAAAGCTTAAACACCAAGGTTGAAAGCCTTCCTCTGCTACTCAATGGCTAGACTGGAAAGACATAGATAGCACTTATGTTTGCTACAAGGAGTCTTTCTTTTTGTTGTCACAGGCTCCCCAAGTGTCACTGTTTTGTCTTAGCCCACTTCCTACCTAATATTTCTTTTGGGATGAAATGCTATGCCATTTCCTGACATTTCTGGTCATCCATAAAAACTAATGCACTTTACATTTGTATATATATTCACAGTTCTTATGAATTCCATTTGTCCAAATATGAATTAGGCAAATGGTTTCCAAGCATAGAAACATTTGCCAAATAATCCTTTAATCAATTTATTATTATTTTTTGTGTGTGATGTGTATGGGTTGGGATTAGGTGTCTGTCAGCCAGGGCAAGCATGTGGAGGTCAAAACACAACATTTTGGAGTCAGGGCTTTCCTTCCATCAGCCTAATGACAGCCTGATGACGTCAGGCTAGTGCAGCAAACACCTTTACCAGCTGATCCATCTCACGGGCCTATCATTGACAATTTTTGAATGTCTTGAATGAGGTAGGAAGCACATTACTTTTTATTGGAGGGCAGAGGTATTATAAAGCACTCAAAGATGAAAGGAAAAGCCCCTCACATAGAACAATCTGTTCCAAAATGTCCTCAGTGCTAAGATTGAGAAATGTTGCTGCTGAATTCTGGATATGAGAGCTCCGAAAAAACAACAACAACAACAACAACATAATTCCATAAAACAAAGCTTTTACAGGTAGTATGGTAAAAAGGAGTCACTCCTTGGGTTGGAGAAGGTATAACAAGTGTTACTCGAACTTCTGTTTGGAGAAATTTCAGAATGTCATTGGAGAACAGAAAATCCCTTGTCAGGCACTTGAATAAAAACTGGAAATTTCTCTTGGAGTATAGGGATCAGGTAACAGTGCCATGCAGGCATTGAGTGCAGGCAGGACAGGAGCTGCTATTTAGAGTTCTGTTCTGGAAGAATGGATCCTCTTCTCCATCACTGATATTTTCTTAGGAATAGTTCCTACCAAAGTACAGGAAAAGACAGAGAGTAAATACTTGGACACTATGTTTAGATGTTCAACTAAGAGATTATTTTCATAGTGTGGAGCTGGAGAAGCTGAAGGTGCACAAGGGACACCCACAGCCATGGACACTTGCTGTTCCATCTTCTCCACATATTACAGGCACTGTGCCATATATCAATTAAAAGTGACTAGATTATTTTCTCTCAGGTCAAAGAAACAATTGCTATAAAAAGGTGACTAATCATGTCCTAGGCACATCATTTGTTCTTGTGCACCTGGTAATGCTATTTATCCTTGAAAGTAAATCTGTAGTATATATATATATATATCATCATATATGTAGATATATATATCATCTTTATTTACATTGCCAATGGTAAACCCTTTCCCGATTCCCCCCTCCCCAAAGACCCTGAACCCCTCCTCCCACCCCTGCCTCCACATATATGCCCCTGCACCCAACCCACTGCCACCTCCCCCTTCTCGATTTCCCTTTGTTGGGACATCTTTTGAGTCTTCACCTGACCAAAGATCACCCCTCCCAATGATGCCCAACAAGGCATTCCTCTGCCACATTTTTGACTGGAACCATGTGTACCCCTTGGTTGATTGTTTAGTCCCTGGGAGACCTTGGGCATCTGGGTGGCCAAAATCATTGTTCTTCCCATGGGGCTGTAAATCCCTTCAGCTCCTCTGGACCACCCTCGATCTCCTCCATTGTGGACCCCATGCCTAGACCCATGATTGGCTGCTAGCATCTGCCTCTGTATTTGTAAGGCTCTGGCAGGGCCTAAAAGAACATGCATTTGTTTTTAATTCACATATATGAATGATTTGCCTGCATGTATGTCTGTGAACCAGTGAATATGAATACAGTGTCTGTGGATACCAGAAACAGGCATCAGATTCTCTGGAGCTGATGTTGCAGTCAGTTGTTAGCTACTATGTGAATGATAGGAACTGAGTAGTTGCCGAGCCATCTCTCCAGCCACAAAGCTGAGAATCTTAAAGTATATTCTTGTTTTGCTTACCTTTCTCAGTATTGACTTCCATTTCCTGCAATGGGGATTCAACAGAGGAGCAGAGGCTAACTGCAAGTAAAGAATAGGAGACCTCGTTATTAGTTGCTCAATTTCCTTTTGGATGCTGAAGAAAAGGTATTCATGAATGTTCAGAAAAAGTCTACCAGCAATGAACTTCAAGGTTATGAGCAAATATAATACAAAACAATAAAATAATATTGAGAAAAACAGGAGGACACATGGTATCCTGAAGAGAATTGTTGAGTTATAAGCCAGCCAGATCAGAGGAATCAGGGCTACCCTGGAGGAGGAGGACAAATGTGGTCCACCAGGAAAGTCTGATATTAGATATATGAACAGAAATGATCTTTGTATTATTGTATACATATGAACTGGATTAGGGGTAGAGTCAGATTACTCGGATTTTATTCTATTGGTTATTTTACTTATTTACATTTCAAATGTTATCCCCTTTTCAGTTTTCCCTCCACAACCCCCCCATCCTATTCCACCTTCCCCTGCTTTCATGAGGGTGTTCCCCCATCTACTTACCCACTCCTGCCTCACTGTCCTAGCATTCCCTTATGCTGGGGTATTGAGCCTTCATAAGACCAAGGGCATAATCTCCTACTGATGCCATATAAGGCAATTTTCTGCTACATATGCTGCTAGAGCCATGGGTCTCTCCATGTGTACTTTTTGGTTGGTGGTTTAGTCCCTGGGAGATCTGGTGGGTTCTGGTTGGTGATATTGTTGTTCTTCCTATGGGGTTACAAACCCCTTCAACTCCTTCATTCCTTCTGTTAACTCCGCCATTGGGGTCTCTGTGCTCAGAGACTTCTATACCCTAATTTATTACAATACGTGTATATTGTTTTTAAAACTAACATTGTTATTATTGATGTATTATTTACATGTAATAGAACATAACCTTTTCAGGAAAAATATAATTAGATATTTTCTGACTTTTTTATCCTTATAATCTCCTTACTATTAAAACAAAGTAGTTTGCTAGCTTAAGATTTTCACTTAAAGTCCCTAAAATTGGAGGAGGCACTACCTTTACAATAATTTCTACCCTGCTTCCTCCTTTTATAAATGTCTTGTTTTGCTGAATCCCTTAATCACATGGAGACAAATCTATAAAACCAATAAAAATTTGTAAATTTACAATTTATCAATGTAAAATAAATATAAATGTGAAGATTTTCCATTATCACCCTTAGGTTTATAAATACAAAACACTGGGTCAAAATACTGAGCACTATTTTAGGATTAGAAAGGATTAGAATGTCTGGCCTTGCTGGAAGAAGTGTGTAATTAAGAGGAGGGCTTTGAGGTTTCTTGTTTTTCTTTTTCTTTTTAAATTTTTTTATTGGACATTTTCTTTATTTACATTTCAAATGTTATCCCCTTTATAATTCATCCACCACAACCCCCATTCTATCCCTCCTTCCCTGCTTCTATGAAGGTCGTTGTTTTTAATAGCTGAGTAGTACTCCATTGTGTAAATACACATTTTCTGTATCCATCCCCTCTGCTGAAGGACATCTGGGTTCTTTATAGCTTCTGGCTATTATAAATAAGGCTGCTATGAACATAGTGGAGCATGTGTGCTTGTTATATGTTGGAGCATCTTTTTGGTATATACTCAGAGTGGTATAGCTGGGTCCTCAGATGGTACTATGTCCAGTTTTCTGAGGAACCACCAGACTGATTTCTAGAGTGGTTGTACCAGCTTGCAATCCTACCAAACAATGGAGGAGTGTTACTCTTTCTCCATATCCTCACCAGCATGTGCTGTTACCTTAGTTTTTTGATCTTTGCCATTCTGATTGTTGTGAATTGGAATCTCAGGGTTGTTTTGATTTCATTTTCCTGATGACTAAGGATGTTGAACATTTCTTTAGGTGATTCTCAGCCATTCAATATTCCTCAGTTGAGAATGCTCTGTTTAGATCTGTACCTCATTTTTAATAGGGTTTTCAGGCTGTCTGGAGTCTAACTTCTTGAGTTCTTTGTATATATTGGATATGAGCTCTCTATAGGATGTAGCTTTGGTAAAGATCTTTTTCCAATCTGTTTGCTGTCATTTTGTCCGACAGTGTCCTTTGCCTTACAGAAGCTTTGTAATTTTATGAAGTCCTATTTGTTGATTCTTGATCTTAGAGCATAAGCCATTGGTGTTCTATTCAGGAAAATTTCTCTTTACCCCATGTTTACAAAGCTCTTCCCCACTTCCTCTTCTATTAGTTTCAGTGTATCTGGTTTTATATGGAGATCCTTGATCCACTTGGAATTGAGCTTTGTACAGGTAGATAAGAATGGATCAATTTGCATTCTTCTACATGCTGACCAGCAGTTGAACCAACACCATTTACTGAAAATTCTGTCTCTTTTCCACTGAATGGTTTTAGCTCCTCAGTCAAAGATCAAGTGATCATAGGTGTGTGGGTTCATTTCTGGGTTTTAATTCTATTGCATTGATCTACCTGCCTGTCACTGTACCAATACCATGCAGTTTTTAAGTACTATTGCTCTGTACTTCTAAGCCATTGCATTGAAACCTGAATTCCAGTTGGAAGCTCTGGTGGCCTCTAGCCTACATCCTGTAAAGTATGCTCTGACATGGGAATACTATGCCCATTGAGATTCCCCACCAACAGATGTGTTCTATATTTTGTTACCAGTTTCAGGCCACTTCTCATTTTTCTTCCATTTTTAAGCATGTTGTTTGATAAGTAATTATTAATATTTGGGCCAGATTCTTAAAATAGGAAAGCCATATGAATTATTTCATCAACAGTTTATGGGATAGAAATGAAGAAATCCATTTAGAAGGCAAAGAAATAATCTGAATAAGCGATAGCATCTTCTGGAAGGAAAAGATGAAAGGCAGCAAATAGTAATTTGAATAGCACAATGGATGGCTAATGCTCAATAAGGAAAACAAATACATGGTTTGTAGAGGGAGAATAAGACACGATATGCAAATAAATCACAGAAGTTATAGCAGACTTGAGTGCTATGGTTAGGTGACTAGAAGTGCAATGATACAGCTGAAATTAGATAGTCCAAGCTCATGGAGAAGAGAAACAAACAAATAAAAGCCAAGCAAGCAGCAAGGAAACAAAGAAGAAAAGAGAAGGGAAGAATTTAAAGTCACCTCCTTGGGGCTTGAAGAAATCACTCTTTGTTCAGATAAAGTGAGAAAGTGCAGTTCAGTAAGGAAAGTAGTTTTCCTCCCGAGGAAATTTATTTTTCAAAGTCTGAAGGAATATGACAATATGAAGATGAAGATTGAAAGAATACAAACATATTAACATGGGAATCCAAGACTTTCATGTCTCTAAGTTATCTTAGTAGAAGAGGTGTGAAGAAACAAAATCAATAAGGTGTGAAGTTTAGGTGCTGCATGCTAAGCTTGCATATATAAAGCCCTGAGTTTTTTCTAGCCATACATGCCCCCTAACATCACACAAACTGTTAACGGGTGACAATACAATAAAGTGTTACTTCAAGTAAGAATGGATGGTATATAATAATGGAATGAGGAAAAAAAAGAAATAAGGGAAGGAGGAAAAGGTAAGGAGGAAGGAAAGTCCTGAGAGTGGAATTTTCATTTCATCATGTGTGTTATAAACAGGGCTAGAAAGAAGGTACAGATCACACCCATAGGAACTAATACTGGGAAGAGACCAGAAAAAGGAAGGAAGCATTCACAATGTACAGTTAATTGGGAAACCAGTGTGTTTGTTAAGAAAACTCAGCTTCATTATCAGTTCTTTGGGGGTTTTCTTTACCAAAATAACTCTTTGATGAGTAGGTATCTTATATAAAATACCTTAGCTTCTAATGTCTGGTATCCAACATTCACAAATAATCTATTATAGTGCACAATCAAAAATGCTATTTTAGCAGGCCAAGTGGCTTAGCATTTGAAATTGTATGTGATTCAACTTACTACTACTACTACTACTATTACTACTGAGGATAGATTTCCAACAGAAATATAGAGAAGAGACACGCCATGCCAGTGTATGTGTCTGCCTTTTGGATCTCACCTAGGTCTTATATACTGACAAACTTAGTGGATTACTTAAGAATTATAAGAAACTGTTCCATAAGAAAATATACCACCTGAGTTTCAGTGGTTTTCATAATTGGTTCTATCTGCTGTTAACTATTCTAACTCTATGGAATTTTTGCCAAGCTAATTATGGCCAGAGAATAGTGGAATGTGTGGTCAGTGTGGAGATTAATAAAGGATATGTCTACTATAGAATTAAAATATCTGGAAGGCATCATTTTAGTTGAACTACCTTGGGAGAATTATTATTTGAAAGGAAAGAAAACTAAATGCTCTCCAGAACCAAAATAGAAACAACAACCAACACCCTGTCTGGAAATACAAGGTAGCTGTCCCAGCTACATGTTGGTTAAGATGCTAGAGATCTTCCATATGTTCCAAGAGAATCTTTAAAGTGTTTCATTGCCCTCTGTAGGCCAGGGGAGTACAATATTGTCTGCTTTTTGAGGTACAGCACACTGCCTTTCCTATCACTTATCTCTTTTTTAGAACCAAATAGATTGACAAGAAGCTCATCTTTCTCTGCTTTTGTTCAGACTACCTCTTCCTTTCTGCTTTTCTCCATAATATCAAATGGTACTTTGGGATCTTTTACTTAAGCCTTTATGCTAAGATTTAATCAATAGAAAGTACATTTTTCTCCTTCTTAAAAAACAAAAAGAACATTTAAGTTTAAACTTAAACTCTGTGTCAAAGGAATGAGATAAAAGTTAAATTCCTGCATCAAAACAATTTTGACATTGGTAGCCTGAGACAATATTATAATGCCCTCAAAATGGTTGCAGTAGTATTGTCTCCATCCTTTAAGATAAAAGATACATTTCAGATCGTTTTGGATTTTTTCTTTTTATATGCATAAGAAATGATTGGCTAGGAAAGGTTTCTACAAAGGCTTACTAAACTTTGCAGAGAACACAAAGAAAATGAAATCTTTCTTGTGATAAATTCATTTATCATGTAACGCTAAGAAAGGTTCTTATCTGCATATTAAAGGGCTTTGTCATTCTTTTGTTTCTTTTGTCTGATTGGCTACTAGATAATGTCCTCTGGTAAAAAATGGAAAATTTTCAAATTACAGTACTTAAAAAAATTGCTGGGTACTTTCACAGCAAAACTGACAAAACACAGCATTGTGTAAGCAGTGGGGATGTGGACTATGAGGGCTCAGAGGCAAATTGTTTTTATTCCACTGCCCTAAATGCAAACAGACCTACCAGGATGTGTTTCCTTGGAGGAAGAAGAACTAGCATTTTCCTTATGGACAGTGTTCTTAATTCAAAGCAAGACAGAATTTCAGTAAAGAGAGAGAATGCTTGCTCTGTACATTATGAAGAACAGATTTATATGTACTTCTTGTCTGAGCAAAGGGGATACACAATGTTGTTGTTTTCATGAAAAAAGATGGTGGCTCCCACTTTTTGCTACTCTTGCTCTGACACTCAATTTTCTCTAAAATGCATACATACTTCCCATTAGGCATCTGGTATAGTTTTCTCAGCCAAGGAGGGTGCAGGATTATTATAACCTCTACTGTGTGTCCATATCAAAATGCATACACCAAAATATAATACCCAATGTAATTATATTTAGCGGTGGTCTCAATGTATTCAGCTTATGAGAATGGAGAATTCATGAAGAGGATCTGTGTTCTTCTAATTACATGGTGGCTGAATTCCAAATTCTGAATCACTATTTTTGGAGTTAACAAATGAACATTTTAGAGGATCAATTAAATAATATTTTGAAGCTTAAAACAAAACTCTGGTAGATCATATTTTGTTACTTAAATGGAATTGAGTTGCAGAGGAATGATCTTCCCCATTGGATAGCACTAGTTGTCTTTCACCCCATACCAAGCTATGAAGGAACAGCATCGTTACCCCTTCTTTGGGGAAGTCTGACTTGGGTATTCATTCCTCTGGGACTCACAGATGATCCTTTTTCTGTACAAGGAACTTTATGGTTATTTTCAGAGATAATAATTATTCTGTATGCATGGATATGATGTATGTATGCACATATAGGTATGTGGGAGAGGATACACACCCATGCACATGGGTGCAGAGACTGAAGGAGAATATTGAGAGTCCAATTTCATCATTCTCTTCCTTACTTTCTTCAGTCAAGATCTATCAATAAACTCTTAGCTCACCATTTCTGGCTTGGCTCTCTGACCAAGAAGCCTTAGTGATCTTTCAGTCTACCCTCATTTCACGAACACAGGTGTTACAGGAGCCTCTGGCTACAGGTACCTTTACAGGGGTGTTGAACATCTTCGGCCCACATATTGAACTCAGGTCGCCATGGCCATGTAACTAATACGCTTGCTCACTGAATTGTCTCTCTAGCTTAAGATGTAAATTTTAATTCTTAAATGTAGTCAATTTTAGGATACCCACAAAAATTTCTGGATTTTCTCCGTGATTAAAGTTTTCTTTGTAAAACAGAGTACATGTGAATGTATGTGTATGTTGTAGGAGGTAGTCACAACTAGGAAATGTAGTCCTTTTCTTGTGAGCATTGATAGTAATTGGCTGTGTGTCCCTGACTAATGTGTGCGTGTTTCTCATGAAAAAATTCAAAAAGACCAAATAGTTCATACAGGAAGCTTGAGCTGCAGATGGTTGTGAGTTGCTGGTATGGGTGCTGGGAACTGAGCAGCACTACGTTCTGTTAATTACTGAGCTAGCCTTCAGGCCCAATAACCTTTTGCTGTTTTGTTTTTAAACTATAGTTTCCTACCTAAAGGAAGTAAGGTGGGTGTTTAGGCTGGCTTTTTCTGTTGCACAACATGCTTTTCTGAGTCTGAGTTTTCATTTAACTGTCCATTGACCTCTGAGTCTTCTAGTGAAGATTTTAGCTAAGAAGAGCTCGAAGGAATTTAACTGTCACATTGATACTAAAATTTCTTTCCAAAATTAAGCTGGAGATCTCTGTATTTGGGACAAAATGTTGACTACATTTAAGCTTTTGAGCAAGACTTCTTGATCCATGGAAAAGAAGCACCTGCTTCAAAGAATATTCCAAAATGTGTGACAGCTAGAAACAGAGAGAGAAAGAAAGAGAAGAGAGAGGAATCAGGCAGGGGGGGAGGAGAGAGAGAGAGAGAGAGAGAGAGAGAGAGAGAGAGAGAGAGAGAGAGAGAGAGAGAGGCAGAGAGACAGAGAGACAGACAGAGACAGACAGAGATAGACAGAGATAGACAGAGGCAGACAGAGACAGAGACAGAGAGACAAAGAAAGACAGAGACAGAGATAGAGAAAGGCAGAGACAGAGAGACAGACACAGAGACAGAAAAAGACCGAGACAGAGAGAGACAGAGCCAGACAAAGACAGAGAGACAGAGAAAGACAGAGAGACAGAGACAGAGAAAGACAGAGACAGAGAGAGACAGAGATAGACAGAGAGACAGAGAAACAGAAGACAGAGAGAGACAGAGAGAAAAACAGACAGAGAGACAGAGAAAGACACAGAGAGAGAGAGACACAGAGAGAGACAGAGAAACAGAGACAGACAGACAGAGACAGAGAGAAAAACAGAGAGAGAGAGAGACAGAGAAAGACACAGAGAGAGACAGGCACAGAGAGAAACAGACACACAGAGAGAGACATAGAGAAAGGATCTTGGATCTGTCCATATGGAGGTCATCTCCATTACCCAGCTTTGCTGTACTGTAAAGATGGGCAGTTAGGAGGGAGGCAGCAAGGGAGGAAGATGAATGGAAACAGCATTTAAAATGTCATAGTCAAAACCTATGTTTTGTATGCTCTGTTGTACAAGTTAATAAAGTAAACAACAAAAGCAACAAAAAGGACAGGGTTACAACAGGAGCACAGGTCTCACTCTTTCTTGGCTATAGGTATAGAGTGTTCTGTGTTCTGTGTCTTTCCTGAAAGCGTTCATATTTTTTTTAAATGGCCATCACCATTACAGAGGCCAGCTGTGGAAGCAGACACCATGCAATACAGATGTAGCCTGCTACACAAATGCACCAGAGGGCAAGTTTTAACAGCTAGGGAGAGAGATGCAGAGAAAGGATTTGGAAGCTCGGTTTCAGCTCAAGCATTTCAAAATGCCACATTCTCTACCAGCATTTACAGGGAGAAGCCCGCAGCAGACCACACTCCCCAACTCCTGACCTGTGTGTGTAATGCTCAGTGTAATCAAGAAGAGGGTTTGGCATCTGCAAGCCAACTGCTTTTCTTTTGCAGTAGGCGTGTTTGAAAAATCTTGTGATATGTGGTCTCTCCTCACATCTAAATGCACAGCATAACCTTCGTCTATGAAGTGTTTCCATGTTGGAATCTCAGCCGTCAAGAAGAGAAATGCCAGTAGAATTGTTTCTGACAACAAGATGATATGCAAAATAGTTTTGGATATCAGTTCTCCTGGAAAAGTCTCAAATGTGAAAGCTTATTTATTTGGAAGAGAGGAATTCTCTTTAGCAGCAAACAGAGTAACAAAACAGTCAGGGGGAGTGAATGTGATTAAATAGAAATGGAGTCAGTGAAACAGCATTACATTATATTTTCCTCTAAATCTAAGTTACTATACCTGAATAGGAGCAGGGAGCAGAGAAGCAGGTATGTAGAAAGCTCGCGTCCATCCTAATATCCAAACACACAGGATGTAAGAAAGCACCAGCTACATGCCATAAGATCTAATTACCAAGAATTGCCTTTCCTGCCCCACAGCAATCATTTTGATGACAGGCTTCTCTGCACTGTAAAACAAAATGGGGAGTCTGTGCTGTATAAACTGCCTCATGCTTCTCTCCTTCCTCTGCTATCAGACTCCCTATCTCATTTATTTTCCACACATTAATGGTAGCAGTCACCTTGAGCTGGTGATGCAGAGTAATTTTCACAGAAACCTTGATCAGAAACCATAAATCAGCCTGATGTGCTTTTATGGTCTAATAACATTCCGTTTGCTCCTACAGGTCTGTATGTAAAACCGCATTGCAGTGAGTCCTCTGGATGTATTCCCCTCCCCCCTCGCCTTTGCACAGCTCACTCTTGCTCTCAAGCATGCACTTACCCGCCCTCCCTCCTTTATCCTTCCCCTGCTCTGCCTCTGTAGCATGATGTCTCCTAGGCATCCACAGGCACATAAACATCAGCAAGCCACATCAGTATACTTAATGTCTCACAAAACTGCATTTAACCGGTGTTATATGAATGCCAAGGTAGCAGGGATGCGTATTCTTTCAGAACGGTAAAATGGTATGTGTGTTAGCTTCTCAGTGGTCATTCTTAACAATGAAGTATCTCTGACCAAAAATGTGACATTGAAGGAGTCATTTGGGTGTTTGGAATGATTTTGCTACTTGTGCTTTTGTGAAAGCAAGTGGTGCAGCTGTACAGACTGTGCTGTAGCTTGGTTAACGTCACAATGAGGTCTTCCTCTGTGTGACCGTCTTCTGCAGTGTACTGATTGACAGAGGCTTGCACTCTTGCCTCACTCCCTCAGACATGGTGTGATATGGAATGGAGTGGGGGCTATTGGGATGGCAGGAAGGAGATCTGTGAGCTCAGAAGCAGTGGTGACCTTGAGTCCAAAGCAAACGCAGTAGGAGGAGAAAGGTAAAGAGACTAGTTGGGTTAGCAGTGCAGAGGACTCAGTCACAGCTGAGGGACTGAGCGTATTGAACAGATGCAACAGAGCCAGGACTGATAAGGAAGCCTCAGCATTTCATGAAGATGATGTGTCATCTGTACGAGTTAAGCATGCTGACCGTCCACCTCAGACTTCAACATATTCAGAACATCTCTATGCGTTTTGGCTCAAGGGCCAACAGTAAAAGGAAACCACCTAAACTCCAGTCTGTACCATCTCAGCCACCTGTGAGTGTACCAGCTACAAATCTTCTGGGTTTATACTTTTACTTTTTTTATTTTTTTACTTACATATACTGTTCAGTTTACTCAAAAGAGTATGCTGTAAGGGTCTCACTGTATCAACGAGAAAGACAGTAGAGCTTTCTTTCTTTCTTTTTTTAAAATATTTTTATTTTCTATATTCTTTGTTTACATTCCAAATGATTTCCCCTTTCCCAGATCCTCCCTCCCCATATGTCTCACAAACCTTCTTCTCTCCATCCATTCTCCAATCACCTCCTCCTTTATCTCTGTCCTTATATTCCCCTCCAATGCTAGATCAATCCTTTCCAGGATCAGGACCTTCTCCATACTTCTTCATGGGAGTCATTTGTTATGCGATTTGTGCCTTGGGTATTCAGGGCTTCAGGGCTAATTAATATCCACTTATCAGAGATTGCATTCCATGTGTATTCTTTTGTGATTGGGTTACCTCACTTAGGATGATATTTTCCACATCAATCCATTTGCCTAAAAAATTTGTGAATTCATTGTTTCTAATTGCCGAGTAGTATTCCATTGTGTAAGTATACCACATTTTCTGTATCCATTCCTCCTTTGAGGGACATCCATGCAGAAGAATGCGAATTGATCCATTCTTATCTCCATGTACTAAACTTCACTCCAAGTGGATCAAGGACCTCCATGTAAAACCAGACACACTGAAACTAATAGAAAAGAAACTGGGGAAGACCCTTGAGGACATGGGCACAGGGGAAACGTTCCTGAACAGATCACCAATAGCTTATGCTTTAAGATCAAGAATTGACAAATGGGACCTCATAAAATTACAAAACTTCTGTAAGGCAAAGGACACTGTCAAAAGGACAAAATGGCAACCTTCAAATTGGGAAAGGATATTCACCAACCCTACATCTAATAGAGGGCTAATATCCAATATATACAAAGAACTCAAGAAGTTAGACCCCAGGGAACCAAATAACCCTATTAAAAATGGGGTACAGATGTAAACAAAGAATTTTTCACCTGAAGAAATTCAGATGGCCGAGAGGCACCTTAAGAAGTGCTCAGCATCATTAGTCATTAGGGAAATGCAGATCAAAACAACCCTGAGATTTCACCTTACACCAGTCAGAATGGCGAAGGTCAAAACTCAGGAGACAGCAGGTGTTGCCAAGGATGTGGAGAAAGAGGAACACTCTTCCACTGTTGGTGGGGCTGTAAGATGGTACAACCACTTTGGAAATCAGTCTGGCGGTTCCTCAGAAAACTGGACATGACACTTCCGGAGGACCCTGCTATACCTCTCCTGGGCATATACCCAAAGGATTCCCCGTCATGCAATAAAGACACATGCTCCATTATGTTCATAGCAGCCTTATTTATAATAGACAGAAGCTGGAAAGAACCCAGATGTCCTTCAAAGGGTCTATACTTTGTAATGTGTAGCCATTTCTCTATTTTAAACTGAAGACGGAACACTGATGTCAGTGTTTTCAATAGGAGAGAAGCATGTGCAATTGAAAAAAAAAAGTCACTTCTGCATTGCCACTTGGTGAATTAGTGCGGGAAATGAGCAAAGATCCTTTGACTCAGACTGGAAGAAAGTCAAGCTTTGCCTTGGAAAGGGGGTGGGCGGGGAGCTGGCAACAAGCTCTGATTTTTCACTGCTAATGTAGTGAGTGCTAATTACTCCCCAGTAGACCTCCATAAATTCCAACATTCTTAACTGGTGCTTCATGAATATACCAAAGGACTGAAATGTACCCGGGTGTATTAATCAAAATTTCTAAGACACTATTCCTTACTCAGTTATGAGATACATCTCTAATTATTCATACCTATATCTATTTTAATATCTGCAGGCACTGCTCCTGTGCATGTGAGTGGTCTCTTGCATTTGGGATGCTAGTATAGCAAGCATTCATAAGGACACTCAAAATGTCACTGAAAGAATAACTGTAGAACACAGATATCGGCTTCATCTACGGGGCTTTTTGTTTTCAACTGTGAATCCCATCCATCCCCTTGTCTCACATGCAATAGTACTCACTTTAGGCAGTATTGCCGGGTTGCTATTTGTTTAAATTTATTTCTTTTAGCAAGAAAATGTTCTTTATTCTTCCATCATATCACAGTGTCTCATAACCACTGCTGCACCCTAGTCCTCAGTAACAGTTCAGCATTGAATTTTCAGAAACTGACAGGCAATTTCTCCTTTTTGCAATAGCTGGGGCTTTTCAGTGCTGCGGTAGCAAAGGCTAAATGTGAAAAGGAAATGGGGGTGAGCATAAGTCCTTTCTCTCCTGTGTCCACTGCCCTTGGATTCACAGACCAGCATTTGCTGTCTGTGTAAGAACAATTTCTAAACCCTCGTCGCTAGAGGCAATGTACACCAGACTAGTGGGGTGGGAGTAATAAAGGAGAAATTCAGTAAGGAACAAATTCTTTTCAGATTAGCTGATTGGCAGCTGTGAGTAACTGGGCTCTGGCAGGAAGGCAGCAAAGAGCAGCCTCAACCTTGGCGCTCATTATTTAGCTGTAAGCCTTTCCTGCCAAGAACATTTTTCTCTTTCAAGTCTTAAACTACTTTAACTCCTTATGATCCAATCCTGCATCCAAAAGAGCAAACTAAGAAGATCTTTATATGAACTCTTAGGTTGTTGAAGAGAATCGATTGCAAGATACAACTGCTTTCTCAAACAATTCCAATCAGGACTGAAATTATATTAGGAAAGTCTGTATTACCCAGTAGGTTATATAAACACAATCCTGTGACAAGTTTGACAGACAACTTGAGAAAAAAAAAAGAAATTATCAGAATACGTAGATTTTTACAACTGATATCATAAAGAATTTAGCCAACCTAAAGGAGCAAGACGGTACATGAAGTGATTATTTCCTGATTATTTTTTTAATATTTTTATTTTCTATATTCTTTGTTTACATTCCAAATGATTTCCCCTTTCCCAGATACCCCTCCCCATATGTCCCATAAACCTTCTTCTCTCCATTCCTTCTCCAATCACCTCCCTCCTTTTTCTCTATCCTTATATTCCCTTCCAATGCTAGATCGATCCTTTCCAGGATCAGGACCCTCTCCATACTTCTTCATGGGAGTCATTTGTTATGCAATTTGTGCCTTGGGTATTCAGGGCTTCTGGGCTAATTAATATCCACTTATCAGAGATTGCATTCCATGTGTATTCTTTTGTGATTGGGTTACCTCACTTAGGATGATATTTTCCAGGTCAAACCATTTGCCTAAAAATTTTGTGAATTCATTGTTTCTAATTGCTGAGTAGTATTCCATTGTGTAAATATACCACATTTTCTGAATCCATACCTCCTTTGACGGGCATCTGGGTTCTTTCCAGCTTCTGGCTATTATAAATAAGGCTGCTACGAACATAATGGAGCATGTGTCTTTATTGCATGCCGGGGAATCCTTTGGGTATATGCCCAGGAGATGTATAGCAGGGTCCTCAGGAAGTCTCATGTCCAGTTTTCTGAGGAACCTCCAGACTGATTTCCACAGTGGTTGTACCATCTTACAGCCCCACCAGCAGTGGAGGAGTGTTCCTCTTTCTCCACATCCTTGCCAACACCTGAGTTTTTGACCTTAGCCATTCTGACTGGTGTAAGGTGAAATCCCAGTGTTGTTTTGATCTGCATTTCCCTAATGACTAATGATGTTGAACACTTCTTAAGGTGCCTCTTGGCCTTCCCAAATTCTTCAGGTGAAAATTCTTTGTTAAGATCTGTACCCCATTTTTTAATAGGGTTATTTGGTTCCCTGGGGTCTAACTTCTTGAGTTCTTTGTATATATTGGATATTAGCCCTCTATCAGATGTGGGGTTGGTGATTATCCTTTCCCAATTTGATGGTTGCCATTTTGCCCTTTTAACAGTGTCCTTTTCCTTACAGAAACTTTGTAATTTTATGAGGTCCCATTTGTCAATTCTTGATCTTAAAGCATAAGCTATTGGTGATCTGTTCAGGAACTTTTCCCCTGTGCCCATATCTTCAAGGGTCTTCCCCAGTTTCTTTTCTTAGTTTCAGTATGTCTGGTTTTACATGGAGGTCCTTGATACACTTGGAGTGAAGTTTAGTACACGGAGATAAGAATGGGTCATTTCGCATTCTTCTGCATGTTGACCTCCAATTGATCCAGCACCATTTGTTGAAAAGGCTATCTTTTTTCCACTGGATGTTTTTGGCACCTTTGTCGAAGATCAAGTGACCATAGGTGTGTGGATTCATTTCTGGATCTTCAATTTTATTCCATTGGTCCACTTGTCTGTCACTGTGCCAATACCATGCAGTGTTTAACACTATTGCTCTGTAGTATTGCTTGAAGTCAGGGATACTGATTCCCCCAGAATTTCTTTTGTTGTTGAGAATAGTTTTAGCTATCCTGGGTTTCTTGTTATTCCAGATGAATTTGAGAATTGCTTTTTCTAACTCTGTGAAGAACTGAGTTGAGATTTTGATGGGGATTGCATTGAATCTGTAGATCGCTTTTGGCAAGATGTCCATTTTAACTATATTAATCATGCCAATCCACGAGCATGGCAGATTTTTCCAATTTCTGAGGTCTTCTTCCATTTCCTTCTTCAGAGACCTGAAGTTCTTGTCATATAGATCTTTCATTTGTTTTGTTAGAGTCACACCAAGATACTTTATGCTGTTTGTAGCTATTGTGAAGGGGTCATTTCCCTAATTTCTGGTGGAGGTTTTCGGGTCACTTAATTAGACTATCATGTCATCTGAAAATAGTGATAATTTGACTTCTTCCTTTCCAATTTGTATCCCCTTGACCTCCTTATGTTGTCTAATTGCTCTAGCTAGAACTTCAAGTACTATATTGAAAAGATATGGAGAGAGAGGACAGCCTTGTCTAGTCCCTGATTTTAGTGGGATTGCTTCAAGTTTCTCTCCATTTAGTTTGATGTTGGCTACCGGTTTGCTGTATATTGATTTAACGATGTTTGGGTATGAGCCTTGAATTCTTGTTCTTTCCAAAACTTTTAGCATGAAAGGATGCTGAATTTTGTCAAATGCTTTTTCTGCATCTAATGAGATGATCATATGGTTTTTTTTTCTTTGAGTTTGTTTATGTAGTGGATAGCATTGATGGATTTCCTTATATTGAACGATCCCTGCATCCCTGGGATGAAGCCTACTTGATCATGGTGGATGATCGTTTTGATGTGTTCTTGGATTCGGTTGGCAGGAATTTTATTAAGTATTTTTGCATCAATATTCATAAGAGAAATTGGCCTGAAGTTCTCTTTCTTTGTTAGATCTTTGTGTGGTTTTGGTATCAGCGTAATTGTGGCTTCATAGAAGGAGTTGGGTAGAGTTCCTTCTGTTTCTATTTTGTGGAATAGTTTAAAGAGCATTGGTGTTAGGTCTTCTATGACGGTCTGATAGAACTCTGCACTGAAGCCATCTGGTCCCGTGCTTTTTTTTGGTTGGGAGACTTTCTATGACCCTTTTTATTTCTTCAGGTGTTATGGGACTGTTTAGTTGATCTATTTGATCCTGATTTAGTTTTGGTGTTGGATATCTGTCGAGGAAACTGTCCATTCCCTCCAGCTTCTCCAGTTGTGTTGAGTATAGGCTTTTGTAGTAGGATCTAATGATTTTTTGAATTTCCTCAGTTTCTGTTGTTATAGCTCCCTTTTCATTTCTAAGTTTGTTAATCTGGATACTGTCTCTGTGCCCTTTGGTTAGTCTGGCTAAGGGTTTATCTATCTTGTTGATTTTCTCAAAGAACTAGCTCCTGGTTTTGTTGATTCTTTGTATGGTTCTCTTTGTTTCTACTTGATTGATTTCGGCCCTCAGTTTGATGATGTCCTGCCTTTTACTCCTCCTGGATGAAATAGCTTCTTTTTGTTCCAGGGCTTTCAGGTGTGTCATTAAGCTGGTAGTGTATGCTCTCTCCATTTTCATTTTGGAGGCACTCAGGGCTATGCGTTTTCCTCTTAGCACTGCTTTCATTGTGTCCCATAGATTTGGGTAGGTTGTGTCTTCATTTTCATTGTGTTCTAAAAAGTCTTTAATTTCTTTCTTTATTTCTTCCTTGACCAAGGTATCATTGAGTAGAATATTGTTCAGTTTCCACGTGTATGTGGGTTTTCTGTTGTTTTTGTTGCTATTGAAGACCACTTTTACTCCATAGTGATCTGATAGGAGGCATGGGATTAGTTCGATCTTCTTATATTTGTTGAGGTCTGTCTTGTGACCAATTATATGGTCAATTTTGGAGAAGGTACCATGAGGTGCTGAGAAAAAGGTATATTCTTTTGCTTTAGGATAGAATGTTCTATATATATCTGTTAACTCTAATTCTTCCAAAGCTTCAATTAGTTTCATTGTGTCCCTGTTTAGTTTCTGTTTTCCTGATCGGTCCATTGAGGAAAATGCAGTGCTGAAGTCACGCACAATTATTGTGTTAGGTGCAATATGTGCTTTGAGCTTTAATAAAGTTTCTTTTATGAAAGAGGGTGCATAGATTTGGAGCATAGATGTTCAGGATTGAGAGTTTTTCTTGTTGTATTTTTCCTTTGACCAGCAAAAAGGGTCTCTCAGAGCCTCTTTTGATGACTTTGGTTTGAAAGTCAATTTTATCTGATATTAAAATGGCTACTCCAGCTTGTTTCCTGAGACCATTTGCTTGTAAAATTGTCTTCCGGCCTTTTACTCTAAGGTAGTGTTTGTCTTTGACCCTTAGGTGTGTTTCCTGCAAGCAGCAAAATGTAGGGTCCTGTTTACGTATCCAGTCAGTTAGTCTATGTCTTTTTATTGGGGCATTGAGTCCATTGATGTTAAGAGATATTAAGGAATAGTGATTGTTACTTCCTGTCATTTTTGACGTTATTTTTTAAATTTGAATGGTTAACTTCTTTTGGGTTTGATGAAAGGTTACTATCTTGCTTTTTCCAGGGTGAAGTTTCCCTCCTTGTATTGGTGTTTTCCTCCTATTATCCTTTGTAGGGCTGGGTTTGTGGATAGATATTGGGTAAACTTGGCTTTGTCATGGAATATCTTAGTTTCTCCATCTATGGTGATTGAGAGTTTTGCTGGATATAGTAGTTTTGGCTGGCATTTGTGTTCTCTTAGAGTTTGCATGAGATCTGCCCAGGATCTTCTAGCCTTCATAGTCTAAGGTGAAAAGTCTGCTGTGATTCTGATAGGTCTTCCTTTATATGTTACTTGGCCTTTTTCTCTTACTGCCTTTAATATTCTTTCTTTGTTTATTACATTTGGTGTTTTGATTATTATGTGACGGGAAGTATTTCTGTTCTGGTCCAGTCTGTTTGGAGTTCTGTAGGCTTCTTGTATATTCATGGGCATCTCTCTCTTTAGGTTAGGCAAGCTTTCTTCCATAATTTTATTGAAGATATTTTCTGGCCCTTTACGTTGTAAATCTTCACTCTCATCTATGCCTATAATCCTTAGGTTTGGTCTTCTCATTGTGTCCTGGATTTCCTGAATATTTTGGGTTACAAGCTTTTTGCATTTTGCATTTTCTTTAACTGTTGAGTCCATGGTTTCTATGGTATCTTCAGCATCTGAGATGCTTTCTTCTATCTCTTGTATTCTGTTGTTGGTATTTGCATCTATGTCCCCTGATTTCTTCCCAAGGCTTTCTATCTCCTACGTTGTCTCCCTTTGGGTTTTCTTAGTTGTTTCTACTTCTGATTTTAGATCCTGGATGATTTTGCTTAGCTCATTCACTTGCTTGTTTGTGCTTTCCTGTAAATCTTTAAGAGATTTTTGTGTTTCCTCTTTCATGCCCTCAGCCTGTTGACCAAAGTTCTCCTGTATTTCTTTAACTGTTTTTTGTGTTTCCTCATTATTGGCTTTTGTATTCTCCTGGATTTCTTTCAATGATTTTTGTGTTTCCCTTGCAAGTGCTTCTAACTTTTGATCCATTTTCTCCTGAATTTCTTTAAGTATGTCCTTCATGTGTTCCTGTACCAGCATCATGACCAGTGATTTTAAATCCAAATCTTGTTTTACTGGTGTGTTGGGGTATCCAGGACATGCTGGTAAAGGAGAATTGGGTTCAGATTTTGCCATATTGCCTTGATTTCTGTTAGTGACATTCCTGTGTTTGCCTTTTGCCATCTAGTTCTCACTGGTGTTAGTTGGTCTTGTCAATGCTGGACTCACCAGTGCAAGCTGCCCCTTCCCAGGTGGCCTCTGGTGCACAGCTTACCTCCTGCACTGCCTGGAGACAGGGTGCTGTTGCCCAGGCTGTTCAGATCTGGAAGCAGACACCTGAAGGCTTCCGCTGGGGCCTGCTGGATTCACCAGAGCACACTGAATCCTCACAGCTGGCCTCCCGGAAGCCCCTCTTGCCTCTTGCAGGACCTGGAGATGTAGAGTTGCCGCCCAGGCTGATCTGGATCTGGAAGCAGAGAGATCTGAGGGCTCCCACCAGAAGCCTCAGGACTTGAACCTAAGCTCCGTGCCACCGGAGCAAGCTGTGTGCTCCCAGTCTGCCTCCAGGTGCACACCAGGTCTCCTGCATTTCCTGGAGACTGAGTGCTGTGGCCCAGGCTGTTCAGATCCCAAAGCAGGCACCTGAAGGCTCCTGCCGGGCCTCCTGGGTTTACCAGAGCACACTGACTTCTCCCAGCTGCTATTTCCTGATTCTTAAGGGCGTATCTTCTTGACAACAAGGATGATGCAGTTGACAAGGCAGAGTTCTTAAAGCGTTGTAACCCAAACAAGAAAGCTTCATCAGATCATCAAGAGGCCACATTGACTCGAACTGCTTTATGAGAAACAAAAGAAATATTAATCTTAAAGCCATAGTCCTACAATTTAGCCACAATATGTTTATGCATATTCAATTAAGATATCCTATTGACGGAACAAGAACTTTAAAAAAATTTGTCTCTCCACACATATCCCTTGGGTGTATATTGATATATTTCTATAGATATGTATAATAAAGTTGTTTTTACCCATGAAGCTCAAAGATTTCATTATAGTTTTAAATTATTGATGCCATTTTTCTTACTGTAAATCAATAAATGTTTAAATAAAGCATTGAATAAGAATATAATTTATCTAAAAACTGCTTTGTGAGTTATTTTACTTGTGAAAATAGTGACGGCATATCTGCAGGAATCTTAGTGATACTCTTTAGAGGGAGGAATTAATAGATCCATATTGACAGAACCTTGTCTTTGCTTTATTAATTATTGCAGTGCAAAAAAACCTAAGTGTGGTAGTTTACATCTGCCATCATTTTTCTCAGCCTTGTAGAAGGTGTGCTTGCATTTTGTGATTAATATACAAATGTTGTATAAATATAGGCTATGGGTCCTTAATAGCTAGGACAATATACAATTCATTCTTAAAGAGAGGTGTTTTTTAAAATTATATAGTAAAATAACGTAACTAAACATTTTTATGCAAAAAACAACAACTTGGGAAAATACACTTTTTTTTCAAAATGACTAGCATTTTGTTTCATCACTCTCCTCTGATATATTTGCTAGGAGATTAAGAGATCATTTTGTGGATTAATGTGCAAATATCAGAGGTTATATATAATATTTATTATAGCTAAGGCTTAAAGCCTTATCAATCAACTCTTACTAAACACTTGCTATTTAATGATTTCATGTGGTATTTTATTTCTCAATTTTTAATGATGCCAGAGACATGAGTCAATTGAATCCAAGTCTGTCTTAGTAAGAGACAGTTTGGGGTCTTTATTGCTTCAGATGTTTCTGTATAGGTGCTTCCATAGTACAAGTAGATAGAATTGTTTCTTTCTAGATGATACATGGTAATATTCTCTTATACCTTCACTTCATTGAAGTTCTGTTCAGTGCTATTATACTATAATCCTATGACAAAGCCAACAATTCCAGCCTTGAGTCTGACCTTATTTTCCTATCTGCATTTTTGTGCCCATTCTTGACTGTTCTGCCCTCCCACAGTGGTACTCAACCTTCCTAATGCTGAGTCCGTTTAACACAGTCTCTCATGTTTTGGTAACCACTATCTATAAAATTATTTTTGTTGTTACTTCATACCTATAATTATGCTACTGATATGATTGTAATGTAAATATATGATGTTCAGCATATCTGATATTTGACTCTTGTGAAAAGGTCCCTTGACCTCCAAAAGGTTCTTGACACACAGAGTGAGTACCCCTGATCTAATATATGATGCTCCTTGATTACCTTTAGGACATTTTCACTGTCCTTACAGGTCCATCCTAAATAGCATCTTCTTAAGACAATTTTCTTTCAGCAAATATGCCCATCTGTCTCTTTGATCTCTGTCACTCTCTCCTTAAATACTGACAGCTCATTTTTCATAGGTCCACAGTGCAGTCATAGTAGGCTTATGTTCCTCATTGGGCTGATTGCCGATATTGACTTCTACATACTTTTATTTATAACTACACAAAAAGGGAGTGAAGCATGACTCATGTAATAAGTCTAACTATGCTTACTGCTGATCTAAAGTCCTAAGCCTTTGCCCTCAGTATACTTAGTTTCCATTTATTGTACTTGTCCTTCTAAATATTCAGAAATTCTATTTTGTTCATTTTTGGTCTTCTGAGTCTGGTAGCATAGTCTTACAAATGTGTAAAATTCTATAAAAATTTACATTTAAATTAATTTATTATAACTTATATAGAATATATGAAATTCAATAGAAGCATAAAATTTTCCTTATAAATTCCTTTCCAAATACTCAGTATGGTTGAAGGCAGAGCACATAGAACATAGCCTCTTCTTTCTAGAAAACTATTATTTAGGAGGAGCTCGACTGATAGTTACAACTAAGTAAAAGTTAATGTAAATAATAGAAGATTACAGTTTGCTAGTCTTTTATGGGAACTCATAGAGGCACACCTATTAGAAAAGTTTTTTTATTTATTCCTTTTTATAAACCTTTTCAAAATGCTTTATATTTCTGAGAAACAGAAGTAGATAAAAGAAAGCAATAATAATACCAGAAACTGTAGATGTGAGAAAAGGAGTGTTATATACAATACTGTTTATATCGGGTAAAAAGCCCTAAGCAGTGAGTGGCCAACTTCTAAGCCAGACTCTCAGAAGGATTCCTAGAATGAAGCTCTCTTCCTAGATTGCCAGGAGGAACAGCAAGCGCAGTCATTACTGCATTCTGATTTTGTATGCCTGGTGTCAGTATTCTTTATGAGTTCACAATAACAACTCAGTTGTACAAGTTATGCCTGTGCAGAGTAACATGGACTTTAAAAGCATTATTAACCCTCCACAATGCATCTAAAAATTCCTTTAATATTTTTGATATTTATCATGTCCTATATATGTTTTTCTGTTTACCATTGTTTCTGTAGCATCCAGAGCAAGTTCAGCTTCCGGCCCAATGCTTTTCCCCGTCTCTTACAAATATTTGTTGAAAAAAAAAGTAAGTAAATGAATGTGAAAAGAGACAAGTCAGCCTATTAAAAAAGGGGATCAATACATTTTCCATTTCAGGACAATTCTGATTGTAGGATAAAGTAATTTGGTGTTCTTCATAATTTACCTACCAGTCATTATTATCTTAGACAAGTGAGCATGTGGCCATTTCTCAGGATGAATCAGGCTACATTTTAATAGTTAGTTCCGGCAGTTCAAAGTGGAATGGATTTATTTCAAGAGGTTCAAGAAAACCTCATTTTGAAGGCTCTAATAAAAAGTAAGGATGATAAAGAACACTGTTTTTCATGATAAGGAAAATTCTGCCTTTCAAGAGAGACATCATAATTTCTTCTAATTATAAGAAAAATGTTGCTGCCTTGAGTGCTCTTATTCATGTGTACAGCCAAAGGGATTTTCTGCATAAAAGAGTAATTAGGTTCTATCCCTTCATGCTAAAAAAAAAGTAATCTATTTTACTTTTCTTTTATACCTCCCCTGCCTCATATTCTTTGACCTCTACTCTGCTGAATCTTTTATATGTCATGGAAAGAGAGATTTAGAGGCTTTGATTGCTCAATGCCTTTAGTGCCTGGCAGTGTTTGCTGTGCTGAATTTGGAAGTGCCTAATTTGGGAGTTCTGTTCATGTGGGGCTATAAATTGGTCAGATTTCATTTTATGTGTGAAGATCATTTTCAGTCCATGAACTTAAGCCTTTTATTTTTCTGAGATACATTCTAAATAATGCACTGTGGGCTAATTCTTAGGGAACATCAAAAGGTGACTTGATTTTCAAGACAGAGGATATTGAGGGAGGTTTCTTTTTTTACTATCTGAAAATTCAGAAAAAGGCTTATGAGTGAGAGTCACCAAGAAGTTCTAGACTGGTGATTTCAGACCACATTTGGAACTGTGGAATTGAAAAGAAATGTGACATAGAAACTAGGCTAGACCCAATACCACACATCTATAATCCCTCATGGAACACTGAAGCAGGAGGAAGCTCAGGTTAGCCTGAGTCGCACAGAAGGTTCCAAGTTAGCCTGGAAATTTTACACACACACACACACACACACACACACACACACACACACAAACACACAAACATACACACAAACACACAAACATACACACACACAAACACACACACACACATACACACACACACAGACTCCACAATAGAGCACAGTTAGAAACTCTCATTAGTCTGATTTCTGTGGTCTATCATTTTCAGTTGTATGGAAAACCACTGTGAACATAAGTGTGTAACTATAATAAATTAAATCCAGTAAACTGTGCTAGTAAAGAGAATGGGGGACTACTTAAACTTACACTGAATAATACTAATAAAATGGTTTCAGCTTTTTATTTTTTTATTTATTTATTTTTATTTTTTTGGAGTTGCTAGACATTGACAGAAATACAATTAGGGGCTTTTGAAAGGGATCATCAGGTTTAATACAGACTAGAAAAGATGTCCTAGGTGTTAAAATACCCTAAGCAAGTTTTATGTGTATTGAAATGATTATAATAACCACCATTAATTGATGACTAATTCTGCACTAAACCTGATTTTAAGAATTTGAATTTTAAGAGTGAAGAAGAATATTATCTTCACTCCATATAGTAACTGCAAGAAGCAAAAAAATGCAGGGTGGACAAAACAACTAATTTATTTAAAATGAAAAAAAACACACATGGTTAGGAACTCGTCAAAGCAGAAATCAAAATGATTTTACATGCCATCAAGTTCAGCATGTGAAAAACGTAGGTTTCATATAGAGTTTTGATATATAAGCTGTACTGAGATATAGTTATGAAATAACGGGTTTACTTTAAGGTAATAGCATAACTTTGGCAGAACATCTTTTAGTCAGTGGAAGACTGAGTTACATTATGTTAAAGAGTGCTTTGTCTCTCTGCTGATGAGGGCTCTTTTTCTATTAATAGTTGGTGAAATTCTACCCTTCTTTTGTACATTTATTCTCCCCTCTCCCTGTTTTATTTAAATTAAGCTACCTGTTATTTATAAAGTTTTATGTACTGTAATATCAAAAGGTGCTAAATGAAATTGATTTGCATACAAAGAAGAATGCCCACTAAAACAGGATGCTCTCTGTTCTAATGAGCCTGGGCATTGTACTCAGAGTGGTAGGACAGTGTGCAGTTGAGAGCAAAGAGCAGAGGGCTGGTGCAGCACAGACGCCCAGTTCCTCTATATGTGGTTTGGGATAAGTCATTCACATCCCTGTGCTTTAATTTTATCACCTGTAAAATGTTGCTTACCACACAGAATATGAGAGTAAATGAGTTTGTGTTAAGAATGTGTTGAGAATAACTGAGTATTTAGTAAGTGGTACTGAAAAAGTGAGTGTGAAATGTTTAGATTAATTCTCTCACTGAAGTCTCACTATATTGTACAATGAAAGTCATGTTATATTTATTAAATAGATTTCTAGATGAGCCTCATATCAACTAACTTGTTGATAATTAGCTTGCAACTATTCAAACTTCAATGGTCAGGATCTCAAGACAAGTTGATATATGAATTTAGAATCTGTGATATTTTATTTAAATCTAGATAAGACCTTTAAAAGACCTAGTTATCATACTCTAAAGAAAGTCTGATATAAATTTCATTATCGTCTGGAATTCAGGGCTTAAATAATTTCAGTAGTAAGGCTCTCATATATAGTTACCTGATGTTCCACTCTTTACAAACAGTAATTCCCCCCATCAGAGACTTCTATCTGTGCACACATACAAATCAACTATAAAAATATCTAACTTTGATAATATATATTGTGTGAAAGTAATCTTTGCTTTTTGTTGTTGCTGCTAATTTAAGTAAAATATCCTTGGAGCTTTCATATTCATAGAGGCCACTTTTCAGATGAAGATAATCTTAGAAACTTTTTCTTGTCCTTTTACTGCATTTATATATTTAATCTATAAACATTATCACTTTATATAGTTATTACTAGGTATTCCCATTAAAAGATGAGAATTTCTGTGTGTGTGTGTGTGTATATATATATATAATATTCATATGTTTGCACATATATGTAGTACATATACACATATATGTGTATTTATATATTGCATAAACATGTACATATACATACTATATGTTATAAAGTATGAATATATAATATATTACATATTACATATGTATAATATAATATACTCTATATTATTATTATAGATTTCATATGTCTATCATACATACAAACATATACTTATATACATATATACATATATATACATCTATATAGATATATATGTAAATGTGTATATTAATATGTATGTGTGTCATAATGAAACATTTTATGCTTAAAATTAATAAAATCATGAAAATTGTATAGTCTGAATATTCATAAAAGTATAACTTCTTGAATTCATTTTTCAAGTTGAGTGTTTTGAAGCTAATTTAATAAGAAACAATAAATAAATATTTCTTGTCATAAGTTGGGAGTATTTAATATTTAATGTGTCCACATACTGATAGTAGGAAGAAAACATTGTGAATATCATCTAGGAATAAAGTATAATGGTCTCATAGAAGCAGGGTGATGGGGGATTGGATAGGGAGTTTCTTTGGGGGAAAACTGAGGTAAGGAGATAACACGTGAAATGTAAATAAATTAAAAATTTAAATAAATTTAAAAAAGAGAAGTGGCATATATAAAACCAATTACTCAGTAATAAAATAATTTTAAACCAATTAGAGAAGGTTAAAAAGATAAACACTTAGGCAGCTACTACATGAATTATTACAACAGAGTCATACCAGTCTCAGATTTTTACAATAAAGTTAAATAAAATGTAGAAAGAAGTAAGATGTATTAATTCACAAGAAAGAGGCAGGAGCTTATGTGCATGTATTCATAGAATCCTCAAAATAGCAGGACTAGTAGTAATCATTAGCCCATCCTGCATGAAGAGAAGAAACCTTTAAAAGAATAATCAAAAGTTACATAATTTTTAAGTGGTAATGTTATATTTTCACCAATATTTATTGAGTGCAAGAATAACTAATATTAAAATGGGATGCTTAGAAAACCAAAGCAATATGGCCATCTTGAGTCTAAACTAGAGTAGAATGCATATCCATTGAGTTTAACCTGACACACTGAAAGGAATGGGCTTCTGAGAAGGCTTTTTAGTAGTTGATGGTAAAAGAACAGTATCAAGATTATTTAAGAACATTAACAGGTATAGTATTTAGGGAGCTAACCAGTGACTTTAAGGTTTAGAGATGGACAGCTAGCTTAATGGGAACTGGACAAGGAAGCAGAAATTAGGGCAAAATATATATCATCCTGACAGGTAGCAGATGAAGATGTAGTTCATTTTTCTGAAATGGACTCCTCCATCTCTGCACATCCTATAAGATTTCTTCTATCTCCATTATCTACCAGGAAAGGATCAGTCATCATGGTTCATGCACTTTTTTTATGTCAGTGTCACCCAAGTGACAGTCACTACACCTATCCCCTGTGTTCCACACCCTTTCAATTATTGCATGCTGGTGCCTTACTGATTATTATGTAGGCACAATGCCTATAAATGTTCACAAAGTTGGTGTTATTGTATATCATCTTCCAGAAATTTTCATAGAATTTAGATTTCAGTAAATATATTATCCTTTACCCATTGGCTCATTAGCTCCTTTACCCATTGGCTCATCTAAATGTCATTAACTTGATTTTACCTTTATCTAATCATTCCCCAATCTTAAGTTTTTTTTTAATTTTTTTCCTTTATTGATATATTTTTTTTATTTCCCCTTTTCTGGGTCTCCACTCCCTGCAAGTCCCATAAGCCCTCTCCCCCCCTCCCCCGTTCCTCCATCTACCCCTTCCCACTTCCCTGTTCTGGTATTCCCCTATACTGTTGCACTGAGTCTTTCCAGAACCCGGGGCCACTCCTCCATTCTTTTTGGACATCATTTAATATGGGGATTGTCTTGGGTATTCAAAGTTTCTAAGCTAGTATCTACTTGTCAGTGAGTGCATACCATGATTGATCTTTCGAGACTGTGTTACCTCACTTAGTATGATGTTCTCCAGCTCCATTCATTTGTCTAAGAATTTCATGAATTCATTGTTTCTAATGGCTGAATAGTACTCCATTGTGTAAATATACCACATTTTTTTGTATCCATTCCTCCGTTGAAGGATACCTGGGTTCTTTGCAGCTTCTGGCTACTACAAATAGGGCTGCTATGAACATAGTGGAGCATGTGTCCTTATTGCATGCTGAAGAATCCTCTGGATATATGACCAGGAGTGGTATAGCAGGGTCCTCAGGAAGTGTCATGCCCAGTTTTCTGAGGAACTGCCAGACTGATTTCCAAAGTGGTTGCACCATCTTGCAATCCCACCAGCAGTGGAGGAGTGTTCCTTCTTTCTCCACATCCTCGCCAGCACCTGCTGTCTCCTGAGTTTTTGACCTTAACCATTCTGACTGGTGTGAGGTGAAATCTCAAGGTTGTTTTGATTTACATTTCCCTAATGATTAATGATGTTGAACATTTCTTAAGGTGTTTCTCAGCCCTCAGAAGTTCTTCATGTGAAAATTCTTTGTTTAGCTCCATACCCCACTTTTTAATGGGGTTATTTGGTTCTCTGGGTTCTACCTTCTTGAGTTCTTTGTATATATTAGATATTAGCTCTCAGGTTTTTAAATTACTCTAGAATAGGTGATTATCTTTATCTTTGCTCATCTCTACCAGATGATCCACTAAACGATATGTCTAATATGTCTGTTTGGTTATATCATTCATGTGCTAAAACCTTCAATTTTCCCCTATTGTCGTAAGGATGAAGTCTGAACTCAGTCTTTCAGGTTTATGCAGGTGTGTATATGTGTCTATGTGATTATTTTCTGCATATGTGAGGGTACCTGTGGAGACAAGAAGACATTATCAGATCTTTTGTAATTGAAGTTTCAAGTGAACAAAATATGGGAGCAAATGTGGTGACAATGTGCAGAGCAGAGACTGAAGGAAGGGCCATCCAGAGACTGTCCCACCTGGGGATTCATCCCAGATACAGTCACCACACTCAGATACTACTTTCCTGAGAGGTCCTGCCAGAGCCTTACAAACACAGAGTTAGATGGTCATAGTCAAACTTTGCAATGAGTGCAGGGTTCCCAATGGAGGAGTTAGAGAAAGGAGTAAAGGAGCTAAAGGAGTTTGCAACCCCATAGGAACAACAACAATAGCAACCAAACAGAGCTCTCAGGGACTAAACCACCAACCAAGGAGTACACATGGAGGGACCCATGACTCAGATTGAATATGTAACAGAGGATGGCCTTGTCAGGAATCAGTAGGAGAGAGGTCCTTGGTCCTATGAAGGTTCAATAAATGTAGAGGAATTGAGGGTTGGGACGTGGGAGTGGGTGGGTTGGTGGGTCCAGGAATACCCTCATAGAAGCAGGTGGGGGGTGCGAAATAGGTGGTTTCTTGAAGAGAGGTAACCCGGGTAAGGGGATAACACTTGAAATATAAATAAATTGAAAATAAATAAGTATAAAAATAAGTGAATAAATAAATAAAAAGTTTTAATAAAAGAAAGAAAAAATAAAATAAAACCATCCTGGGATCTGAAATTGGATCTTCTGCAAGACTGGTATATGCTTCTGATTACTGAGCCTTCTCTGCAGCTCTGAAATCCTAACTAATTTTGTGTGAAATATAAGCTCCTTTCTTACTTGGTTTTTGTTAACCTGGGTTAACCTCCACACTTTACATTCCCATGTTATTTGTGCTTTGGAGAAACATTGTAAAGTTCCTGAATATCCTCCTTCCCTCTGTAGCTGCATTTAAGTATTCTTGTGTTCTCACTGGACCTTTTTCTTGTATTTACACTTAATGTAACACTTATCATAGTTCATTGAAATTATTATACTTCTCACTAAATAGTGAACAGTAACTCATTTGAAGAAGAAATGAAATGCTTTTTATTGTTTATTGAAGTGCATTCCTGGCACTTCTCAAAGCAGTTGGCACATAATCATGATCAACCAATAATAGTTAAGTAAAGAGAATGAGTCCTTGGAGAAGTCACACTTGCTTCAGGAGCATGGAACAATTCCAAACTCACTGTCTGCAGAGTGACAGTCTGATAATGGCTATGGTTTCTACTGACCATAGAAACACAATCTATAGCATGAACTTCTTCAGCAGCATCAGCATCAGCATCAGCATCAGCAGCAGAAGCAGCAGCAGCAGCAGCAGCAGCAGCAGCAGCAGCAGAAGCAGCAGCAGCAGCAGCAGCAGCAGCAGCAGCAGCAGCAGCAGTCCAATGTGTTTGAAGCCAAGTACAGCTGATTTTAGAAGCAAACTATAGATGTGTTCTACACATTAGATCTTTATCTCTTGTTTGCTTGTTTGTTTGGTTGGTTGGTTGGTTTGGTTTGGTTTTTCGAGACAGGGTTTCTCTGTGTAGCCATGGATGTCCTGGAATTCACTCTGTAGACCAGGCTGGCCTTAAACTCAGAAATCCACCTGCCTTTGGTACTAAAGTGCTGGGACTAAAGGCATGAGCCACCAGGCCTTGCTTAGATCTTTAGATTTCTTTGTGCTTATTCCTAGAACATTAATCCAGGGGTTTCCTCCATAATGACTGAGAGATGCTCTATGCTGTATCTGACAAGTTTGCTTCAATGACCTAGTCTCATCCTTCAGAAGATTCATTTGTAGTAAATAATTTCTGGGACCAAACTAAAGGAAAAGATGGTGCTATCTGGTAAGATTAAGCAAGTTAGCAGATCTTACATTATTGATATAATTGAGACATATCTTTTAATTCTTTATGTTGTGTTTTACATACTGAATACTAGAGTCCCTTAAAAGCAGTACATATGTACAGTATATACATATTTCAATTGGTGGGCCACACAGAGAAAATTCTGTTTTAGTTCATATAGAAATGTCAGAGAGAAAATCCATCCATTGGCATGAGGTGAATTATATAGTCCCTTCCCCATACTTAATCTTTTAGCTATTCCTTTGATCACCAGTACAAATCCTAATTAAGATTTCATCTGATAATTTGATTTCATCATAAAAATCCATTCTGAATCAGGAGCTTTGACTCCTTAAAATCTTGAAGTTAATGAAAATCTCTAATCCAATGGATAAACAAGCAATGAAAAAAGTCAAATCATAACTTTCATGTTTTACAAAATATTTTTAAGGATTCAGGGGCCTTTACTCTGAAGAAAGATTGAGATGTGAACTTCACTGAGAGAGAGAGAAAAAAAAAACTTTGTAAGTGGGAGTGGACACCAGGAAAATGGCTTTGCTATATTAAAAATACTATAATTTCTAATGCTGCAAACCTCCCAATTGTTTAGGTAATTCTCTTCCTAGATACAAGAAAGGTCAGGAAGGTGACCCTGAGATGCATAGCACAAAGACAGGTAGGACTCTGAGAGTGGAAGCTGGGGCCTTCGTTGTTCCTCATGCTCTTGTTCTATGGCTTCTGGGTTTCTAAGAAGATGCCTCACCTTAAGTCAGAATAATGCTGAATTAATCAAGAAAAGGCCATATTTTTTCACCAGGCACCAATGAACAAATTAGGGAAGTAAATGATAAATTTATCTTTTTGAAATCCCAGGAGTTTTGGAAAATTATAAAAGACTTTTACCAATTTCCCCAAATATCCAGAGCTAATAGCAGCACTAGCATATTAACACAAATAGTATGTTATTAAGGTGTGTGCAGTAGGATGAAGCCACATTTATTTCACAGAATTTAATTAAGTATGAGAAGAAAAGGGAACTAAGAGGAAGATAGAGGCGATAAGGTCAATGTATGAGAAAACGGGACAGAGAAAAGCTCTATGGGGGCTAAATGTAAAGCCACCTATAGTTCACTATTTTGAATATTGCTGTGCAATACTATATATAGATACCTCTACAATTCCCTTTAAATTCATTTTTATATCAATCACCGAAGATGCATGTTTGTTTGATAACAACATTACAAACAATGCAGAAAAGCATACATGAAACACTTTTGCACAAATATTCCTTCAAAAACTAAAATTAAAAACCATATATATATATACTATGGTGCAGTTTCCCCTGAAAAGTTACTGCTTTTAATTTTTAAACTCATGTTTTGTAAGAATGTGTATTGATACTTCTACCCTATTCCTGAGAAAGAGCTCTTCTTTTTAAGTATAGAAACTAGGGAGTAGGGTAGGAAATGCAATCTATTTAGAATTATAGAAAGATACTAATGATGGGAAAGCTACTGCCTATTAAAGCCTTCAGGAATACTTTTTGAAAGACTTTTGTGTCTTGTGGCTGCTTTGAAGTGAATGTAAATCACCAGTCATTGAAAACTTTAACACAAAATGAGCCTCTTGCCAAAGTATACAGCTAAGAACCCTACTGTTCTTTGGTTTTTAAAATTGGTGGCTGTTTCTCAGCAAGATTTGTAGGGAAATATAAGATTTTTAGGGAAATAAAGCAGAAAATATAATGAAAAAGAATTTATCCTCTATTGTTACTGTTTCTTAGTGTGAAGAAATAACCTTCATTATTACATGAAAATGTGTGTGTGTGTGTGTGTGTGTGTGTATGTGTGTGTGTGTGAGAGAGTGTATGTGTCCTGTAATTGCTCGCATGTATGTGCATAGGACAGTGGTTCTGAAAAGAATACACAGAACTGCATGTACACACACAGCACACACACACACACAAAATACATACTCACACGCACACACATTTTAGGATTCTCTATTTTATATAAAGAACTCAGCAATTTTTATTCATATAACATACCACAAATTGAAAGTATCCTTTTAAAAAACAAAAACATATTTGAATTTGTCTCTATTTTTGCCAGATACAGCCTAAGCTATATCTAAATATAAATAACTCATGCACAGTGGACCTTAAACATAATATATCTAAATGCAAAGTAGTTATAGGAATAGAACAATTGAATTTTATAATAGATTCTTCATTTCAATACAGATATAAGCAACCATCACACACATATAAATAACTTCTCCATGGAAGCTCTTCCTCTACTATTCAATAGGACAACTTAAATTTTAGATCCAAGTATTTTCCCAGAATAATGGCTTTTATGAAGTCCAATTACCAATAAAATCACTATGTATTCCTATCAAACTTAAGCAAAATAATAAAACTCTTATTGATAGTTTTCTGTATATAGTTATGCTCTTAGAGTATGGTCAAAATATGGAGTGTGAGGTCAAACTATCAGCCCTCCAGTGACAAAAATATTTGCTCCAAGATAAACATTCTTTCTAGATGCTATATGATGACAGAAAGATGAAGAAAAAGTACATCATAATACATATGCATATATATGCATATTTTCAATGTAATTAAGAGTCAGAAGTAGTGTAGTAGATAATGATTCAGATTCAAACCAAAGAGCATTGATTTGAATTCAAGCACTATGACCTTCTTACTATTTGACCCTTCGGTATGTTAGTTAACACTTGAGCATCTTCATTTCCTTTTCTTCAACCCCAACATAATAATAAACTCTAACACAGAGCATCAGTGATACATTAAAGGCTTAATCTATGCAAAATGTTCATCTAAAAGTCAAGGAAAAGGACTTATTTTGTGTGTATCCAATATTGCAATTATTATAAAATGCAAAGCAAATATCACATACACATGCATAGGTAATGTCCATGTTGTACATATGTAATGTACAAATAATTCATGACCATACACCCATATGAAGTTAATTAAAGCTATTAGAAAAAGAGACATAGTAAAGATGGAATGAAGTAGAAAAGTCCAAATAACAAATTTAATGGTACAATTGGCTAAAAAATATATGGGTTCTTCAAGACACTTATCTTTGTTTGCATTGGTTATTATTACTTCATAAATTTTTACTGTTTATTTTAAAGGGATATGGAAAGACCCAAAAATAAATTTAAAATTTTGATCCCATACACACAGTAGTTTTTATAAAATGTAGATAGACATTATTGGGTTTTTATTTCAACAATAGAATATAGAATTATGGTATTCTATTATAAATGAAGCCATGGATATATGAGAATATGAATTTTAATATAACATATGAGTGATCCAGGAACTTTTATAGATGATAATAGAAAGCTAGGCATTGTGGTCCATGCCTAAAATGCCTGTAATCAGAAGAATCAAGAATTTCTAGAAATTCTGGAAATCAAAGCAGTTTCCAGACAAACCTGTAATGCATAGTGAGGCATGTCTCAATGAAATAGACAAACTGTTTCTACTCTAATTGTAAAGCTGGGAAAGTAGAAACTAAAACTGAGGTGGACTGAAGTCTACAATATCAGTGTCAGACAATTTATCAATTGTAGAGGAATTTTAATGCAGCAACATGGCCTATCTGGCACGGGATCACATCCAAAGGCCTTGTAGGTGGGCTATTTGATCTGGCTGGAATGACATAACTTTAATACCTCTGGCAGGAATATAAATGGACCCTTAGTACACACCTTTAATCCCAAACAATGAAGATGAAGTTAGTTTGTAAAAGGAAACAGCCATGTTTGAAAGTAACATCTAATTGAGGGACAAAATGATGAATCAGAGAAAGATTTGATGGAATGAGTCTGAAACAGGATATGCACAGTTCTCATTGGGACAGGAAAGAGAGCCTACTTAATGAGAATGAGTCAGGCAGAAAGGATAACTCAGTGGAGTGCTATGCATTCCAGTGTAGTGGAGATGAATTGGGAATGAGTTCAGTCAGTTGAGGTAGTTGAGTTGATTTCAGTGACCAGTGGTAGGTTTGAATTTGTGTAGTTCAGTGCAGGTCAGCAGAGGAACTTTCAGCCAGAGAATAAGAAGGAGCCAGAAGATTAGAATAAATTGCTAGAATTAGTTTGTGACCAAGCAGAGTAATTCAGTGAGAAACTGAGAGAAGCCAGATTGAATCAGTCAGCTTGGAGAGGAGTTTGAGCCAGGAGAGCTGAACCAGCTAGGGAGAGTTCATAAAGGATTACAGTGAACATATTTCTCAGCAAGTATCCAAAAGGACAATTGCATTTAGTGAATATAAGCTACATTTACAGAATATAAGGACATTCGGAAGCCATGTGAGCAACTTGTTTTCAAGTTGTAAGCAGTCACAAGGGCAACGTCCTATGAGGTTAGGCTGCATACATTAAGGGCAATAATTCTTGCATGGAAATATCATTCTAATTAACAATGGGTAATATGATGTGTAATCTGAAGCTAAACCCATTCTTATTTACTACAGCTGGGAGTGGCACAAAAGCACATTCCATGATCAAATCCATGTAATGGAAGAACAGCAATTACAGTCTCTTCTTTTGTTTACTTGGAATTTTCTTACAAGCTCTCAGAAATTTCCTCATACAGCTCTCTTCATGGGCCATGTTCTGACACAATCATCAATAAAATATAATATCTAATATCAACTACACTTGTCATTGCTTAGTTTCCTAATGTTTCCCCCCCACTGGAAACCAACTTTAACATTAAATTTATTTATCCAAATTTGCAGCAGAAATTTTCTACCACAAAAGGTAATTGGGGAAAGACTTCATTCAAATCTATTCCAGCAAGGAAGTAAGAATAACAAAATAGAAAAGGGAGAATAAATACAACTCTACAGGAACAAAAGATAGGCAGTATATAAGATAATCTACTGAAAAGCATTGGTGGGCCTCAGAGGTCAAATGTGTGAAAGGAATGAGGCCATTGGTGTTTGATGTTTGGTATTGATTAGAATTAAGCTCCTGAGCTCCCCTAGAAACGAACAGAAGAAAAAATAGTGGAATTTCATGACTCCATCCTCTTTTCAATATGCTACTTTTTAAACCATTATTATTATTATTGTTATTATTTTTTTTTAGAAGTTCATACATAGGAACTGTTTTTGTCACTACTCTGCTGTGAAGAAACAATATGATGACAGAAACTTATAAAAGAAAGCATTGTATTGGGGACTTGTTACAGTTTCAGAGACTCAGTCCATTAACCTTATGTCAGGGATCATGGGAGCATACAGAAAGACATGGTGCTGGGGAAGTTGCTGAGAGTGCTCCATCCTGATCTGCAGGCAGCATAGCTGCCTGGTGCCACGCAGTGATCCACTTTCTCCAACAAAGTCACACCTTCTAATCCTTTTCAGGTAGTACTGCTCCCTGATCACTACTAAGTGCTTAAATAAGTGATCCTGTGGAAGACCATTCTTACTTAAATTACCATAAGGACTATATTTACATCACATCTTCCATACTGTCTCACCATTTCCCCACTCTGCTCATTTGTCTACTCTCCACACCTTCTCAACTTCATGAACTCTTCTTCCATAATTATTAGTAGTAGTACATACAGCCTGTAATTAGCAATAATCACTTGGGATTGAATAGTTTATCTGTGGGCTTGTCTGTAGAGAAACTAATTATCCATACTTCTCTTAGCAACCACCAGTTGCCTTTAGCTCTTCATCAGGGATTGGGCCTTTGAGATTGTTTTCATTCACTTCGAGATGTCAACTGGTTTTGTCATTATACAGGCTTTGTTTAGAGGGAAGTTAGAAAAATGGAGGAGTGGGAACTTTATCTGGGGAAGGAAAGAGAATAAAGAATACTAAGGATAATTTTAAAAGTCATGAGAAAAATATGTTATTTTGTGTTTATTTTTAAAAATGCATAAGTATATGTTCACATACACATAAAAAATTAAATCTGATCCCTCTGATTAATGGAATCAGACTTAGAGAAATTCAAGCATATCTTGTATATTGGTAACATTGAAATGTTGTCAGATGCTGTTCTACTCCACTTAAAAACTGGCTCTGCAGATAGGATTTGGCTTGCCCACTCTACACTCAAACATCTTTGTTTATAAGGTTCCCCTAAAACCTCCAAAACCTGGGTCAGGCTTGCCACCTGGTTCTATGACAGGGAAAAAAATAACAAAACTCAACAGACCAGAAAAAGGACACAGCTCTTCAGCATGGCTGAGAGGTGAACTATCTTGAACGGAGGGTATTAATTGCTAAATGTAATCACAGGTTTTAGTTCTCTGAATAATGCCCCCTTCCTTTGCTTTGTTTACTCTCTTTGAAGATCCTGTTGAAATGCAAACGTTCTGTATCTCAGGTTCTGTAAAACCCTTGAAGGATAGTTGAAGAAAATCTATCCTATCTAAGGTCATGGATATCTTTAAAGATTTTGTTGAAATGAAAACTTTTTTTTAATCTCAGACTTTGTAAGACCATTGCAGTGTGGTTTAAAAAACATCTATAGAACTCTAAGCAGAAAAAAAAGTTAGCTTGAAACTTGTAACAAAAAGTATTGATAACTAAAAAATCTATGTATCGGTAAGATGGTCTATTTTATTTTATTTGCCCTAGACTAAGGATACAACACCAGGCCTAGAATCACTTGAAACTTTACCTACAAACCTCACAACTTTTCATTTCCCCTCTGCCACACCCTGACTATGCTAGGTTCATAGATGGAAGCTCATCTCACAACTCTACTAGCTCCTATCCAGTGGGTTATGCCATACTCTCTTCTGATCAGGCTATAGAGTCTGTCTCTATAACAAGGCCCCAGCTAATGAGTGATACAGCTTTGGGAAAATAATGCTTTTTCTGACACAGCTGCTAAAGAAGTCAGTCAACATCCCTAAACTCCTTCCTCTATTTTCTTGGCTCCTCCAAGACTAACTTCAACCTTCTCCAAGTCCTAATAATAGGGCCAATCTTCATCAGATGATTTAGAATCCCTCCCATCTGTTGCTACAACAGCAACCAGGCTTCGGCCTGATCAATTCACCCATGCTGGGAAGTCTGAGTTCACCTTAAAAGCATTGTAGCTTTACAATAACTTTAGGTGTAAAAGATGTACACGAAGCTTTCTGAGGACACAAGTTTGAGAACCTTAAAGGAGAGTTTAATTCTTAAATAAAATGACTTTGAAACTGAGGCTCAATTACCCATTGCCCTAAATTGGTTTCAAGTGTAAAATCCAGGCCTTAACTTTTCCTAGAGCTAATAGGACAGGTTTCAGGGAAAAATCATGCTGTTGTTATTGACTTAAAAATTGCCCGTACTATTCTTGCATGCTCCAATTATGCTTTGAAGAGGACTTATTATTTTTTTTTCAGTGACTACTCTCAATAGGCAAGTTGTAATAAAGGTTTAAATGATTAGATGTTTTCAGATTGGGGGTGGGTGGGTTATGTGCATTTTCCAGATCTTAGAAAGCATTTTAAGGTATAAGAAAAATGAGACTCAATGTTCAAAATTTAACTTGCCAGTGTTAAGCCTCTATTTAAATAAATGGAAGCTCATAAATCATTAATCTAGTCTCAGGAACAGTTATTAACACTGGCTACCAAAGTTTTCAGTGACAGTTGTAAACACCAGCTAAAGAAAGATCATGCTTCTATCATGAAAGTTGCTGGCTTTACTTTTAGTGTGGCTCAAAAGCACCAAAAGTCTGGAATGTGAGGTACAGTGTTTCCGCTACAAATGACAATGCTGGTGACAATGCCCTAGACAGACAGACACTAGTCAGGTGGACAGAAAAACTGTTATTGTGCAAACAGATCCCTAAATTCAGGAAGTTCCCTTACTACACACCAATGGTCACCTATTTCAGCAAATACAACTAGTTCCTGGTTAATACTGATAGCCTGAATCTGACCAAGAAACACAACTTGCTGACTGTCAGAAAATCTGTTTGGTTTCTGCCATTTTGCACACCACCTCAAGTCTCAGGAGTTTGATATCTATGAAACCATTCTTTTGCCCAAGCCTTTGCTGTTTAATCTTCACAAAAACATTCTTTCTATAGATAGTGTGTTCTAGTTTGGTGGTTTCACAAAGCCTTCACTTACAGTAAGACGCTATTTCTGATGACACCATACAGTTCACCAGGACATGGAGGAATTGATCTGGAAGTGACATGGAAGCCTTCTCTCTTAGGAATTCCAGTGATTTCTTCCAAGCTATGCAAGCTGGCTACGGAGACAGGTTATCAATAGTCCTACCCAGCTGGAAAGTCTATGAACCATTACAAAACCCAGCATCGAAAGTATCTATAATGACATAATAGTGCATTGACATATTCAGTAGGAGGGAACTTTAATGGAGACCTAGTTAACTATCATAGCTGTTGAGATCATGGAACCTAGGGGAGAATGTATTCTGCTTTCCTAAACCACAATAATTCCTAACTGCATTCAAAAAACCTATACTAATATCCACAGATAAGTGTAGCCCTCATACCATATGTTCTATTGCTGTGAAGAGGTACTGTGACCAGGGCAACGTTTATAAAGTATTTCATTGGGGCTTGCTTACAGTTTTAGAAGTTTAGTGCATTCTCCTCATGGCAAGGAGCAAGGTGGCATGCAGACAGACGTGGTGCTAGAGTAGCAGAGAATTTTACATAGGATCTGCAGGCAGCATAAAGAGGAAGCCACTGGACATAGCTTCGGCATTCAATCCTCTCAACTCACCCTCAGGGACACACGTCTTCAAATAAGGCCATACATCCTAATCATTTTAAATAGTAGCACTCCCTAAGCATTCAAATATATGAAAGTATGGGGGACAAGCTTTTTTTAAATTAGATATTTTATTTCTTTACATTTCAAATATTATCTCCTTTCCAAGTTTCCCCTCTGGAACCCTCTGTCCAATCTCCCCTCCCCCTCCTTATATGAGGGTGCTCTCCCGCCCTCCACCCTGACATTCCCCAACACGGGGGCATCAAGCCTTCACAGGACCAAGGGCCTCTCCTCCCATTAATGCCAGATAAGACCATCCTCTGATACATATGCAGCTAGAGCCATGGGTCCCTCCCTGTGTACTCTTTGGTTGTTCAAATTACCACACTCCTCATCAAAAAAGCTTCTTTTGGCAGTAAACAGAGACGGTAACAGAAATTAACAACTTTTCAAAATACAGAGGACAACTGACATTGGAGTGCATATCCAATTAATGTGTTTACGACCTAGTCCTCACTCAGGCTCAGGGACTATCTCAGAAGATGGTGCAGAATGATGTTATGGGCCGGAGGGGCTGGACATTTGCTGTGAGATGATATCTCCTTAGATGACAGAGAGTTGCGCTCACAACATCTTAACAATATGTTGTTGCTTTAAAGAAGAGTCTCACTCCATCATTCCTGATGATTGCTTCTTCCAGGAATGACTCCCGGGCCCCTGAGACAGACATTTCTGAATTATAAAAGTGGCAGGAGCCAGGGAGACTATTAGTATCTTAAAGTGTCAGAAAAAGAATTTATATTTAAAAACTTGAAGATGAAGGAGTTCAGGGGTCTACACTTAGGATAAACCTCTTCTGAAGTTTGTCAACCTGAGGAGAATCATGAATAACCTTAAAGATAGAAAATTTCGCACACCCCCAATATAAAAAAAGAAAAAGGTCCTATAATTGGAATAAAAATATTATAGCATAAAATCTGAGATACAGTGTGCTATATTCAATTGGATGATTTTTGTAGACTGGCATAAGTCCAGGCAGGTGCCATAGATTCTCTCTCTCTCTCTCTCTCTCTCTCTCTCTCTCTCTCTCTCTTTCTACCTTCCTTGTTTCTTTGTCCCTTCCTTTTCTTTCTTTCTTCCTTCTCTTTTTCATTCATTCATTCATTCATTCATTCATTCATTCATTCATTCTCTTTTTTCCTTTTTTGTTTTTTCTGTTTCTTCCTCCACTTTGTTTTTTGTTTGTTTCTTCCTTCCCTTTGTTTTTGTTTGTTTCTTTCTTCTCTTTTTTCTTTCCTTCCTTCCTTTTCTTTCTTTCTTCTTCCTTCCTTCCTTTCTTTCTCTTTCTTCCTTTTTTGTTTTTTCTTTGTTTCTTTCTTTCTCCACTTTGTTCGTTTCTTTTTCCTTTCCTTTGTTTTTCTTTCTTTCTTTCTTCTTTCTTTCTTCTTTCCTTCCTTCCTTTTCTTTCTTTCTATCTTTCTTTTCTTCCTTCCTTCCTTTCTTCCCTCCTTCCTTTCTTTCTTTCTTTCTTTCTTTCTTTCTTTCTTTCTTTCTTTCTTTCTTTCTTTCTTTCTTTCTTTCTTTCTTTCTTTTATACTTTATTTACATTTCAAATGTTATTATCGTTCCTGGTTTCTCCTCCAGAACCTGCCTAGCTCATCTTTCCAGCCCCTGCTTCTATGTGGGTGCTCCCTGACCCAACTACTTCCACCTCACTGCCCTGGCATTCCCCAACACTGCAACGTCAAGCCTTCACAGGACCAAGGCCCTCTCCTTCCACTGATGCCAGATAAGGCCATCCTGTGCTACATATGCAGCTGGAGCCATGTGTCCCTCCATGTGTACTCTTTAGTTGGTGGTTTCATCCCTGGTAGTTCTGGGGGCTCTGGTTGGTTGATATTGTTCTTCCTATGGCATGGCAAACCCCTTCAGTTGCTTCAGTCCTTTCTCTAACTCCCCCATGCTCACTCTAAAGATTGGCTTCGAGCATCCACCTCTATATTTTTCAGAATCTGGCAGAGCCTCTCAAGAGACAGCTATATAAGGCTCCTGTCAACAAGCACTTCTTGGCATCAGCAGTAGTGTGTGGGTTTGGTGTCTGTATATGGTATGGATTGCCAGGTGAGGCAGTCTCTGGATGGCCTTTCCTTCAGTCTCTACTCTACATTGTCTCTGTATTTCCCCCTGTGAATATTTTGTTTCCCTTCTAAAAAGTAATGAAGCTTCCATACTTTGGTTTTACTTCTTAAGCTTCATGTAATTTGTGAATTGTATCTTGGGTATTCCAAGCTTTTGTGCTAATATCCACTTATCCATGAGTGTGTTCTTTTGTGATTGGGTTACCTCACTCAGGATGATATTTTCTAGTTCCATCCATTTGCCTAAGGATTTCATGAAATCGACTGGCAGTGGTGGCACGTGACTTTAATCCCAGCACTCGGGAGGTAGAGGCAGGCAGATTTCTGGGTTCCTGGTCAGTCTGGTCTACAGAGTGAGTTCCAGAACAGCCAGGACTATACAGAAAACCCTGTTTCAAAAAAAAAAAACATGAAAAAGGGGGGTTTAATTAGGTCATTGTTTTTAATAGATGAGTTGTACTCCATTGTGTAAATATACCACATTTTCTGTATCCATTCCTCTCTTGGAGGACATCTGGTTCTTTCCAGTTTCTGGCTATTATAAATAAGGCTGCTATGAACATAGTGGAGGATATTATATGTTGGAGCATCTTTTGGGTATATGCCCAGGAGTGGTATAGCTGGGTCTACAAGTAGTACTGTGTCCCGTTATCTGAGGAACCTCCAGACTGAGTTTTCAGAGTAGTTGTGCCAGCTTGCAATCCCACCAAGAATGGAGGAGTGTTCCTCTTTCTCCACATTCTCCCCAGAATCTGCTGTCTCCTGAATTTTTTATCTTAGCCATTCTGACTGGTGTGAGGTAGAATATCAGGGTTGTTTTGATTTGCATTTCCCAGATGACAAAGGATGTTGAACATTTCTTTAGGTGCTTCTCAGTCATTTTATATTCCTCAGTTGAGAATTCTTTGTTTAGTTTTGAAACCCATTTTTAATACGGTTATTTGATTCTATGTAGTCTAATTTCCTGTGTTCTTTGTATATATTGGATATTATCCTTCTATCTGATGTAGGATTGGTAAAGATTTTCCTAAGTTGTTGGTTGTTGTTTTGTTCTATTGACAGTGTTTTTTGCCTTACAGAAGTTCTGCAATTTTATTAGGTCCCATTTGGTGATTTTTGATCTTATATCATACGCTTTTGGTGTTCTGTTCAGGAAAATTTCCCCTCTGCCCATGTGTTTGAGGTTCTTCCCACATAAAAGGTCATAAGAATGGATTGATATGCATTCTACATGCTGACTGCCAGTTGAATCAGCACCATTTGTTGAAAACACTGCCTCCCCCCCCCCCCCCCCCCCGCCCCGGATGGTTTTAGCTCCTTTGTCAAAGATCAAGTGACCATAGCTGTATGGGTTCATTTCTGGGTTTTCAATTCTATTTCATTGATCTGCCTTCCTTTCTCTGTACCAATACCATGCAGGTTTTGTTTGTTTGTTTTTTATCCTGATTGCTTTGTAATAGGTTGAGATGAGGTTTGTTGATTCCACCAGAAGATCTTTTAATTTTGAGAATAGTTTTTTGATATTCTGGGTTTTTTGTTATTCAAAATGAACTTGTAAATTACTCTTTTTAACACTAAGAAGTATTGAGTTAGAATTATGATGGGGATTGCATTGAATCTATAGATTGCTTTAGGCAAAATGGCCATTTTTACTATATTAATCCTACCCATTCATGAACATGGAAGATCTTTCCATCTTCTGAGCTCTTCTATTTCTTTCTTCAGAGACAAGAAGTTCTTGTCATACAGATCTTTTACTTGCTTGGTTAGAGTCACACCAAGGTATTGAAACCAACACAGCTGAATAGTTTCTGGTATGTCTACTAACTGGATACATAATTTCACCATCCTTACAATACTACTAAAAAATGGTAACCTGAATCTAATCATCTTAATTAGAAGAATTCACTAGCCAAACCTACACTGAAAGACATTTTCTAAATTATTTTACATTTCTCTCAGATGTTATCTATATCATTGAATAAATATACATGTTTTGAGTAAATATTTTAGATTCAAGGGACCTAAAGAGATAGAACAGCAAGAGCAGAACATGGTCAGAGGTTCTTATTTACTTAAAGAGAGACTGTTGGTGTTGTGGCAACTTGAAAAATCTAAAAACACAACTGCAGGTTAGCTAGTAATATTTTACCAAAGATAGTGTTCTGATTTGCTTAAATAATGCAGTGACAAGTGCATTATCGTGGGTGCATATTATGAAGGGTGATTGTGTTTGTGTGTATGTCTGTGTGTGTCTGTGTGTGTGTTTGTGTATGGGCATGTGTGGGTGTGTGTGAGTCTTTGTGAGTGTGTATGTATAAATGTGTGACTATATGTGAATGAGTATGTGTGTATGAGTGTGTGTGGGAGTGAGTGCATATGTTTGTATGTTTGTGTGAGTATGTGAGTATGTTTGTATGTGAGTATGTGTGTCAGTGTGTGTGAGTGAGTGTGTGAGTGTGTGTGTGAGTGTGTGTATGTGAGTGAATGTGTGTGTTTGTGTGTGTGAGTGTGTGTGTATGCGAGTGAATGTGTGTGTTTGTGTGTATTTGTGTAGGAGTGTGTAAGTGTGTATGTGAGTGAGTGTGTGTATGTTTGTGTGTATTTGTGTAGGAGTGTGTAAGTGTGTATGTATGTGGCTTTGTGTGTGTGAACATGTGTGTGTTTGTGTGTATTTATGTGTGAGTGTGTAAGTATGTGTTTTGGATATGTGTGAGTGTGAGTATGTGTGTATGTGTATATAGATGTGTGTGTGTGTGTGTGTGTGTGTGTGTTTGTTTGTGTATGTATATACAGAGGAAGAGAGGAGAATAAAATCCTGAACAATGTTGACAGGTTCCATGATGTTTGTGTAGGTCTTTGGCATGTAATCTCAGTTGCTGTGAGTCCTTGTCACGTCCAGAAGAAATTTTTGGCAGCAGTTCACCCTATTGTCTCTCCTCTCCAGGTTTTCTGCTCTTTTCCTTTATGTTCTCTGAGTCTTGAGGGGAAGGCATACAATGCACATGTCTCAGTTCAGGCTAATTTTGGGGATAGTAATTCTATTAAATGATCTAGGTATCCACATTTTTATCAAATCTTGTAGGAACCAAGCAGAAACATCATGTTCACAGGGCGATTTGAAGATACTGGACCACTGGCCTCAAGATAGAAGAGTAAGCTATAACACAAGGCACACAGAGGGCTTTCAAGAGACTTCGAAATACAAGTAAGAAATACAACTCTGGTGACATTTAGATTTTTGTTTACCAAATCGATAAATTGCTAGTTATTTGTTCTAGCAGTAATACAAAACTAATTGAAATTCTTGAAACTTTTCTGTCAGTTTGAAATTATTGTAAAAATGAGCTTTGAAAATAAGTTTCTAGACAATATCATTTAAAATGAGAGTCATCTTTTGGATTCTGATTTCTAAAATCTCAGAGGTAGGGTTTTTAGTTAAATTATGGAATTTACAGAAAAGAGAGTGAGTTACATAAAATACTCAGAAGCTACTCAATGAATGCCTGTCCTAAATATAGAAGTATTTTTCACACCTTAACAAAGCCACCATGCCAACATTTATGAGCAATGAGTAGTAATGTTCTCAACTATTTCAATTATACATGCTATACTTCCTTCGGAAGAGAAATAACCATTTTAATTATAACTATTTCAATTGTAAATGTTATACTTCCTTCAGTAAAGTTATCAGTTGGAAGAATGATTGCATTTTGTCCTATCTAGTTCTCCCAACCAAGTCACAATTTCTTTGAAGATGATTGTTCATATCTTCTCTATCACTAGTTAAAACAAAAAATAATATCCTATATTTTTTCTTCAACAAAATATGGACAAAAAGATAGCCAAAAGTACACAGGTGGATACTAAATTGATAAATGATACTGGAGTAAAAATCAACTCTCCAAAGACTGACTATTGCACAGCTCAGAAACTGGTTAATTTTTTTTTAAATTTTTTTATTCGATATATTTTTTATTTACATTTCAAATGATTTCCCCCCTTCTGGCCCCCCACTCCCCAAAAGTCACATAAGCCCCTTTCCCTCCACCTGTTCTCCCACCCACCCCTTCCCACTTCCCTGTTCTGGTTTTGCCTTATATTGCTACACTGAGTCTTTCCAGAACCAGGGGCCACTCCTCCGTTCTTCTTGTACCTCATTTGATATGTGGATTATGTTTTGGGCATTCCAGTTTTCCAGGCTAATATTCACTTATTAGTGAGTGCATACCATGATTGATCTTTTGAGACTGGGTTACCTCACTTAGTATGATGTTCTCCAGCTCCATCCATTTGCCTAAGAATTTCATGAATTCATTGTTTCTAATGGCTGAATAGTACTCCATTGGGTAGATATACCAGATTTTTTGCATCCACTCTTCTGTTGAGGGATACCTGGGTTCTTTCCAGCTTCTGGCAATTATAAAAAGGACTGCTATGAACATAGTGGAGCATATATCCTTATTACATGCTGAGGAATCCTCTGGGTTTTTGCCCAGGAGTGGTATAGCAGGATCTTCTGGAAGTGAGGTACCCAGTTTTCTGAGGAACCGCCAAAATGATTTCCAGAATGGTTGTACCAATTTGCAACCCCACCAGCAGTGGAGGAGTGTTCCTCTTTCTCCACATCCTTGCCAACACCTGCTGTCTCCTGAGTTTTTAATCTTAGCCTTTCTGACTGGTGTAAGGTGAAATCTCAGGGTTATTTTGATTTGCATTTCCCTGATGACTAGTGAAGTTGAGCATTTAAAGATGTTTCTCCGCCATCCGAAGTTCTTCAGGTGAGAATTCTTTGTTTATCTCTGTACCCCATTTTTAATAGGGTTATTTGGTTTTCTGGGGTCTAACTTCTTGAGTTCTTTGTATATATTGGATATTAACCCTCTATCTGATGTAGGGTTGGTGAAGATCTTTTCCCAATTTGTTGGTTGCCGATTTGTCCTTTTGATGGTGTCCTTTGCTTTACAGAAACTTTGTAATTTTATGAGGTCCCATTTGTCAATTCTTGATCTTAGAGTATACACTATTGGTGTTCTGTTCAGGAACTTTCCCCCTGTACCGATGCCCTCCAGGGTTTTCCCCAGTATCTTTTCTATTAGCTTCAGAGTATCTGGCTTTATGTGGAGGTCCTTGATCCATTTGGAGTTGAGCTTAGCACAAGGAGACAAGGACTGATCAAATTGCATTCTTCTGCATGCTGACCTCCAGTTGAACCAGCACCATTTGTTGAAAAGGCTATCTTTTTTTTCCATTGGATGTTTTCAGCCCCTTTGTCGAGGATCAAGTGGCCATAGGTGTGTGGGTTCATTTCTGGATCTTCAATCCTTTTCCATTGATCTGCCTGCCTGTCACTGTACCAATACCATGCAGTTTTTAACACTATTGCTTGGTAGTATTGCTTGAGGTCAGGGATACTGATTCCCCCAGAATTTCATGAGCTGGGCAGGGCTTCTTTAGAATGCAAGACTTGACTTAAGGCTTTGAGCTAGTAGCGTGGTTCAATATCTAGCAAGCTGTTGAAAATAATAGTTTTTAGGATAAGCTGATAGAGCCGATGGAGAAAACAAGGTTAGTTGATGGGTGGTTTAATAAGCAGATATCTAAGTAAACTGTGAATTTAGGGTGTGATTAATGCCAAAAAGTTTAAAAGTAACACATTGGGATTGAGTTAGAAGTTAATGGGAATTTAAATTTTAAAGTTTGTTTAGCTTCTGAAACTACCCTGAAGCACTGACTGCAATTTTTCTATTTTATTTGCAATGTGTAAATGGCTTATTTTGGCTTTTCACTGTTACTTTCATAGTCATAACTAATTACCTATTAATTACAGCAGATTGAATTAAAAGTATTTATCAAACTGAGTGTGTGCTCAGCAGCAGGCAAACGAAACAGGCCATACCTGATGCTTTAATATATACTTTGGCTCTATCTTGTTAAAAGTATGAGCAGACTCTACAGTTCCACAGATACCTGCTAATTACCTTACTGCAAAGAACAAATGTGTGGAGAGCATCTCAGCCCTGTGTAGGGGCTGTTTGAGTCTTTGTTGGTTTAGGCTAGACCCTTGATATTATTTAGCATGGTTTATTGTACATAATTAGATTCTAATTTCTGGAGAGAGACACATTTATTTTCAGCACTGAATTGGTAATTCGAGAGAGGGTAGTTTTAAATCCAGCCTGAGTGTTATTCATGCTGTATACTAACATACTTTAGAGGTAATTGTTTCTACTGCTTTTTAGGACACAGCTTGATGAATAAAATAAATTTGGAAAAGGAGAGACACAAAATGCAGAAATATAGACCATTAAAAAGCTTATAAACCGACAACAAATACTTTAATTACATTGGATGAATATAAATCATGAATGCCGAGCAGCTGGATGCTATGAAAATGTAAATGCAAACTAATCAGTGGAAGTAGAATAAAGTTGGTGGCAATATAAATCAAAACACCCATTGGGGGAAGGGACATCTTTCAGGCAGGTTTTACATTGCCAAACACTGGGACATTCCAGCACATATAAAACACTGAAGATAATAGCAAGATGTTGGATTGGGCATCCACCCTAACATTTCTCCCAGGATTATTATTTCCATAATAAGCTTACTTGAAACACGTACCTGATTTAATTTTTATGAAGCCACTAAGCTAACCTTGCTATTTTAAAGATTTGGCTAGAGCAACAGTTTTAAGCATTTTTTTTTCTTTTGAGCTTTTCTTATGGCATTCATCATAATATGTGAGGTGAAGAAAAGCAGACAGTGGAAGGTTCAGAATATCATTTGATTAGCTCACCTATGTTTTCTCTCGTGCATATTTTCTAATAGAATAGGAAGTCACCAATATTCTTGGTTACTCTGCAGAGTAACATCCAATTATTCAAACCCAGGTGTAAATTTGCCTCCTCTTAGTCTTATTAATTTAAACCTTCACATTTCTTCTACAAGTACAAAAATCTGCTTTATCTACCTATTTTCCTCCTACAACAGAAACAGACCTCCCTTAGGCCCTAGGTGTAATATACATCAAAAAACTAGATTAGAAGAAAGTTTCAAACCTGTGGGTTTCTTCCCTAATGCATTTAGAAAAACCTGGCTTTCTCTACATTTTGGCTTTAGTGATTCCCAAGCCTCAGTAAACATTAAGTTTCCCTGGGGAATTTGAACTACTATGGTTGGTCCCCTTTCACTGGAGATCTCATTTAAACTGGCTTGTAGTAGGTACTAAGAAACCAAAACTTTATCTAAAATTTCCTGTGTGATTTAAAAAAAATAAAATGCTTGTGTGATAAAATAAATATATTTATGTATGTATGGGGATATATATATATGCCAGAGATCAATTTCACTTTTCTTAGAGCTGACTCATTGGTGTTTATTTTGTTGTTTGAAATAGGATATTTCTTTGGAACCTGGTGCTTGCCAATTAGGTGAGGCTAGGCAGTCAGCAAATCTAAGAGATCATTTTCAATCTGTAATTATAAACAGGACTGTAAATTTAAACAGGATGCAGCCATCCACAGCTTTTTATATGGATCTGGAAATGAAATTCAGGTCCTTGTGACTGCATGTCAAGCACTCTGTCAACTGAGCTACCTCCCTAGAACATTATCTGTGAAGATGATGATGATGGTGATGATGATGATTGCTATTGTTGTTGTTAATTGACTGAATTAAAACAGAGTCTGGCCATAATATAATACTTACTCTGGCCTTGAACTCCTGGGCTCACTTGTTCTGCCCCCTGAAGCTCATAAGTGACTAGAATTTCTGTCATGTTCTGCCAGATCTGGTATCTAGACTTTATTTTAATATGCACAAGAGTTGTCAGAGCTGTGCTAGGTCTTTCATGGTAGTCTTTCTAAAGTGGTGAAAGTTGCACCAGCCCAAGAGCTCTCTGAACTCTCTAACAATATACACACTCCAGCTAATTTTGATATGCCTTGACTAGATCAATGGCTGGCACTTCCAAACATCCTTGTGGGTAGCAAACATTTCCCTCTGGTATTCCTGGTATAACACCTTCTAAATCTATATTTTTATCTTTGGTGCCTTATTACCTTCTGGGCAGCCTCCCAGACACCCTTCCCTCCAAATAGGGCCACGTTCCCTCTTCATCAACATTGCTGGATGATTTCTCTCCTGCAGCTCGTAAATGTCATCTCCCTTATGGTGATTGTCCTCTCCTTCCTTCCCCTCTGACTCCCTCCCTTTCCCTCTTTCTGTTGTCCCTTGCCCTCACAATCTAAAAGTCCTGCCCCGTCTCCTTGCCCAGCCATTGGCTATGTGGCAATTCTTTATTATCACCTAAAGGCAGCTTGGGGCAGAGCCACTCAGGCCTGAAGCATTGCTTTTGGGACCCAAAATAAGACAAAACATTAGAACCAATTCCCAACACCTTTCTTTTGAAAAGTCCCTGTTTGTAGAATTTTTTTGAAATGAGCAACTTCATTTTCATTCTCATTTATCACAGGACTTTCTCTCTTGTTTCTAGAAAAAAAAACTCTATCTCTTTCCAAGACCTAAGATTTAATTATTTTTCTTTCTTTGCTTATGATGTTGGCAAAGAAACTTTAATTTTTCATTCTACTCAAACCATTACTATTTCTTTTCTTCCCACTTTGTTATGCTTTTCAGTGGCTCCCACCTGGAACCTTAGACTCTTGGGACTCAAAGGTAGGGACCTTAGATGAAATGCCAAGAGTAGGGCTAGGGAACTTATAGAGCCCTCCTCGAGCAGGAAAACAGGGCAGGAAGTGATGGAGGGGGTTGCCATTAACATCTACTCCAGTGTGTAACAGGCCTCCAGACTTTACCACAACTGACTCAGTGACAGAAGTACCAGCCAGGCCTTGGAACCCAGAATGTAGACACACAAAACCGTTCATATATACATATGAACTGTTCTTATTACTGAAGTGTTTTATGACAAGAATTTGGAAGACTTTCATCAGTGAATGATAAACAATAACCAAGAAAATTAGAGAATCAGCCCCATTCAAAGAGCTTCAGAAAATCCTGCGGGCTTGCCATGAATTACATCACAAGGATTAAATCATAAGGATTAACATCTACCAGGAATGATTCTGCTGTAGTAAAAGAAAAGCTACAATCAGCTCACACACAACAACCAAGAAGGTCTGATAATTTATCTAATCACCATTTTTTCCTGGTTGAAATATCAAGAAAGGTTTTTACTCAGATTACATCATTAGAAGTTTGACTTATGTGTCTGATAATATGAGGAAATCTTAGGGAACAGATATCCCCGTGTCTGTGGATGACTCCATCTTGGCCTTAGTTTTTCCTGTCTGCAACATGATCCAAGGCACAGCATCAAAGGAACAAGAAAATATTGGTTGTCTTAGGGCATTACTTCTATCAGGGAGAGTAAAGTTTCTGTCAAAGACAGAGCATGAATATTTCAGTTTCACAGGTGCATAGACGCTACAGCATCCTCTAACAATTATTGCCAATTGTAAGGTAACTAACAGAAAAAGCCATGGGTTTACACGTATTGGAAGTCTTTAATAGTCTGCCAGTGACTACCCTGGGCTTTGGGGAACTCAGTGTAACCTCAAGCCTTTCTCAGGTTAGGGATAGACACAAAAATCATACCCTCTGTTGAGACACCTCAATTAGCAAGAACAGTTCGTCAGAAGCAGAAACATAGAAGTCAAAAGGCAAAATTTCTCCATTTATGGACTTTCCCAGAATTATGGAATTTGATGGATTAGGTGTTTGTTTTTCTTTGTGTGGCTTAATTCTGGGTTCCAAGGCCTGACTGGTATTTCTGTCACTGAGTCTGTTGTGGAAAAGTCTGGAGGCCTGTTACACAATGAAGTAGGTGCTTCCATAGATAATATGTGGGAAAATGCCCATGTGAGAATTTGGTCCACAGCCTGAAGATTGCTCATTTCTGATACACTGCAATGGACTCATTGGTTTATTACATTTCTCCATTTCATATTCAATAATTACACAGAGAGACACTCCTAACAATTTCTAAATTTCTAATTCATTTATTATCAGCAAACCCAGATATAACATCTGTATACAACTTGAAGCATACCACAGGAAAATATTCTCTATTAGTAAATACCAGTGGGGATTTAATTAGATTGCGGAAAACATATTTTACATCGTGTATTTACCTCTATTTAACTACCTTCTTTCATCATCCTATCCTTGTAATTTCAGTTTCTCTAGAATCAAGTAATGGATGATAGAACAGGATGGAATCTTGCCCATCCTGCAGTACTATATGATCTCTTTGATGATAAAGGATTTTATTTTCTCCTTTCTTTCATCTCTTTTCTCCTTTCTCCTTTCTCTTTTTTCTTTCCTCCCTCCTCTTTCTCCTTCCCTTCCCTTCTATTTCTCTCTCTCCCTTGTCCCTCTTCCCCTCTTCCTTCCTTCCTTCCTTCCTTCCTTCCTTCCTTCCTTCCTTCCTTCCTTCCTTCCTTCCTTTCTTATTTCTTCCTTTTTTCCGTTTATGGTCTCAGGTATGCAAGACTAGTCTCATTCTATTATACGACAAAAACTGATGTTATTCTGATACTCCCATTTCTACCTCCTTAGTAGTGCTGAGATTAAAACTGTGCACCACTATACCTAGATTATTCTGTCCTGGTAGTGACTCAGGATTGGGCTGATGATCAATGAGAATTTTAACAGCTGAGCTACATTCCCAGTCTTCATGATTAATTTTGTATGGTATGCTTTTTAAGGTCTATATATTAGCATGAAAGGCAAATTCACACATGGAATGCATGTCTTCTGTGTGCAGGATATCTCTCTGCCTCAGGTAGAGTAGAAGAGGTGTTAAAAAGAAGGATCCCTTAGGAAGTAGCAGGTTATTCCATATTGGAAGAACAGTATCAGATCATGTGGTTGCCAGGGTAGCTATTTGACTTCTTCAGTGGATAAACCATTCCTTTTTAGCGGGATCCTGTGCCATTTGGTTCAGGGACACTCTTGATTATATAGTTAATTTGTCAATAGTGTAGAGGCTGAGAACAGAAGCTGGCAAACAGAATCTGATTGAGTCAGTATTCTTTCTTCCAGGCTTGTTTAGTGCTATTCCATAGGGGTTTAAAATCCTGTATTGTGGAAGAGTGTCTCACTGTTAATAACCCACTTATCCAACTTTATGTTCTGGTCTGGTTTACCTGTCAATATCAGAATTACATAGATGCAAGAGAAAATACAGCCAAATTGTTTTAATCAAGATGATCAACAGTTCCCACTGACAGGCCTAATGAATGTTTTAACATGTATCTATTTCCTACTTTTCTTCAATGGTGGTCAAAATGGCTTGTCATACTTTACCAGTTCTGAATGAATCCTAGTCCCTCAATGAAAGAGAATCTGGTGTTGCATAGGAGCTTGGTTATAGCAGGTTCCCACCATAGGCAGACTTCAATTGTGATATTCTTTTACTTTCTTCCTTTTTGCTTCTATTCACAGCATGGACAATTCATTTCTGAAGGTATTAGATGGAGTAAAGGATGTCAAGGTTCATTAAGGATGAAAAAGGGAGGAGCTGTGGTACTCTGAAATACTCTACAGAGTCTAATCATGGTGAGGTGGTTGGCACAGTAGAGCAGCATGGTATGTACATCAAAGTCCCCTCAGAGCATCTGGTGAGAGCCTATGAAGAGAAGATCTTTCATTGTCAGGAGCTAAGCAGGATAAAGAGAGCATTCAAGTATAGGATGATGTGGCATCATAAGCTAAGACTGCTCTTTCCATGGAAAATCTTATCATCAAACATACAATGTATTCATACATATGTATGAGTTAACCTATTCTACTTCAGTGTTTGCTGCATTAATATTGCTGATGTAATTTATTCATCCTTCTGACACTTTATTTGCTTACCTTTAGGAGAAGCTTTCTGTACTGCCTCTCCTCTATACATCATTCTTCCTACATTCCATAAGCAATATTGCCAGTGTATATAAACCCATGCACGCATCCCTATATCTTAGACAAATATCTATGATTGACTATAAATGAAGGACAGGTAAGATGCACGCTAAGATCTATTTTGGAATAATAGGTGTACTAGTACTAGTATGGTGACTTTCATTGATAAAAATGGGCTATATATTTCCAAAAGCTAGAACAAAGGGTTTTGAATAGATTCATCTTGAAGACATAAATATTTTAATATCTTTAAAAATGAAGCTCTGAATACCCAAGACATAATTCACATATCAAATGATTCCCAAGAAGAAGGAAGGAGAGGTCCCTGGTCCTGGAAAGACTTGATCCAGCATTGTAGGGGAGTATCAGGACAGAGAATTAGGAGGGGGTTGATTGGAGAACAGGTAGATGGAAGAGAGCTTATGGGACTTATGGGGAGGGGGGAACAGGGAAAGGGAAAATCATTCGGAATATAAACAAAGAATATAGAAAATTAAAAAAATAAAAAATAAAAATATCCTTTAAACACAAATCAATGTATATACATATGATTATATATGTATATATCACACATATACATAGTATATGTAAACATTTAATGAATGTTCCCATTTATGAAAGCATCACAGGGTGTCTCATTATATATGGACTTTTACACTTCAGTGTATCCATCAAATATAATTTGAAATAAAATTTAGAGCTTAAATAATTATTAATCTATAGGCTTTCATTTATTTTTAAAGAAGAAGTAAACACTTTCCAATATCTGTATCAAAGGTCTTGTTCTGCAGAATGCTTTTAAGATTCTCAGTGTCATCACTCTCACCTCTAGTTACTAGTTTTTAGTTTTTCTTCTTTTCTGTTGGATGTTAATAGTCTCTATTTAACTCATTAAGCCAGAAGTTAGGAATTATGACTATGCCCTTCCCTGAGTCTTACTCATAGTCAGCTCACCACATTCCACTGACATTACTTGGAATGCTTCTCTGGAGCCTGTTTTATTTTCTTCTTGCTCCTTTCTATTTCTACACCTCAGTGCGGACTCTTTTCATTTTTTAGTAAGATGATTGCAAATGACATCTTGGTCTGCAATCTTATTTCTTCCAATTCATTCTCCACACTGCTTCTAGTGATCCTTTGAACTGAAAATTTTTATAATCATATCCCTCCTGCTTAAATTCTTCAAGAGATTCCCATTGCTACAAAAATATCTTAGTACTGTGTACAAGACTCTCTGGTCTCACCCTGACTGCTCTTCTATGACAATCTCCCACTTGGCTTCAATAACGTTTTACACCCTTGTATTTGACTGGGATGATTTGGAACAGGTTTCTACTGTGGATATACCTGAGTCCTGCCAGGAGACTTAAAGATAATTAATTGTCTCTATTTGTCTTCAAGGGAATTTGCCCTTGAAATAAACCTGGAATAAACAGTATATTTATATCTTGAGTCAACGAGTTTCTGAAGTCATCAGAATTGCACTCTAGGAGAAGGAGATGAAAAATAACAGAAGGGCTGCAGATCTACCAATCTCTCAAATTTAATTTCATGGACCTGAATCTACAGACAATAAAGAAAACCCTTTCCAGTCATTTTTATAACAGAAAATAGATACTTTTGAAACAAGGAATAGAGAATGGGGTGGAGTGTGGATGTATACTTAAAGTATATCTAAGTTCTCTTAGGCCCTAGGTGAATGTTGAAGTACAGAAAATACTCTGGGATTAAGGGAAATAGTGAAGAGCACTAATAAAGCATCATATGTCCTACATGTCCAAGACAAGTACGCAAGTAGTGAAAATCTGAAATCACCTAACATTACTTGAAAACACCATTAAATTCTTGATCATGGCTAACATTTTTGTTCTAGTTTAAAAACCTTTGGGAATCAAAAGAATTCATTTCTAGATTTTTGCATCTATTTCACAGGACCATACTAGATATACCTTACTGAATGTCACCTGGTCAGATCTGTTTATACAAAGTCCGTAGAGCCAGAGAAAAACTGAATAATAATATTCAGGATATATTTGTCATCTGTTTGGGGGCAGCATTTTACTATTTGGGGGTACATTTTAAGAAAATTGTGTATTTTAAAGTAGTGGACCAATTACACACATTAAAATGTATGTGATGGACTGTGGTTTTATTCCACTGTGCTCTTCATAATACATAGCACATAGGCTCAAGTGTACTTGATGGCTAACAGGTAGGAAATAACTTGTTATTATCATTTAACTGAGTCACATTGATCTGTAGATGTGTAATATTTTGACTATAAGCTGCACAGCTAATCTTCTACCAGCACACTGATATTCCCATCTCTGCATGTGCACAGAAAACGTGTTATATTTAAAGTCTGAAATTTTTCTTTGTCTTTCTTCAACATTCACTGACCACGTTCCCCAAAATTATTTCTTACAATAATAGTATTCTTATTTCATTATTAACTTTAAAAACTGCATGGACCCAGAGAAAGGATAGGGTAGTGGTATTTAAAGAGTTTACACAAAGAATATTTCTGTTCAAACAAGCTTCCAAATTACCTATGTGAGGCTACTGAAATAGTACATACATCTGAATACCTAACCAGTTATCATGAAAACTGTCGACCAGCTGGGGGGTGGTGGTACACGCCTTTAATCCCAGCACTTGGGAGGCAGAGGCAGATGGATTTCTGAATTTGAAGCCAGACTGGTCTACAAAGTGAGTTCCAGGACAGCCAGGGCTACACAGAGAAATCCTGTCTCGAAAAGAAAGAAAGAAAGAAAGAAAGAAAGAAAGAAAGAAAGAAAGAAAGAAAGAAAGAAAGAAAGAAAGAAAGAAAGAAAGAGAGAGAGAGAGAAAACTGCCAACCATGAGTTAATGAGAATGTGTTGACCATTTTGTACCCAACCATACATCCTTGGTACAGATTAGGTATGCTGAAAGACAGCCTTTTTCCCAGTAGCTTTTTTTTTTATCTTTAATTATGCTGCTTCAACTTACATTTTCACTGTCTTTGACTAGACAATGACAATCTAAGCACATTTCTACAAAGTGTGCAATTTCCATAGAAATTGAAAGTGCACTCATAAATTTAAAGTTCAGCTTCTTGCTGATCATCTGATACTTTATTTCCCACACGGACCTAAAGTACCTCATTTGGGTGTGGAGCTGGGAATAAGTATGCGTAGAGCAAATGCCTCTCTGATCATTATATTCTGCTAATTTGAAAAAAATATAAAAACTTTGAATTCCTTTTGTTCTTTTATTTAAATGCCTTCTTTGAAAATAATTTTTCTCTTCTCAAGGTTTATGCTCTGTACTTTAAAAGGCTATGACTAATTATTTAAGAGTAAATTAAAACATGACAGAATGTCTTAAAGAACATAGTTTATTAAGGTCATGGCTTAAAAATAGTATTTCAGAGAACTTTTACAATCACATGCAATTCTCTAGAAAATTGGCTAAGAAAAAGTGAAATATAAACTATTTATTTTACAATTATTTTGTTGTAGACTCCCCCACACTTCTCTTCTTTAGCATGATGACTTTTATTCATCAGACTTCCCATCAGAAGATACCCAGGGCAAGTCTGTGTTTAAAATATGGACGCTATAACTCTGAAGTACATCAAAGGCACTACCTGGTGCTGCTTACAACATGGAACATCAAGTGTCAATTATTCAGTAGGTCTGTACTATGTATTTGTTCTATGCTGGGTATCATTTAAAGAAGGGATAAGAGGCATGAGCTCTTAATTAATTCAAGATAGTGATTTGGATAAAACAGATGACAAAACAATCCTCGCAGGTAGAGACATGTTATAAAATAAAATGAAATTCAAAACATTGTGTTAAGGAATGTTGGAGATTTCGTATACAATAAAGAACATATACTTAATGGGTTAAATAAAATAATTACTTCCTTTACTCAATAGTTGCCAGTTTTTCAGGACTTGGCTGAACAGCACACCCTATCATATGATGCCAGTAGTGGTGACTTGACCCTCAGACTCCAGGTTTTCATTGACTATTGGTACTTCATCTGCACAGGAGTTTTTTGTAGAACAGTCTGGACTTACTCACTGTGGCTGATGAGTCTCAGAGTACATGTCCCAAAAGACTCCATGAGGAGGGTGGAAATCTGTGACTACACTCCTGAAACCTATGAAAGGAGTTTACTGATCTGTTGCTAAGAGAAGTGGCAGATAATTTAGCTCAGATTATTATAGAGAGTAAAAGAGAGACATTGGTGATCACAGAAAGAAGTAGTCAGAGAGGAACTCATTGATGAGTTGCTCTTTAGGTTAAGATCTATTGGCTTTAAAGAACCCAAGAATATAGAGCTTCACTATTATTCTTTCCATAAGCATGGAATACTTTTAGCTTACAAGGTACTTTAAAATGGTATATATGTATGAATAGCATATAATAATTATTTGGGATCTTTGCATTCAGCTGACAGGGCATTTTATGTAAAAGAATAACGAGACAGTATAGTAAATTCGTTAAGACAACAATATATAGATGTGCTGTTACATAGGAAAAGATTATAAAATGTGCATGCAGAAATCAGAAGTGACTTGTCTGCAAGCCATGTTTAAATTCCATTTAAAAGAGTAAATCTATTATATGGAAGATTAAGGGGAAAGAAAGCAACTGTGGTGATGCTAGGAAGGGGATGCGTATTTTAGAGAATATAAATATGTATGGAAAAATAGCGCCTCTCAGAAAATTAAAGCAACCAATAAGTACTTTTGGGGACAAGGCCTGATTTGAATCTAAGATAGACAGAAGCTTGGGCTGGACGATGAGTCAGGTTCAACAGCTTGAGTCAGTGTTCTGCTGAGAGTTAGGGTTTGATCCCGGTTAATGAAAAACCACAGGAACCTTAGCTCTAGTAATATTCTGCCATTAGAGTCAATATAGAATGGAGAGTTATGTTGAAGTATTTAAAATGCCCAATTTTCCTTTTGTATTATATCATATGCTCAGTTTAAACTACAGTTTCTGGAACTAAGATGAATGAATTAAAATTCTGGTACCAGTACTTTTTCAGTGTGAGATACTTTATTTTTCTGTCTCTATTTTCTCCCTGAAAGATAAACATAATCACAGTCTGTTTTTTCATTGACTTACGGAACATTTAGGAGAATCATTGTTTCCACAGAATCTGCATAGGAGATATTAGTCCTCCATGTTGTCATAATGATGCAATGCTCTAATTGCTTTATAGACTTCTTCCATGCCCACCTCTGCCCTCTGAGTGCTTCACAGCTATTGGAGGACCCATATTATCAACAGGGGTCCTGCTCCCAAACTTTCTGGAATTTAGATGATTTATTTATTTATTTATTTATTTATTTATTTATTTATTTATTTATTTATTTATTTATTTATAAGTATTCTATCTGCAGGTATACCTGAGTGCCAGAAGAGGGCATCAGATACCATTATAGATGGTTGGGAGCCACCGATGGTTGCTGGGAATTAACTCAGGACCTCCAGAAGAAGAACCAGTGCTCTTAACTTCTGAGCCATCTCCAGCCCCAGATTTTTCATTGTAAAGTGTTAACTATAAATATCAGTTAGACCATGGATCTTATTTCTACCACATTTGACATAAACTATGATAATTGTTTTGCCTTTTAGAAGAACTTTCTGAGTAAATTATAGTCTTCTAAACACAATGTCAATTTAAACACAGCTGGTAAAATAGTCAAAGAAATAGACCAATGAGCACTTTGTTTTTCATTGCTTATCCCATTTTATGAATATTTGCTCCCCATCAAGTTTCCTTCCACTTTCCCTCTTCTCCATAGCTTCCCAGCTCCCTGCATCTTCCACACAATACATGTAATTCTTTTCTCATATCTAATTAAAAAACATCTATTTATGAATATATTCATTAAAAATATACTCTGGTCTTGTAAAGATCTCCTTTATTTTACTTACTTTTTTCTCATATATTACATCCTGACTACATTTTCCTCTTCTACTCCTCCCATTTTCTTCCCTCACCTCTCTTGTCCTACAGTTCCACCCTTCTGTGTCCCTTCAGAAAAGAACAGGATTCTGAGAGATATCAACTGAACATGATATAACAAGTTATGAATTGACAGTAATCTAACTTGAAGTGATGTTGTTTTGTCTTAGATGCTAGTGCTTTGAAATATCCTGCAGTAGACAGTTTCTATAATATATGCATATCCACATATAAAAAGGCTTTAAATGAAGTAACCCCATAATAGAGGACATGTGTTTCCCAGGCATCATAGGCTATCAAGTAAGAAGTTCAGTATTTCATATGGGTGTTGGTTTTCAAGGTGTTGGTTAGTAGAGTCCCATAGAGTTTCACTAGAACATACTACAAGTTATTGTTATTGCTATTGGCTACCCTCTAGAACTTGATGGTAAGAGCCTCTTGCTGAAGATATCATATACTTAAATCAGAAGACAGCACATTTCTTATGAAAGAAATTTAACACATTTAAAGGTAAAAGAAGTATTAAAATATATTTCCAAAAAGTCATTTTAAGCAAATGGTGGTCACTATATGGAAAAATATGGCTAAATCCATAGTAACTATTCATGACTAGAATAGATGGTGAAAGGGCATGTGAATTTTTTCTTCAAATTCCCTGTTATTCTCATGTTAATTGGGTGGCACATTTCCTGCAGGCAATGATGCTGGGCCCTAGCATGCATCAACTTCCTTGCTGAGGGCAATGGCTTTTGTTGTTTCTTGTGCTGGCATGTGAGCACATGCATGAAGTTTCTAAGGCTCCAATAGCACACTGCTTCCTGACCCATGCAGTAACTAGTTAGCACAGATATCTAGAAGCAGCTGCTTTTTATTTTTCCTACAATAAAATAAAATCAACCAACAGAAGACAGACAATGCTGCAAAGGAAAAAAAAAAAAAAACCAAAAGTCGGTGCCATTGGTATGTAAACGCAAAGCAACTATTTCAATCTCACTCTTGGAAATTACAAGCTATATATGGTGTTACCATTGTTATTTAGCACATATCAAGTACCAACTGTGAAACAGGTTCTGAATAGAATATTAAGAACCGACTCTTGTTTCCCAGGAGATCTGCAACTTAGATAAGACAATCAGCAAATGAAGAAGAATACAGGTCCACAATGATAAAAGACTGGTGACTGACTTCTCACACATCTGTGAGCTCTTTGTTCAGAGGACTTGATTGTCCTTTCATTTTCCATTATCGACTCTGGTGTGTACAGCCACCCAGCACCACTGATGTGCACACATATCAGCCCTACCGAATAAATGCTTCAGATGAAACAGAACTGATTGCTCTGTTCTGTGTGATTTTAAAACTGGCATTGTCTTTTGGGGGAATATGTTGCATATTGGCATATGTAGGGATCTAACCACAATAAAAAAATCTCATTCTAAGCAAATCCAGATCTTATTTCTTTAGTAATGCTACAACACTCAACTTTATTGACAAGTGTTCAGACACTAATTATAAAAGTGTGGGAGTTTAATAATCTTATGAAGATTTGAAATCAGTATACTCATTGTTAATTATTAGTAATACTTGGAAATTTGTGAATTCTTTTTTTCAGTTAAGTCTGCCTTCCTTTTTGACTTGTTAATTTGAATTTGAGGTATACATTCAAATGGAAATGCTATAACTACATAATGCAAAACCCACAGATTTATCATATTTTTAATATCAGAAAGAATACGCTATATATTCTTTGCCAAGGGTCACAAATACAGATTTTTAAAACATAGAAGTCAGCAGAATTACAAAAATCTTCTTTCAAAAACAATTCTTTCCAAATAGCCCCATCTCAAGGATCACAGGTTTGGCACGCTCTTCTCTAGACTTTATAGTCATTTGACAGTGACTCTCCCAAGCAAATGTAAAAAGCAGTCAATTGACAAATGCAAATGGAAGCTTAGAAATAGTAATGGTGATTTAGATATGAATATTTAATACTTACCTGGAATGAGGAAGGAAGCTAGGCTACATCCTTCCTGTTTACATCTAAGACCAAGGTATTTCCCAGAGCTTTTCTATGAATTCTTGATAGGATTCATAATGATGATAAAGTGGGAACTTGCAAGTTGTGCTGAGTGAGTTTGACATCAGTATAAAGGCTGTTTCAGAAACAGAGGAGCATGTTAAATATGAAATACCCCCAAAGAAATAGGGTTTCTGTGAAAGGTTAAATCATGGTCAAGGATTTTATTTACCTACCTCACATATGCATGCCTTACTTTAAAGCTCTAATTTAGGACCAGAGTGTTGACACACTTTCAGTCCCATCCCTATAAATCACCTCCTTGGCAATCACATTGCTTCTTTTTTTTCCCATTTTTTTTTATTCGATATGTTTTTTATTTACATTTCAAATGATTTCCCCTTTTCTAGCCCCTGACTCCCCGAAAGTCCCACAAGCCCCCTTCTCTCCCCCTGTCCTCCCACCCACCCCTTCCCACTTCCCAGTTCTAGTTTTGCCGAATACTGCTTCACTGAGTCTTTCCAGAACAGGGGGCTACTCTTCCTTTCTTCTTGTACCTCATTTGATGTGTGGATTATGATTTGGGTATTCCAGTTTTCTAGGTTAATATCCACTTACTAGTGAGTGCATACCATGATTCACCTTTTGAGTCAGGGTTATCTCACTTAGTATGATGTTCTCTAGCTCCATCCATTTGCCTTAGAATTTCATGAATTCATTGTTTCTAATGGCTGAATAGTACTCCATTGTGTAGATATACCACATTTTTTGCATCCACTCTTCTGTTGAGGGATACCTGGGTTCTTTCCAGCATCTGGCAATTATAAATAGGGCTGCTATGAACATAGTAGAGCATGTATCCTTATTACATGGTGGGGAATCCTCTGGGTATATGCCCAGGAGTGGTATAGCAGGATCTTCTGGAAGTGAGGTGCCCAGTTTTCAGAGGAACCACCAGACTGATTTCCAGAGTGGTTGTACCACTTTGCAACCCCACCAGCAGTGGAGGAGTTTTCCTCTTTCCCCACACCCTCTCCAACACCTGCTCTCTCCTGAATTTTTAATCTTAGCCATTCTGACTGGTGTAAGATGAAATCTCAGGGTTGTTTTGATTTGCATTTCCCTAATGACTAATGAAGTTGAGCATTTTTTAAGATGCTTCTCTGCCATCCAAAGTTCTTCAGATGAGAATTCTTTGTTTAACGCTGTACCCCATTTTTTAATAGGGTTGTTCGGTTTTCTGGAGTCTAACTTCTTGAGTTCTTTATATATATTGGATATTAGCCCTCTATCTGATGTAGGATTGGTGAAGATCTTTTCCCAATTTGTTGGTTGCCGATTTGTCCTCTTGTTGGTGTCCTTTGCCTTACAGAAACTTTGTAATTTTATGAGGTCCCATTTGTCAATTCTTGATCTTAGAGCATACACTATTAGTGTTCTGTTCAGAAACTTTCTCCCTGTACCGATGTCCTCAAGGGTCTTCCCCAGTTTCTTTTCTATTAGCTTCAGAGTGTCTGGCTTTATGTGGAGGTCCTTGATCCATTTGGATTTGGGCTTAGTACAAGGAGACAAGGATGGATCAATTCGCATTCTTCTGCATCTAGACAGGACTGCCCCCTTTCTCCTTATCTTTTCAATATTGTACTTGAGGTACTAGCTCGGGCAATTTGACAACATAAGGAGGTCAAAGGGATACAAATTGGAAAGGAAGAAGTCAAACTATCATTATTTGCAGATGACATGATAGTCTACCTAAGTGACCCAAAAAACTCCACTAGAGAACTCCTTTAGCTGATAAACAACTTCAGCAAAGTGGCAGGTTATAAAATCAACTCAAGCAAATCAGTAGCCTTCCTATACTCAAAGGATGAGAAAGAAATTAGGGAAATGACCCCCTTCACAATAGCCACAAACAGTATAAAGTATCTTGGAGTGACTCTTACCAAACATGTGAAAGATCTGTATGACAAGAACTTCAAGACTCTGAAGAAGGAAATGGAAGAAGACCTCAAAAAATGGGAAAACCTCCCATGCTCATTGATTGGTAGAATCAATATAGTTAAAATGGCCATTTTGCCAAAAGCAATATACAGATTCAATGCAATACCCATCAAAATCCCAACTCAATTCTTCAGAGTTAGAAAGATCAATTATCAAATTCATCTGGAATAACAAAAACCCAGCATAGCTAAAATTATTCTCAGCAACAAAAGAAATTCTGGGGGAATCAGACCTCAAGCAATACTACAGAGCAATAGTGTTAAAAACTGCATGGTATTGGTACAGTGACAGGCAGGCGGATCAATGGAACAGGATTGAAGATCCAGAAATGAACCCACACACCTATGGCCACTTGATCCTCGACAAAGAGGCTGAAAACATCCAATGGAAAAAAGATAGTCTTTTCAACAAATGGTGCTGGTTCAACTGGAGGTCAGCATGCAGAAGAATGCGAATTGATCCATTGCTTCTTTTACTGACTTGAGGTGGATTTCTATGGAATCAGTTCTGTCCCAAAACTGCTTTGGTTTTAGTTCAAGAGCCTAGTGTTCTCTCCTTTCAGCTTATTTATACCTTCATTTCGAATGAAGTTAAGTCCATCAAGATCTTTCTGCTAACTCTGATCTATTCTTGTATATGAATTAATCATTTTTCTGTGGAACCACCATGATCAAATTTAAATGCACATATACTCCTCTCATATAAATAAATCCCTTCAATCTTAAGCATTACTCAGAGTTCTGTATTCAACCTGACCTCTTTCAGCCTGGTTTCATGAAAAGATGTTCTATGTATTGCAGTTTTTTGTTTGTTTGCATATTGTTTTTTTTCCTCATTTTGCATCCCAACTGCAGTTTTCCTCCCCTCTCCTTCCAGCCCCTCCCTGGACTGCCTCTCTTTTCCTTCCACTGCAGCCACTCCTCCTCCACTTCTTTTCAGAAAAGGACAGGTCTCTGATGGATATCAACCAGCTATAACATATCAAGGTTAGTAAGACTAGGTACCTTCTCCAATATTAACATTAATAGTCCTGTAGGGGAAAGGAGTCCTAAAGGCAGACAGCAGAGTCAGAGAGAGACAGCTCCTATTCCCACTAGTAGGAATCCAACAAGAAGGCCAGGCTATACAACTGTAACATATGTGCAGAAGGCCTAGGTGAGGCCCAGGCAGGCTTTCTGGTTACAGGTTCAGTCTCTGTGCATTCTATGGATCCAGGTTAGTTCTGCTGGTTTTCGTTTTGTGCCCTTCACCCATCTGACCCCTACATTCCTGCCTTCCCTCTTCCAAGGGATTCACCAAGCTCTGCCTAATGTTTGTCTGTGAGTCTCTGTATTTGTTTCCATCAGTAGTTGGGTGAAGCCTCTCTGATGACAACTGAGCTAGATGGCAGTCTATGAGTACAGAACAGCATATCATTAGGAATCAAATTAGCTTTTTTTTTCTTTTTGTCAGTAATGTTTGGTTCTTTTGCGGCTTTTTGGATTATCCAGTCTCTTCTTCCTGACTCTGTAGGCAGTGTCACTCTCTTGGGTGGACTAATTCTCATGGCATGTGTTGTAAGATGGATCAGTCATTGGTTGGGTACTCCCACAATTTTTGGACCACCTTTACCCCAGTACATCTTGTAGGCAAGACAAACAGTAGGTCGGAAGCTTTCATGGCAGGGTTGGTGTCCTAATCCCTTTCCTGGATACCTTGTCTGGTTATAGGAGTTGGCTGGTTCATCTCCATATCCCCCATTGCTAGGAGTCTTAGGTAGTATCACATTCATTGATTCCTGAGTTTCCATTGCTTCAGGTTTCTATCAAGCTGATCCCAGAAAGGCTCTCACCCAAGATTCCAGTAGTCCCTCACAGTACTCTCTCCCTCCATCCTACCCCTAAAATAAATCTGCTTGCCAAAACTGGTTGACCTCTTACTAGCAAGGTAAGAGGCAGAATTACAAAGGTTTCAGACTCATGTTGGCAGCTCTTCAGGTATTTTTGTTGTGTTTTACATACCAGTCAACAGCTACTGAGAAAAGAAGGTATGACTCTGTACATCAAGGTCTTTCAAGCTTATTCCTGATTTGTTTCTAGATAGGTGTTCCACTCTAAATAGCCCATTGTGGTCACCAGCCCAGGCTTTAAACCCGCTTTAATCTGCTCCTCTTCTGTGTTTTCATTGGTCATAGTAGTAATTGCACTGCCATGCATTTGCTATGCCTTCAACTCTCTCAAAAATTTCTTGAAACTTGCATTATAATATATATTAAATATAAAAAATATAGTTCTATGAGAATTTCATACAATGTTTTTTGATAATGTTAATCTGCTCTCCCATCATCTTCCATATCAAACTCTCCTTCCTTACACACTCAACTTTGTTTCTTCCTTTAATTTTCATATCTATTAAATCCAATTTGTGATATTCATATATTTTTGTGTTGTGTAGCCTTTCATTAGAGTATCTTGGCTCCTCAAGGGGTAGACTCTAAAAAAACTGACTTTCTCTTGGTGGTTATCAAATAACAATAGCTTGTGGCCTAGTGATATATGCCTACCTTTACTCTACATAATGGGATTAGTAGGGGTATGGGTTTGCCCAGGTCTTGTGCTACAATCAGAACTATTGTAACTGTCCTGCTGTGTCCAAAAGACACTCTTGTAGTTATCCACAACTTCTGGCCCTTAAACTCTCTGTGTTTCTTCTCATTCAATGATCCTTGCATCTTGAAAGACAGGGGTGTGATCAAGATGTCCTTCATAAGACTGAGCATTTCATAGCCCCTAATTTTCTGTGTATTGAGCATTAATGGTTGTATTAATCACAATATATTTTAATATATCATTTCTGATGATTGAGAAAAGCATTAATCTATGAATATATTTCATATATAAGAAAATAAAGTTATGCTATAACCTGACTCTCAATTCCTGCCTTGAATTTATGTCCTTACTTTCTTTATGATGGACTACAAGTTATAAAATGAAATAAATAGCTTACTACACAAGTTGCTTTTAATATTTGTGCTTTATTACAGCAATACTACCCTACCTAACATAGACAATAAGGTGCTATTGCCGAGGATACCATATATTTGAGTGATAGAACACAGAAATAGCCAAGAATACCAATCTGAAGCCTTCATTTATTTATGGCTTTTACTATTACATTCAAAATAAACTATTGAAAAATTACTGAAATTCTCAATGGATTGTGCTTTGAGTCATATAGCAATTGAAATCTACTAAAGTAGAAATATATTAATGACTTTTAACTCATGTTGAAGTCCATTCAGCAGAGTGACTTCAATATTTACATAATTGAATTTTCACTGTTTTCCTCTTGTGTATGTACTATAGAACTTTTATATTTTTGTAATGTCTAAAATGAAGTCAATATTACAGAAGGTTTCAGTTACAGTACATTTTTCCTACCTAAGTGAATAAGTTATTAGTATGATATTCCATCATACTAGTCTTAGACTCATATAGCACAAAGTCATTCTTTTTATGCAAAACAATATGATCATGATTACCAATATCAATGATTTATGAAAGCATTACATTTTAATATTTGAGGACACTAAATATTCCTATGTGGTAATTATATATAACCTCTGATCAGAACATTAAAATTATGGCAAGATATAGAAACTTCTGGTCAGTAATAAGATACACTACAATTCACCATAGCTAGAGTTACAAAATAAAGTGTAGGGGTTTAAAACTGATAACACATGAATGCATAAAAATGAAGTGCTCTAAATATTAACTATATACTAGGCATTAGTTTCATATGCATTTCTCATCTTTAGAATCTTATAGGTACAGATTATTTACTTATATTTCATTTTTTCCCATTCATTCTCCTGGTTCTCTTGGATTCTCTCCTGTTTCCTCCCATACCTGTCCCTGCCCCTTTTCCCCTCTCCCTTCCCATCTTTCACCCATGTCTCTCCATCCCATTGCCTCCCATAATGAGTTTGTTCACTGTTCTAAGTGAAATTGAAGCATTCTCACTGGGGCCTTCCATCTTATTAAACTTCTTATCATATGGTGGGTATATCAAGGGTATTCTGTATTTTTGGCTAATCTCCACTTATCAGTGAGTACATACCATGTGTGTACTTTTGGGTCTGGGTTACCTCACTCAGAATGATATTTCTTAGTTCCATCCATTTCCCTGCAAAATTCATGATGTACATACCATGCTTGTCCTTTTGGGTCTGGGTTATCTTGCTCAGGTTAATCAATGGAATAAAATAGAAGATCCATAAATAAACACACATACACCTATGAAATTTGAACTTTGACAAAGAAGCCAAAGCCATACACTAGAAAAAAGAAATAATCTTTAATAAATAATGCTGATCCATATTCATTACCTTGCACAAAGCTCAAGTCCAAGTGGATCAAGGACCTCGACATAAAACCAGATACACTGAATCTATTAGAGAAAGTGGAGAAGAGCCTAGAATACATTGGCACACAGGAAATTTTCCTGAACAGAGCACCAATGACTCAGTCTCTAAGATCAACAATTGATAAATTGGACCTTATGAAACTGAAAAGCTTCGGTAGGGCAAAGGACATAGTCAATAGGAAAAATGGGCAACCAACAGATTGGGAAACGATCTTCACTAAGCCAACATTTGATATGGCTAATATCAATATCAAATATCAAATAATATCAAATATATATATATATGTATATATATATATATACACATATATATATAAACTTCAAAAAGTCAAAAAGCCATATTTAAAGATGGGTACAGAGCTAAACAGAATTCTCAACAGAAGAGTCTGGAATGGCAGAGAAGTATTTAAAGTGATCCCAAAAATTACACCAGAGAATACCTAAGCCTGATAAACTACTTCAGCAAAGTGTCTTGATATAAAATTAACTCAGACAAATCAGTGGCCTTCCTTTACTCAAAGGATAAACAGGCTGAGAAAGAAACTAGGCAAACAATGCCCTTCACAACAGTTACAAATAATATAAAATACCTTGGTGTGACTCTAACTAAGCAAGTGAAAGATCTGTAAAACAAGAACTTGAAGTCTCTGAAGAAAGAAATCAAAGAAGATCTCAGGAGATGGAAAGATCTCCCACATGTACTGGCAGGATTAATATAGTAAAAATGGCCATTTTGCCAAAAGCAATCTACAGATTCAATGCAATTGCAATAAAAATTCCAACTCAATTCTTCATAGAGTTAGAAACAGCAATTTGCAAATTCATTTGGAATAACAAAAAACCCAGGATAGTGAAAACTATTCTCAACAATAAAAGATCTTCTGGTTGAATCAGAAGACTCTCAATAGGGCAAAATAATAACCAACAGATTGGGAAAAGATCTTTACCAATTCTACATCCGATAGAGGACTTAGATCAACTATTTACAAAGAACTCAAGTAATTAGACTCCAGAGAATCAGATAACCCTATTAAAAATGGGGTACAGAGTTAAACAAAGAATTCTAAACTGAGGAATACTGAATGACTGAGAAGCACTTAATGAAATGTTTGCAGCCCAGTAGGAGGAACCACAATATGAACCCAGCAGTTCCCCCAGAGATCACAGGTACTAAATCACCAACCAAAGAGTACAAATAGAGGGAGGGACCCATGACTCCAGCCACATATGGAGCAGCAGATGGCCTTGTTGGACATCAATGAGAGGAGAGGCCCTTAGTCCTGAGAAGGCTCCTTGCCCCTGTGTAAGGGAATGCCAGGACAGAGAAGTTGGAGTGGGTGGCATAGTGAGCAGGGGAAGGGGGGTGGGATGGGAGCTTTCAGAGGAGAAACACAGAAAGGAATAACATTTGAAATGTGAATAAAGAAACGGTCTCATATAAAAAGAAAGAAAAAAGAAAAAGAAGGAATAATAAAAAACAAAATCAATAAAAAAGAGAAATGGTCAAGATTCTTAATCATCAGGGAAATGAAAATCAAAACAACCCTGAGATTCTACCTCACACCTGTCAGAACTGCTAAGATCAAAAACTCAGGTGACAGCAGATGCTGGGTCGGATTTGGAGAAAGAGGGAAACACCTTCATTGCTGGTGGGATTGCAAGCTGGTACAACTACTCTTGAAGTCAGTCTTGTGATTCTTCATAACATTGGTTGTAGTACTACCTGAGGACCCAGCTATACCACTCCTGGGCATATACCCAAAAGATGCTTCAACATGTAATAAGGACACATGTTCCACTATGTTCATAGCAGCCTTATTTATAATAGCCAGAACACAGATGTCCCTCAACAGAGGAACAGATACAGAAAATGTGGTACATTTACACAATGGAGTACTAGTCAGCTATTAAAAACAATGAATTTGTGAAATTCTGAGATAAATGCATGGAACTAGAAAATATCATACTGAATGAGGTAACCTAATCACAAAAGAAGACACATGGTACACACTCACAGATAAGTGAATATTAGCCCACAAGTTCAGTATATCCAAGATATAATTCACAGACTACATGAAGCTCGAGAAGAAGGAAGATGAAAGTGTGGATACGTCAGTCCTTCTTAGAAGGGGGAACAAAATACCCATCGAAGGTGATACAGAGACTAAGTGTGGAACAGAGACTGAAAGGCTATGGAGAGACTGCCCTATCTGAGGATCTATCCCACATAGAGTTACCAAACCGAGACACTACTGTGAATGCCAACAAGTGCTTGCTGACAGGAACCTGATATAGCTGTCTCCTGAGAGGCTATGCCAGCACCTAATAATTACAGAGGGTGATGTTTTCAGCCAACCACTGGACTAAGCACATAGTACCCAATGGAGGAGCTAGAGAAAGGACACAAGGAGCTGAAGAGGTTTACATCCCCATAGGAGGAACAACAATATAAACCAACCAGTACCCCCATATTTCCCAAGGACTAAACCACCAACCAAAGAGTACACATTGGGGAACCCATGCCTCCAGGTGAATATATACAGGAGGATGACATTGTTGGACATCAGTGAGAGGAAAGGTACTTCTGTGAAGGCTTGATGCCCTAGTGTAGGGAAATGCTAGGACAGGGAAGCAGGAGTGGGTGAGTTAGTGAGCAGGGGTTAGGGGTATGTGAGGAGGGTTTTTGGAGGGGAAAACAGGAAAGGGGATAACATTTGAAATGTAAATAAAGAAAATATCTAATAAAGTTAAAAAAGGAACGAAAGTTAAGGAAAGATCCAGAAACCAAAATGAAAATATTTGCTTTATGCTTAACAAAAATCAAGAAGCAAGAGACAATGGACACACAATGAAGAGTCCCACAAATCTGTAGTGTTAAGTAAGACATCCAGTCACGGGGAATCACATGAACCTTTATGACTATGTCTCACAAGAGCACTGAGCCAGGGCTTTGCAATATGACCAGGTATAGGATGAACAATAATATCAACCGTGTAGCCCCCACAGAGCTCCCAGGGACTGAACCACCAACCAAAGAGTGTACATGGAGGGACCCATGGCTCCAGCTACATATGTAGCAGAGGATAGCCTTGTTGCACATCAATGGGAGGGTATGCCCTTGGTCCTGTGGTGTCTTGATGTCTCAGGCTAGGGGAATGCCAGGACAGGGAGATGGGAGTGGGTGGGTGGGTGTAGAGGCACCCTCTTAGCAGCAAAGAGGAGGAAGGAGCAGATGGAGGTGTGTGGAGGGGAGACTGAGAAGGGAACAACATTTGAAATGTAAATAAAGAAAATAATTAATAAAATTCAATGGAAAAAAAGAGAGAAATGTTCATAGTACGTAGTCATCAGGGAAATCAAAAATAAAATAACACTGAGATTCTTCCTTACATCCATCAGAATGGCTAAGATCAAAAACTCACTTGACAGCAGATGCTGGTGAGGAAGTGTAGTAAGGAGAACACTCCTCTATTGCTGGTGGGATTGCAAACTGGTACAACCATTTTGAAAATCAATCTGGTGCATCCTCAGAAAACAAGAAATAGTTCTACCTGAACACCCAGCTATCGCTCTCCTGGGCATATATCCAAAACATGTTTCACTATACCACAAGGACACATACTCCACTATGTTTATAGCAGCCTTATTCACAAAAGCCAGCTACGGGAAGCAACTCAGATGTCCCTCAATAAAAGAATGGCTGCAGAAAATATAGTTCATTTACACATGAAATACTATTCAGCTATTAAAACCTATACAGATGACAAGAGAATGATGCAGACATAGAGATTGATTAGATATAGATTGAGACATTGCCACTCAAACTTGTAAAGTTTATTAATATATTCTTTTCTTGTAAAAACAGCGGTCTCAAACACCAAGATTTCCCAATGGAATGGTTACCACTAGCAACTGAATCCTGTTGCTAGGCAAGTTCAGGTCAGTTCTGAGAGTACATATGCAATTGTCAGTTGCAAGAGGCATGGGAGGAATCATAAACAGCTCTCCATGACCCATGTAACACATCGTGGTAGCCATTGGTTTATGTCAGCTCAGGAGAGAGCGGCAGACTTGTTAGAGGACCTTACTTGATTACACTCATGCACACTTTCAAATGCTAGCAGGCTTTGATCAAAAAAAGATTGTTTTTGCACAGATGTTTTTGTTGATTGAAACAAACCTTGAATTCTGAATATAAATCAGTAAGAAGACACTATTTTCATATGCCATATAGCTAAGATATATTTTTATAAATCTGGAAAAGGTTTAGAATATTGTTAGAAAAAGAGTAAGAAAATAAAACCTTCACAACACTGTCACTGTAGCACTTTGAGACAAACTGTGATGCAGAAGATCTGTAAGAGTTTACTTGGTGGAAGATAATATTTTAATTGCAGTGTCAAAACTGAGAGTAATACTGAACGTAACACACTATTGATTGGTCTAAATGTTACTAAAGGGGACATGAAAACCTGAGTCAGAGAAAATTTTCATTCTGCTTACTGCATGACTCCCTTATGAAACCTGGAAGTCTAGAAAGTAGAGGATTAAAATGTTTAGATTATAAGAAATATTATCACATTTTTGTGGTTTTGTAGAATTGAATATTTTACTTGTCTAGCAAACTTTATTAATCCTTTTAGATATAGTTGAGTTTAATAAGCCAGAACTTAAAGAAACCTGTTCATACCTACGAATCTGCTCCTCTGTCCTAGCTAGTCATTCCTTTTTTAATCTTTCCATGTAGGTTGTTCCCAATGTAATACAACCATATTATGAAATCTCATCAACATTTGGTAATTTTTAAAATTTTTAATATCTTGACACATGAATCATGAACTAGAAACATGTTATATCATTTCATCTTCTTGTCACCAATGTTTCAATTATAACTGGAAATATACCTGCCTATATCTTCTCAAAACTAATTTAGGATTGTAGATAAGTTGGTGAATAGATAAGTAGTTCATAATTTTTAATATCTTGATATATACCATTTCCAGTTATTTCAACAAGCTTATTTATTTGCCCATTGAAGTACTAAAGATTGGAGAGATAGAACACAGTTGTTTCCTGTCATACAAATATTCAGTTGCTTTTAGAGCACCTTCAATGTCAACCAGTACCTTGAGAGACATGGGTAGAATTTACTACTACTAAATAGAGAAACAAAAATATGAATCTTCAACATTCCTGTAGTTTCTAACTGAAAACAACTTAAAATTTTAATTATGGATTTATTGCTTATTTTCGTGTGTGAAGAAGAATATTTTGTAGCCATTCAAACAGATTTTTATTTTGAAGACGACATATAAAACAGGTTATATTAACCAGAAATACTTATTGAAAGGCTAATGAATATTTTCTATATTTTCTCTAATCAATAGTTACTATATTCCTTTTAACAAATTAGCTCTTGTGTATATATTTTGTTCAACATCTTAATGATGGTTCATAGAATTATTATAATCAACCATTTGAGCTAAATGCCTATAAACAAAATAGACTACCTTTTATTTCAGATTGGCACTTTATAATTGTAATGTTTGTGTTTTCAATGTTATAATTTTTGATACAAATTTTAACAATTTTATAAATTGTCCGATGATCATATCAGGATAGCTGGAAATACATCATTTCCTTGAAGAACATTTGTGATTTTTTTTTATCTATTTTGAAATACGACATATTTTTATTAAATGTGTTTACGTTGCTCTGCAAAAAAAATAAGGACTTATTCTTATAGTCTAAAATTAATGTTGACAGAGAGTCTAGGTTCTCCATATCCACTAGTGTATATTATATTGGAGCTGTATTGTGGAAATTGTGAGTACTGCAGTGTAAAAAGTAAAGTGTAAAGTGTAAAGGTCAGTATAAAGTAGAGATTAGAGTTTTTGACACCTCTTTGGCATATCTAGTTCCCTTCCTTTAACTATGGAGCTGGATTGTATGTAGTTCTCTCTGTATTGTTTTTCAGAAACTTCGTATTATTTTGTATGATGGATCTGCCAATTTACATTCCTACTAAATTCAAAGGGTCAAAGTGTTCCTTTTTTGCACATCCTCATTAGCATTATTACCTTTGATTTTAGTTATACTCATTCTTATCAGGCTGAAGTTTTATCTCATGGATTTAGTTTATTTTTCTTGATAATAAGTGATACATTATTTTCATACATCTCATATCCATTTGTATATCTTTTACCTATTTCTAAATTTGGTCATGTAGATTTGCAAATGTTAAGGTACTTGAATTTTTATATATTTTGGATATCAACAATTTTTTGGGTGTGTAGCCTATAAAGATATTATTCTAATTTCTACCATCTCATCAGTGTTCTCTGTTTGAAAGAAGATTCTCAGTTTGAAGAAATCCAAGTTGTCTATTTTTTTCCTTTATTGACAATATTTTTTATATTAGATGCCCAAAAATGATTGTTAGGACCAATATTATTAAGCTTTTTGTTTCCACTTTTTTATTTATAGTTTTATATCTTATATTTAACATCAATTTTGTGTTTCAGGTAACATTTCTCTCCCTCTTCTTTCTGTTTCTGCTCCTCTGTCTCTGTCTGCCCCTGTCTCTATCTCTCTGTCTCTCTGTCTATATCTCTCATGCTCTCTCTCTGATTGTGTGTGTTCATGCGTGTGTGTGTGTGTGTGTGTGTGTGTGTATGTGTATGTATGTATGTATTGAGTTTCTAACACTCTATAGGGCCATATCTCATTTCCCAAAAAATATTTGTTGAAAAACTGCTTTCTCCATTACATGTTTTTGGCATCTTTGTGAAAAGACAACTGACATGAATATATAGATTCATCTGGACTCTCCACTGTTCCATTGCTCTTTGTTTGCTGGTTTGCTTATTACAGCCATGCACAATTTGCCATTGGTGAGTGTAGTTTTGACAGTTTTATAATTTCTATTTAGGATTATTGGAGCCATTGGGGGCTTTCCATATATACCGTGGAATTTTATTTCTCATTTTGTGATGGATGCTGAGTAGTATTTTGATAGAGACTGTTTCTAATATGTAGGTTGCTCTGGGAATTATGAGTGTTTTAACAGTGTTTTTCTAGCTTGGGGTAAAGTTTTATGTATGTATCTCTAACTTCTTCCTTAATCAGTGTTACAGATGTTGAGGTGAAGCTCTTTTTCTCTCTTCGATTAAATTTTTGCTAGATAATTCAGAAGGAGAGATGCTCAGCTATGATTTTGTGACTCTCTTAATATCTCCATATGCATTGGGATATCTACATATGCTAAAATTATAGATCATCTGGTAGCATTGTTCTTTGGCTATGATACTTTATTTTCTCCTATAAATCTATTTATTTTCCTAACTGGGAGTTTTAGGTTTTAAAAGGCAACATGAGAAAGATTCCAGATTAATTAATCCCATTGTTCAGTCCCCATTTCTATAGTAGTACATTACAGGGAGCTTCAGAATATTGTTTTCACTTTCATATACACAGAGCCAAGCTAGAAACTAGACATAGATACAGCCTGATTTTCAAAGGCCATGTTGGTCTGGTTAAACTTTATTGTAAGGATGAAAATATGCCCAATTTTGCAGCCCCATAGGAGGAACAACAATATGAACTAACCAGTACCTCCACAGCCCCCAGAGGCTAAACCACCAACCAAAGAGTACACATAGAGCAACCTATGGCTCCAGCTGCATATGTAGCAGAGGATTGCCTTGTTGGACATCATTGCGAGAGGCCCTTGGTCCTGTGAAGGATCATTGCCCCAGTGTAGGGGGAATGCCAGGACAGGGAAGCAGGAGTGGATAGGTTAGTGAGCAGGGAGAACAGGGATGGGATAGGGTGTTTTGGAGGGGAAATGAGGAAAGGGTATACCATTTGAAATATAAGTATAGAAATATCTAATAAAATATGTCCAATTAAGAGTTTAAGGAGGAGCATGCCAGTCTGACTACTAACCAATGATTGCAGTTTATAAATAATAGTCCTGGTTTTGGAAGTGGGAAAAGCATATGTAGATCTCCTAATTTTCCAGCAACACCCTGGGTTCTGCAACACCCTGGGTTCTCACATATTATCCTGGTATGGTTAATGACAGCACACCCTCCACTTTCAATGGTGGCATGACTAGAAATCTCAGGCTCACTCTGACTAGCACACATGATTTTTTCCCCTAGCTGATGATATTTTTACTTTTCTATGCCATGGATCTTAATTGATTTAGCACCAAACTTTTAGGTTATTATGTAATTATGTGTGATTTTCCTTTAAGTTAGGTATCTATTTTTATGTATAAAATACAAAATTATGAAAATATCACTTTGGCTAAATACAAACAAACACATATATACACATACATACAATCACACATACACACACACACACACACACACACCTTGATTCATGTGTTGAAGCCTTTTCTTTATCATTATGACTTCTCCAGTGGATACTTCCATTTCATTTGGCTAGTGAAAGCAGTATGACAATATTTTGAACTCAATCTGTGGACAATTGCAATATGCTCTAGAGTGAAGACACCATGTCTGATGCAGTTTTCCCTCTCAGATCCTGCAACATGGCTAGACATAGAATAGAAACACATTCAATATTTCTTGATAATACTTAAACAATAAGTAATAAGACACCTGGAATTTAAAGACACTTAATAAAATTTCAACACCAGTTTTATTAGGTCGACACAGTATAATGACAAGAGAGTTAATGTGTAATACAGAACATTTTATTGCATTCTGTCTTTTTAATGAAATCTGACTCCTAGAACTTTGTTTTTGTACTGGATGTATTTCCTGCTAGATGATGTTAATTTTTCATTTTGTATTAATAACAATAAACCACACCTCCTAGATTATGGCAGCAATTAAAAATTATATAATTACTTAGAGTTGGCATATTTATGCAAAATTAGTATGACATTGTAATCTCTGAATTAATTGTTACATGTGTGTGTTACATTTAGTTAATGATAGTGTACAGAGTCATCTGAAAGGTGTATTTTGACACATATGATGAAAAATTGAGATAAACATGAAGCGTAGTAACTACGAAAATGTTTGCAAGGTGGGGGCTCTCTACAATTTGTTGTGCTGCATTACACTGGCAATCCTTGGCCCTTCCTGGATTCTAAACTTACCTCTGTATTTCTAGGAAGAACAAACATGTCTCAACAGAATGTCTCACAATATAATGAAACCAGCTTCAATGTAACACATCCTTAATGATCTCTTTCTACTCCACTAGCTTGTCTTAATTGATATCAATGACATTTTCTCAGGGTTTGCGAGGACATGGGTTATACAGAGGGACAATGAATATAATCATAGCATCCTGGGCTAATATTTTTCTTTGCAGTGTCTATACATCAGACTAATTATACAACATGAGATTGACAAAATTTGCTGGGTTGCTTTTGTTCTTCATAAAACAAAGACATTTTCCCTGTAATATCATAAAACTCAGGTCTCAAGTGAGAGTCAGCCTGAGTTGTCCCTAGGGCCTGTAGCCTAGGTGTGTACTTACAGGAAAATGCAGTTTAGCTTGTCCATCTCATTTTTATACTACAACATATTATTCTGAACTTCCAAAGGGGATCAATTTACTCTGTAGAAGGAGGCAGAACTGTAGGTATCTCTCTGGTGCAGCTTTGAGAGAGGACTGGAAGAGCACCAGTTCTATAAGTTGAAACTAGAGGCTCGGTGCAAACTTGTTTTTTCTCCTGGCAGGCGATTTGACCTTGAGTGAATGTCCAAGCTCAGGATGCTGTCAGTTCACGTGGTGCTAAAATAAATGGATTACAGTGAGTAATCTGAAGGTCTTTTCTAGCTATAGTTTTCTTTTAATGCTTTATTTAGTTTAGAAATAGAGGTCTGTCTGGTGGCTTATATTTGACCTGGTGCCTTAAACCTTTTTGTCCTGCAGCCAATTCTCTATAAAGTTAAATGTTCATTCTCACATATGCCATGGTTGATTAGAAATGACTGTCAGGAAATGTGCAGAATCCTATATTTAACATCTCAGAATGGGATACTAGTTTGATATAAATAGCAAGTTGTTATCTGAGTAGATTACAATGGATTTACTATCAAGCAAATTAAATCACTGGGGACAGATGTGTTTTTAGAATTGTCTGAGACAATCAATCTGCGAGTAGAAAAATTTTGGTACCTGCCAAGCTGTCCTGTATAATTCAAAGATACGTCACCCCAGAACTTCCTTTATTATGGCAAAGAGAGAGTATTAACAGGAAAGGATTTATCAGAAAAGGCCAAGTACACAATAATATGAAGTGTACACTGAAGGCTTCCTGGAGAATGTGAAACATTTAAGAGAATGAACAAAGGCAGGCAGAGCAGTTACACAGGAAGGGACATATTGAGAAACAGGACACATAGGAAACAGATGAAGGAGAAGGAAATTGATTTGAAAATACTGGCTAGCTAATAATATGTGTGAATTTTACAGAAAGGGTAAATTCGAGGATGTTAATAATGAAATTCCTGAGAAGAAATCTTGTCTGATCCTGTTGGAGTGGAAGAAGAATAGTCATGGAGAGGTGAGTGGTCATGAGTCCAAGGCAGTGCACAACATGAGTAGGAGGAACAAGGACCATGAAGCTCAGCATTGGAGGCAAAGGATGTTTATGCTGGCAAAAGAATTTCCCAATGGAATTTACATAGTCATTGCCACTAGCAGTATCCATGTCTTTATATTAAAACACAGTCAACATTGGCCAACTAGAGCATTGCTTTCTCAAAGTAAAAATGTTGGTTACTGACCTAGGCCTTCCTGACAGTGATTTTGGTAGATTAAAGTTAGCAATTCTACTCCGTAAGGATTTTAGTCTAAAATGACATTATTCCTTATGATTGTTTATTTTGGCAATAACATAGGTAATGCCTACCTTACAACTTTATAAATTTATATATTATCTTATATCTTTAAAGGTCTGAAGGTCTCTAATAAAGACATCAAGAGAGAATCCACTTGTTTTAAAACTATTGGATTTCCTCCATTGCATGGAGTGAGACCTCTTTATCAGCCTTCAAATAGCAACCTGTGCTTCAGATCTCATTTTCTGGTGCTAATATTGGGTCTCCTAAATTCACAGAAATCTTATTTCAAAATCTGCAAGTGAGTCATACACAAAATGTCTCCTATGTCAGCAATGCTATCACATGTTCTAGGAATTAGGACATGGATATCTTTGGAGGAATCTCTTCTATTTAACACATGAGTATTTTGATAACTATTTGCAACCATACAACCTTGCCATTGTAGAGGGAAGACAGGCAGAGAGACTACATAAAGCACTAGAGAGATGATTACACAAAATCAGTATTTTGATATTCATGTCATTGAAAATAGAGTTTTTTCTCATGTAATATATCCTGATTACAGGTTCCTCTCTTCTGCTCCTCCCACTTCCTATCTCCTTCCATCCATACCCACTCCACTTCTTTCTCTCTTTAGAAATCAAATAGGATCCTAAGAGACAATAATAAGTAAAGCATATTAAAATAAAATAAAAACTAACAAATGTGATAGGATGCATGGGATTATTTCAAATGTGGTATATTTACACAGTGCAGTACTACCCAGCTATTATAAACAATGACTTCATGAAATTCTTAGCTAATGGATGAAACTATAAAGTATCATCCTGAGTGAGGTATTCCAGTCACAAAGAATACATATAGTGTTCACATACTCACTGATAAGTGGATATTAGCCCCAAAGCCCTGAATACCTGAGATACAAGCCACAGACCATATGAAGTTCAAAAAGAAGGAAGGTCAAAGTATGGATGCTTCATTCCTTCTTAGAAGGAGAAACAAAGTACCAATTGGAGAAAATATAGAGACAAAGTGTGGAGTAGAGACTGAAGGACAGGCCATCCAGAGACTGCCCTACTTGGGATCCATCCAATATACACTCCCCAAACCCAGACACTATTGTAAATGCCAAGAAGTTCTTGCTGAAAGGAGCCTGACATAGCTGTCTCCTGAGAGGCTGTGCCAGAGCCCGACAAATACTCACACCTAAACATTGAACTGAGCACTTGGGTCCCCAATGGAGGAGTTAGAGAAAAGACTGTAGGAGCCAAAGGGGTTTGTAACCACATAGGAAGAATAACAGTATCAACCATGCAGACCCCCAGAGCTCCCAGAGACTAAACCACCAAGAAAGGGGTACACATGGAGGGACCCATGGCTGCAGCTGCATATGTAGCAGAGGATGGCCTTATCTGGCATCAATGGGAGGAGAGACCCTTGGTCCTGTGATGGCTTGATGCCCCAGTGTAGGGGAAGTAGGGAAATGAGAGGGTGGTGAGACAGGGGTGGGTGGCTGGGTAGGGGAGCACCCTCATAGAAGCAGGAGGATGGGATAGGTTATTTACAGGGGAGGGAGAACAGGAATGGGGATAACATTTGAAACTTAAATAAAGAAAATATGCATTAAAAAACAAAAAACAAAAATACCTAACAAATCAAAGTTTAACAAGACAAACAAAAGGAAAAGAGCTCAAGAGAAGGGACAAGAAGCAGGAACTCACCTGTTTGCATATTCAGAAATCCCATGAAAACACTAAACTGGAAGCCATAATATACATAGAGCATTTAATGCAGAACTGAACTGTGTAAGTCCTGTGCATGCTATCTCAGTCTCTATGACTTCATGTAAGCTTTGATCATGTCAGTTTAAAGGGCCTTGATTTCTTGGAGTGCTTCATGCCCTCTGGTTCAGGGTTCTCTGAGGGGGCAAATTTGATAAAGACATCCCATTTAAGACCGACTCTTTCAAGGTCTCTCACTCTGCATAATTTCTGGCCATGAGTCTCTATAATTGTTTCCACTTCCTCAGGGAGTTATGTTACCTGAAAATTGCTGAGCAAGACACTGACCTATGAGTACTTTAAAATGTCATTTTATTAGGAGTTGTTTTATTGACATGTGATTTTTTTGATGGTGTTGTTGTTTGCTTTCTAATCAATAGTATTTTGCTTTATCCTGGGTCACTGGGATATCTAGTCTTTGGTGCTTGGTCATTCAAGCAGTGTCATATATGAGTTTTATTTTGTGGAGAGTGCTTTCAGTCAAATCAGATATTGGTTGGGTATTTCCACAAGGTTTGTGCCACCATTGCCTTAGCAAGCAGTGCACCATTGTAAAGCAAAGGGTTTAAGGTTTGCTTGGTATTTACATTTCTCTTAGTACATAGAAAGCAACTCCATGTACAAAAGACATTAGGAAACAGGGGAAGACTCCATACAGGCACAACTTCAACTTCTCATGTTTAATGAGTTGTGTGGGTGTTGTGTTCAGCAATGGGGCATCATTGTTGGTTTTTTTTTTTTATTATTCGATATAATTTATTTACATTTCAAATGATTTCCCCTTTTCTAGCCCCCCCACTCCCCGGAAATCCCACAAGCCCCCTTCTCTTCCCCTGTCCTCCCACCCAACACTTCCCACTTCCCCATTCTGGTTTTGCTGAATACTGTTTCACTGAGTCTTTCCAGAACCAGGGGCCACTCCTCCTTTCTTCTTGTACCTCATTTGATGTGTGGATTATGTTTTGGGTATTCCAGTTTTCTAGGTTAATATCCACTTATTAGTGAGTACATACCATGATTCACCTTTTGAGTCTGGGTTACCTCACTTAGTATGATATTCTCTAGCTCCATCCATTTGCCTAAGAATATCATGAATTCATTGTTTCTAATGGCTGAATAGTACTCCATTGTGTAGATATACCACATTTTTTGCATCCACTCTTCTGTTGAGGGATAGCTGGGTTCTTTCCAGCATCTGGCAATTACAAATAGGGCTGCTATGAACATAGTAGAACATGTATCCTTATTACATGGTGGGGAGTCTTCTGGGTATATGCCCAGGAGTGGTATAGCAGGATCTTCTGGAAGTAAGGTGCCCAGTTTTCGGAGGAACCGCCAGACTGATTTCCAGAGTGGTTGTACCAATTTGCAACCCCACCAGCAGTGGAGGAGTGTTCCTCTTTCTCCACACCCTCTCCAACACCTGCTGTCTCCTGAATTTTTAATCTTAGCCATTCTGACTGGTGTAAGATGAAATCTTAGGGTTGTTTTGATTTGCATTTCCCTAATGACTAATGAAGTTGAGCATTTTTTAAGATGCTTCTCCGCCATCCGAACTTCTTCAGGTGAGAATTCTTTGTTTAACTCTGTACCCCATTTTTTTTTTTTTTTTTATTATTCGATATAATTTATTTACATTTCAAATGATTTCCCCTTTTCTAGCCCCCCCACTCCCCGAAAGTCCCGCAAGCCCCCTTCTCCTCCCCTGTCCTCCCACCCACCCCTTCCCACTTCCCCGTTCTGGTTTTGCTGAATACTGTTTCACTGAGTCTTTCCAGAACCAGGGGCCACTCCTCCTTTCTTCTTGTACCTCATTTGATGTGTGGATTATGTTTTGGGTATTCCAGTTTTCTAGGTTAATATCCACTTATTAGTGAGTGCATACCATGATTCACCTTTTGAGTCTGGGTTACCTCACTTAGTATGATATTCTCTAGCTCCATCCATTTGCCTAAGAATTTCATGAATTCATTGTTTCTAATGGCTGAGTAGTACTCCATTGTGTAGATATACCACATTTTTTGCATCCACTCTTCTGTTGAGGGATACCTGGGTTCTTTCCAGCATCTGGCAATTACAAATAGGGCTGCTATGAACATAGTAGAACATGTATCCTTATTACATGGTGGGGAGTCTTCTGGGTATATGCCCAGGAGTGGTATAGCAGGATCTTCTGGAAGTAAGGTGCCCAGTTTTCGGAGGAACCGCCAGACTGATTTCCAGAGTGGTTGTACCAATTTGCAACCCCACCAGCAGTGGAGGAGTGTTCCTCTTTCTCCACACCCTCTCCAACACCTGCTGTCTCCTGAATTTTTAATCTTAGCCATTCTGACTGGTGTAAGATGAAATCTTAGGGTTGTTTTGATTTGCATTTCCCTAATGACTAATGAAGTTGAGCATTTTTTAAGATGCTTCTCCGCCATCTGAAGTTCTTCAGGTGAGAATTCTTTGTTTAACTCTGTACCCCATTTTTTAATAGGGTTGTTTGGTTTTCTGGAGTCTAACTTCTTGAGTTCTTTATATATATTGGATATTAGCCCTCTATCTGATGTAGGATTGGTGAAGATCTTTTCCCAATTTGTTGGTTGCCGATTTGTCCTCTTGATGGTGTCCTTTGCCTTACAGAAACTTTGTAATTTTATGAGGTCCCATTTGTCAATTCTTGCTCTTAGAGCATACGCTATTGGTGTTCTGTTCAGAAACTTTCTCCCTGTACCGATGTCCTCAAGGGTCTTCCCCAGTTTTTTTTCTATTAGCTTCAGAGTGTCTGGCTTTATGTGGAGGTCCTTGATCCATTTGGATTTGAGCTTAGTACAAGGAGACAAGGATGGATCAATTCGCATTCTTCTGCATGCTGACCTCCAGTTGAACCAGCACCATTTGTTGAAAAGGCTATCTTTTTTCCATTGGATGTTTTCAGCCTCTTTGTCGAGGATCAAGTGGCCATAGGTGTGTGGGTTCATTTCTGGATCTTCAATCCTGTTCCATTGATCCTCCTGTCTGTCACTGTACCAATACCATGCAGTTTTTAACACTATTGCTCTGTAGTATTGCTTGAGGTCAGGGATACTGATTCCCCCAGATTTCCTTTTGTTGCTGAGAATAGTTTTAGCTATCCTGGGTTTTTTGTTGTTCCAGATGAATTTGATAATTGCTCTTTCTAGCTCTGTGAAGAATTGAGTTGGGATTTTGATGGGTATTGCATTGAATCTGTATAGTGCTTTAGGCAAAATGGCCATTTTAACTATATTGATTCTGCCGATCCATGAGCATGGGAGGTTTTCCCATTTTTTGAGGTCTTCTTCCATTTCCTTCTTCAGAGTCTTGAAGTTCTTGTCATACAGATCTTTCACATGTTTGGTAAGAGTCACCCCAAGATACTTTATACTGTTTGTGGCTATTGTGAAGGGGGTCATTTCCCTAATTTCTTTCTCAGCCTGCTTATCCTTTGAGTATAGGAAGGCCACTGATTTGCTTGAGTTGATTTTATAACCTGCCACTTTGCTGAAGTTGTTTATCAGCTGTAGGAGCTCTCTAGTGGAGTTCTTTGGGTCACTTAGGTAGACGATCATGTCGTCTGCAAATAATGATAGTTTGACTTCTTCCTTTCCAATTTGTATCCCTTTGACCTCCTTATGTTGTCGAATTGCCCGAGCTAGTACCTCAAGTACAATATTGAAAAGATAAGGAGAAAGGGGGCAGCCTTGTCTGGTCCCTGATTTCAGTGGGATTGCTTCAAGTTTCTCTCCATTTAGTTTGATGCTGGCTACCGGTTTGCTGTATATTGCTTTTACTATGTTTAGGTATGGGCCTTGAATTCCTGTTCTCTCCAAGACTTTAAGCATGAAGGGATGCTGAATTTTGTCAAATGCTTTTTCAGCATCCAATGAAATGACCATGTGGTTTTGTTCTTTGAGTCTGTTTATGTAGTGGAGTGTATTGATGGATTTCCGTATATTGAACCAACCCTGCCTTCCCGGGATAAAGCCTACTTGATCATGGTGGATGATCGTTTTGATGTGTTCTTGGATTCGGTTGGCAAGAATTTTATTGAGTATTTTTGCATCGATGTTCATAAGGGAAATTGGTCTGAAGTTCTCTTTCTTTATTGGATCTTTGTGTGGCTTTGGTATCAGCGTAATTGTGGCTTCGTAGAAGGAATTGGGTAGTGTTCCTTCTGTTTCTATTTTGTGGAAAAGTTTGAAGAGTATTGGTGTTAACTCTTCTTTGAAGGTCTGGTAGAATTCTGCACTGAAGCCATCTGGTCCTGTGCTTTTTTTGGTTGGAAGACTTTCTATGACTCCTACTATTTCTTTAGGCATTATGGGACTGTTTAGATGGTCTAGTTGGTCCTGAGTTAATTTTGGTATTTGGTATCTGTCAAGGAAATTGTCCATTTCCTCCAGATTCTCCAGTTGTGTTGAGTATAGGCTCTTGTAGTAGGATCTGATGATTTTTTGGATTTCCTCAGTTTCCGTTGTTATATCTCCCTTTTCATTTCTAAGTTTGTTAATTTGGATACTTTCTCTGTGCCCTTTGGTCAGTCTGGCTAAGGGTTTATCTATCTTGTTGATTTTCTCAAAGAACCAGCTCCTGGTATTGTTGATTTTTTGTATGGTTCTCTTTGTTTCTACTTGATTGATTTCGGCCCTGAGTTTGATGATTTCCTGCCTTCTACTCCTCCTGGGCGAAATAGCTTCTTTTTGTTCTAGGGCTTTCAGGTGTGTCATTAAGCTGGTAATGTATGCTCTCTCCATTTTCTTTTTGGAGGCACTCAGGGATATGAGTTTTCCTCTTAGCACTGCTTTCATTGTGTCCCATAGATTTGGGTATGTTGTGTTTTCATATTTATTGTGTTCTAAAAAGTCTTTAATTTCTTTCTTTATTTCTTCCTTGACCAAGGTATCATTGAGTAGAGTATTGTTCAGTTTCCACGTGTATGTGGGCTTTCTGTTGTTTCTGTTGCTATTGAAGACCACTTTTACTCCATAGTGATCTGATAGGAGGCATGGGATTAGTTCGATCTTCTTATATTTGTTGAGGTCTGTCTTGTGACCAATTATATGGTCGATTTTGGAGAAGGTACCATGAGGTGCTGAGAAAAAGGTATATTCTTTTGTTTTAGGATAGAATGTTCTATATATATCTGTTAAATCTAATTGGTCCAAAGCTTCAATTAGTTTCATTGTGTCCCTGTTTAGTTTCTGTTTTCCTGATCGGTCCATTGAGGAAAGTGCAGTGTTGAAGTCACCCACAATTATTGTGTTAGGTGCAATGTGTGCTTTTAGTTTTAATAAAGTTTCTTTTATGAAAGAGGGTGCCCTTGCATTTGGGGCATAGATGTTCAGGATTGACAGTTCTTCTTTTTGTATTTTTCCTTTGACCAGCAAGAAGTGTCCCTCAGGGTCTCTTTTGATGACTTTGGGTTGAAAGTCAATTTTATCTGATATTAAAATGGCTACTCCAGCTTGTTTCCTGAGACCATTTGCTTGTAAAATTGTCTTCCAGCCTTTTACTCTAAGGTAGTGTTTGTCTTTGACCCTGAGGTGTGTTTCCTGTAAGCAGCAAAATGTAGGGTCCTGTTTACGTATCCATTCAGTTAGTCTGTGTCTTTTTATTGGGGCATTAAGTCCATTGATGTTAAGAGATATTAAGGAATAGTGATTGTTACTTCCTATCATTTTTGACGTTATTTTTTAAATTTGAATGCTTAACTTCTTTTGGGTTTGATGAAAGGTTACTATCTTGCTTTTTCCAGGGTGAAGTTTCCCTCCTTGTATTGGTGTTGTCCTCCTATTATCCTTTTTAGGGCCGGGTTTGTGGATAGATATTGGGTAAACTTGGTTTTGTCATGAAATATCTTAGTTTCTCCATCTATGGTGATTGAGAGTTTTGCTGGATATAGTAGTTTTGGTTGGCATTTGTGTTCTCTTAGAGTCTGCATGAGATCTTCCCAGGACCTTCTAGCCTTCATAGTCTCAGGTGAAAAGTCTGCTGTGATTCTGATAGGTCTTCCTTTATATGTTACTTGGCCTTTTTCTCTTACTGCCTTTAGTATTCTTTCTTTGTTTAGAACATTTGGTGTTTTGATTATTATGTGACGGGAAGTATTTCTGTTCTGGTCCAGTCTGTTTGGAGTTCTGTAGGCTTCTTGTATATTCATGGGCATCTCTCTCTTTAGGTTAGGGAAGTTTTCTTCCATAATTTTATTGAAGATGTTTGCTGGCCCTTTAAGTTGTAAATCTTGACTCTCATCTATGCCTATAATCCTTAGGTTTGGTCTTCTCATTGTGTCCTGGATTTCCTGGATATTTTGGGTTACAAGCTTTTTGCATTTTGCATTTTCTTTAACTTTTGAGTCCATGGTTTCTATGGAATCTTCAGCATCTGAGATTCTTTCTTCTATCTCTTGTATTCTGTTGTTGATATTTGCATCTCTGTCCCCTGATTTCTTCCCAAGGCTTTCTATCTCCAAAGTTGTCTCCCTTTGAGTTTTCTTAGTTGTTTCTACTTCTGATTTTAGATCCTGGATGGTTTTGCTTAGCTCCTTCACTTGCCTGTTTGTGTTTTCCTGTAATTCTTTAAGAGATTTTTGTGTTTCGTCTTTCATGACCTCAGCCTGTTGACCAAAGTTCTCCTGTATTTCTTTAAGAGATTTTTGTGTTTCGTCTTTCATGACCTCAGCCTGTTGACCAAAGTTCTCCTGTATTTCTTTAAGTGTTTTTTGCATTTCCTCCTTGTTGGCTTTTGTATTCTCCTGGATTTCTTTCAATGATTTTTGTGTTTCCCTTGCAAGGGCTTCTAACTTTTGATCCATTTTCTCCTGAATTTCTTTATGTATGTCCTTCATGTGTTCCTGTACCAGCATCATGACCAGTGATTTTAAATCCAAATCTTGTTTTACTGGTGTGATGGGGTATCCAGGACATGTTGGTAGAGGAGAATTGGGTTCAGATGTTGCCATATTGCCTTGATTTCTGTTAGTGAAGTTCCTGCGTTTGCCTTTTGCCATCTAGTTCTCACTGGTGTTAGTTTATCTTGTCAGTGCTGGACTCACCAGTGCAAGCTGCCCCTTCCCAGTTGGCCTCTGGTGCACAGCTTACCTCCTGCACTGCTTGTAGACAGTGTGCTGCTGCCCAGGCTGTTCAGATCCCAAAGCAGGCACCCGAAGGCTCCCGCTGGGGCCTGCTGGATTCACTGGAGCACACTGACTTCTCCCAGCTGGCCGCCCGGAAGCCCAGCTAGCCACTTGCAGGACTTGGAGAGGTAATGCTGCCGCCCAGACTGATCTGGATCCGGAAGCGGAGAGAGTAGAGGTAAGGGCTTCTGCCTGAGGCCTTGCCCCAGATTTTGTCTGTGGACCAGATGGAGCCTGTGTGCACCCCCAGGGAGTGCCGAAGGTGTATGCTACTGTGACCTCCCCTGTGTTCCGCTCACTCCGCTGGGCAGCCGATCCGCCAACCGGGCTGTCGCACACAAGGTTAGCCTGGCCGCCCAGTCCCTGAGTCCAGGCAAAAGCCTTGGAGGCCAAGGTCCAAGCAAAGTTCCCCTAGGGCTATGACTGTTAATTGGGTCTGCCAGGTGACTAGGATGGAGGGCGTGCGCGCCCGAGCTCCCTGAAAGTGCTGGGAGAGTCTGCTTTGCTAACAATCACCTGGGCGGGTTGACTCACAGATGGCCCACCATGCCGCCCAGTTCTTGGGGTCAGTCCTGTGCCTTTTGGGGCCTGGACCCCCGCTTTGTTAGCCTTAGGCTATGCCTGTTACAGGTCTGCCCGCCTGAGCTCTCTGTCGTCCTGCAGGCAAAATGGCGGCGGTGCGCTCGCAGGCCTGGGCAAAAAACCTCCTGGCTGGGTTGGCACCCCAATGGCCCCCCGACCCGCCCAGGGCCTGGGTGCAGGCCAACGCCCGTCGGGCTCAGACCACCGCGGTGTTGGCCTCGGATTATGTTTGTGTACCTTAGTCTGTCAGATCCCTGGAGTACGGAACCAAGATGGATGCACCTCTCCTGACTGGTGGGAGGCCGAGTTCTGAAGTGGCCTCAGTGCAGGACAGGCGCAGCACAACTGCAGCTGCTTGCCGCCCGGCTGGTCAGCGAAGGTCAGTGGTCGTGGGCGCAGGGCCTAACTGGTCCCTGTGACGCCTTGGTTCCACTGCTGATGGCCCTTCAGCTGGAGCAGCCACTGCTGCCGCTGCCGCTGCCGCCGCCCCATTGTTGGTTTTTGAAGGGCAATCTATCCTCTTGTCAACAGCTTGGACCTTTGGAGCTTCTCATAAGATTTCTTTGGCCAACACTTCAATTATGTAACACAATACAGGTATAGAAGCTTTTGACAAGTGATATCCACCTAGGCCTCTGTCTTCCTCAGTCCTTGGCGATTTTGTTTAGTTCACCTTCATATATATAAGTAATTTTAGGAAGCTTCTACTGTATTAGGTTCCCATTATTTCCCTTAAGTGGCCTCTATTTTTTTCTGTCTCTCTCCATTTTTATACCCATCCTCCTTACCTCCCTTTCTAGCTCTCTATCCATCTCTATCCAATTCCATTTCCCCTTCCAAATAAATATCCTCCATTTCCCTTATCTTCAAAAACAGACCATGAGCTGGACTTAATGTTTAGACTATACTTTAGTACCTCATAGAGTTGAGGTTTTCAAAAGACAACTTAGGTATTTCAACTGGGAGCAACTTTAATGCAAAGAATTAGAGATTTATTCAAGCACTGCAGGAGCTGATGAGAATGAAGAGAGCCATGGTTGTGTGTTATTGCAGAAGTCTCTAAGGTAGAAGCATGAAGGAGGAGAAAATTGAGACCTGTCATTTGCATCACTGGCCTGGACAATCTTTAGGAGGAAGCCCTGAAGCTCTAGAGCATTGTTAGAAGACACAGTAGCTAGAAGTAACGATGATGAGGTGCTCTAATTTTCCCTCCAGCCTTCCATACTTACGATGAATGTTTCTGGGATGGAATGGAAACAAAGACCTTCTGGAAACAAAATCTTGGAACCTAATTTTCTTTGGGTTTAACTTAGGAGGGTTTTGATGGTCTTCAAGACCATTAGTATATAGGGAAGTAATAAAATTTGGTTTAAAGATAATATGACATATATGTGGTACTAAGAAATGACAGAAACACAGATCTAACAATATTTGTGAAAGCATGAATGGGATTCTTTCTACTCAAGAATATTGCCCCATTGTATACTTTTTCTGATTATGAACTATAATACAAATGTGCGAGTATGCATTTTTTCTTTTTCTTTATTTTGTTTTCACAAAGTAGAAATTTGTGGGCTGTTACTATGAATATGAGTTGAGTCTCAGCTAGAACCCAGTACTGCCTCCATTATTTTTTGTCTGTCTGACCATGTAGACATACCTTAGCATTCACTGTATTAGTTGCCTTGCTCATAAGACAAAATTCTGATATATTATGACATAAAATTTGACTAAGAAGAGACTTACCCAATAAATGTAAGGTACTTAGTATAAGATTGATGGTAAATATGTATTATTTACCTTTCCTTATTACTGTCTGAAGCCAGATATCTTAGAGAATTTTAAATAAGAAACAAATTATCCATCAGATATTCTTTCTTATCAAATCTCTCACTCAAATTTTTAAAATCAATTATATGTATCTTATATATAATTAGCCAGGCATGATAGCTCATATCTCTAATTTCAGTTTTGGAGATGATGCATCAGGACCATTCCTGCAAGACAAAAATTATCTTGGACTATGTGGTGAGTTTCAAAGCAACTGAGTCTATAGAGTAAGACTATTTAAAACAAAACAAAGTAAAATTTCTAATTATGGCAAAGGATCTAAGAAGCAACCATTTTTGCCACCTTGATATATCCATTGCAATAGCTTCTAAATCTTACATGCCCTCAGAAGTTCTAGTGGAAGATGTTTCTACTTTTGTATTTTCTTCACATACTCCTTTCCTCACTTATTCTTATTCACCCTATCTACTATTTGTTCTCAGAGAAAGAAAGTACATTTTTACCTGCAGCTTTACCAGCAAGAAATCTTCAGATAATCCAAATTAATATGATCTGTATGAGAACATGTCTATTCATGGATACATGCAAATGTAATGAATGCACTCTGTTAATAGAAAATAACTAGCTCATGAGTATGCATGCTAAGTTCTGTGATATGCTATCTGCAGAAATCTGAGCGAGCTATTGACAGTCTGAGTCCAAAGGCTTGAGTACTAGGGGAACAGATGCTGTGGTTTCTACTCCACTGGCAGAAGACTGATAGCCCATACAATGAGTCAGAGGAGAGAGCAACTCCCTGCTTTTTTCCTTTCTTAGGCCTTCCATGAGTTACTGGGTGCCACTGTCATTGTGCTCTTATTTTCCACAATTTCCTCACAGACACATCCTCAAGGAATGCTTAACCAGATGTCTAGGCATTCCATAGCTAACACAAAAAATTAACCACTCTAATGTGATAAATAGGATCTAAACCATATGGTCATATTGACTAATTTTGTGGAATTGACAATTCTTGAAGAAGAAAAGCATTCACTTTTAGACTTTCACCTCTGATACATGCATGCTCTTTTCTAGCTTTAATAAGCTGAAATTATGACTTCTGCTTTGTCCAAGACCTGTGGTCAGAACTCCTGGAAGGAAAGAGGCAAATTATACAATTCATGCAATAAACTACTCTGTATCTTGAACAGATGGTTCGAGATACTTTCTATTATTACCTTTGGTTAATAATGACTTTCATTTAAAAGTCTACCAGTACAAAGCCAAACAACATGCTTTACCTTTTGCTTATTATATAATATATATAAAACCTTCAGCAAAACCCAAAATAGATTTCCTATAGACTTTGTACTTTTAATTTCCTCTTTTAGGAGTGCATTCTCTTTTTTTGTATAGCAAGCTGGTTTTAAAAGTTGATCTCTGCTGGGCAGTGGTGGCACATGCCTTTAATCCTAGCACTTGGGAGGCAGAGGCAGGCAGATTTCTGAGTTTGAAGCCAGCCTGGTCTACAGAGTGAGTTCTAGGACAGCCAGGGCTACACAGAGAAACCCTGTCTTGAAAAACCAAAAATCATAAACCCCAAAACAAAAACAAGCAACCAACCAACCAACAACAATAACAACCACACTACCAAAAAGTTATCTCTGTGAAATGGCTGCTATCTTATGAGAATAGTTGCCGAGCATGGAAGCATGTGCCTTTCACTTTTCTAACACATTACATATTTTATGCATATGAAAATTTCTAGTGTCATTATCCTTAAAGAAGACAGATGTGTAGCTTTCCCATTGACTATAAAAATAATTGTAAAAATGTCTTAAGAATTTGTTAGAGACAGAAATTTAATGAATAAGTATTCATACTGTTTATTATACTTTTCCCAACTTTAGTTCTTTTTGTTCTAGCTCTACTGGACAGAGAGTTTCCCCGTATATACCTGCCTAGGAGCTGCTTGCAGCCTCCACACAAGGAGATGCCCTGCAGTGAGTCAGAAATCAGCAGTACAGCTCGGCAGAGAAACCCTCCACTGAAGATCATCCCAGAGGCAAGAGCAAGTGAAGAATTTGCTGTCAGCTCCTGGCAATCCTCCCTGTACAAGAAAGCAGTGCTGGCTAATAGAGGCCAGAGGTCTCTCTGGCCTTGGGATGAATTCAAGTTTTCAATCACTGAGCAGTCGAAGGGAGAAGACCTCGCCTAAGGATGTGGGTAGTAAAACCTCTCCTATGAAGCAGAAAATCAGCTGGAGCAACCCACTCATAAGGGATACACTAGCGTCCCTGACTTGTTCAGATGACTCTAATTGCTGTGCAGTCTATCACTTCAACAGAAAGATGAATCACATCTCTAAGCATCGTGCAAACATTTGCTGCCCAATTTACAAAATTACAAAATTTGTTTACAGATGCTCATTTTCTTGCCTTTAATATCTGGCATTTTATAAGAATAGAAAGCATCACAAATAATATGAGGAGAAAAATTAAAATACTTGAAGGTAGACATATAGAAAATCTAGAAGTTAAACACCTAGCTGAAAACATGGTGAAAAGGAAAGCCTTCTCAAAATATTTCAGATATAAACCTGAGGCTAAGACAATCAATGAATCAGAATCAGAATGTATCAGAAAGTATAAATTTCAGAATTCCAGGGCTGGAATTATCGTTTAATTTCTATAAATTAATTTTTTTTATGCTTTGAGTTCTCCATGAGAAATGTAGGGTCTTATCTATCAATTCACTGGTTTTGATAAAAGCAAGTTATAAACAAACTGAGAAGTCAGCTTGTGTTAAAAAAATCAAATACTGAAATATCATGGAAATCTGGGATATTTCATTTAAGGAACTGCCCCTCATTAACTGAAAGGCAGCATTGGCTGCCAGTGTTGGCTCCAACACTACAATCCAAAATGAAATTTGTCTCCTAGCATATATTTGTTCAGATTCACAAATTCAGCTTAAATTTAAGAAGACACTTTGATTGAGGATACCCTGAAAGAAGACAGAAGTTTGGGGACCACTGGAGGACCGCCACTTCTGATGTTGCATTCCCCTTTCCTCCATCATCATCCATAAAAATAAAATGCCATGGGAAATCTACAGATGTTGCAAGGCCATATGGCATTTCAGAGTCTCCTTTCTGCAGAATGATATTGTTGCAAAGAAGTATGTGAATTACTAAAGAGTATTTGTTTGTCCTCAATGAAAAATTCACTCCTGGAGTAAAACAAGAGGTGCTGCTAAAGCTGTGCCTGGTGTAATAGAAAACAATCGGTGGGGATAAACACAGAAGTAAAACTATGATTGTTAGCCAACTATTGTTCTTTGACTGCATTTGCATTTTGTTTGTAGTGTAAACCCTGGCATCTACGTGGAATTGACTTTACAGATGGAATGTGACAGGTAGAATTTGGACTTGTACCCTGCAATGTATAACTAGGAAAGGAATGTGGGGAAAAAAAAAACACCTAGAGAGCCTCTCTGTGTACACTGTGGCACACAGTTAAATCATGGGATTCTTGTTTCTGGGTTTTTGTTCCATATCTTGCCCTACTAAAGGAACCAGGATAATTTCTCAAAAAATGTTGAATGTGTCCTGCCATTGCTGAAAAAGCTAACATGCAGATTACACATCTTTTAGTGAGGAGCCATGCCTCTATCACTATCATCTCATTTGTCTGCTAAGATGGAGATAAATAATTTTGTCTCCATCTATCTGATTTGGCTGCTAAGATGGAGATAAATAATTCATGGTAGTTTTCATATTAAGAAATTCTTTTTTTCAAATGCCTAATTGATTTTGTTTATATATTTATTTTTATTTTTATTGGTTATTTTATTTATTTACCTTTCAAATGTTATCCCCTTCCCAGTATCCCCTCGTCAATGCCCCATTCTCCTTCTCTCCCACTTCCTCTATGAAGGTGCTCCCCTACCTGCCCATCTACTCCTGCCTCAGCAGCCTAGCATTCTCCTATCCAGGGTTATCAAGCTTCTACTTGCCCAAGGGGCTCCCCTCCTAGTGAGGCAATCCTCTGCTACATATCCAGCTGGAGTCACAGGTACACTCTGCATACACTTTGGTTGATGGATTAATTCCTGGGAGCTTTGGGCAGTCTGGTTCACTGACCCCTTCACCTCCTATAACTTCCTCATTGGGGTCCCCATGCTTGGTCCAATGTTTGGCTGTGTGCATCTGCATCTATATTAGTTAGGATCTGGGATGGCCTTTCCTTCAATTTCTGCTCCACTCCCTGCATTTCCTTTTGACAGGAAGAATTCTGGATTAATATTTTTGAGGTGAATGTGTAGCCTCATCCCTCAACTGGGGACCGTGCCTATCCATTTGATATGGTCTCTACAGGTTCTATCCCCCCATTTGATGGGTATTTTGGCTAGTGTCTGATCCCTCACTATTGGGACCTGGGAACTTCTTGGGTCCCTGGCATCTGGGACTTTCTAGTGGCTACCCTCAGTTCTCCCTCCCCCACTGCTATACACCTAATTTCAAATTCCTGACCCTCTGTATGGGAGGGGATAGGAGAGAAGTAAAGAGGGCCAAAGTCTTTATATTTCAGAATATTAGTTTTTCAACTTGAATCTGCTACATCCTTATCTTTCTTTGTGTTCCTCTTTAAATATGAGGCAAGTTTCCAAAATGTGCTTGAGATGGTAACCTTATATAAATCACTGAAATGGGGATTTATTTACAAAGATCTACTTATAAGGTTATACAGTTAGGAGATGATGTGCTTTGTTCATCCAGATCCTGGCAGCAGTCGTTTGCTGTTAGTAGCTTTGGGCAGGAACAGCAAACAGAAGATGAACTTTGGAAGAATGTAAGGACAAATACTATGACCTTAATGGCTTGTCATATGTATGAGTGTGATATATATCTGTGTGCAATAACAATAAATGAATTTGAAAAAGATGGAGGGATACATAGGAGACTTTAGAGGGATAAGAAAAGGAGCGAGAAGTTATAAATGCAAAACTAAAACAAATAAGATAATCACAATATACATGAAAGACTTAGATCAATTACAAAAATTTATCGTTTTATCTAGATATCAGAAACGCATTTAAGTACACATTTAAGTACAAGTACACTGCCTTTGCAGTGAAGTAATTCAGTCTGCCATCCCTTAAACCTCCCATGCTCATGGATCGGCAGGATCAATATAGTTAAAATGGCCATTTTGCCAAAAACAATATACAGATTCAACACAATACCCATCAAAATCCTAACTCAATTCTTCACAGAGTTAGAAAGAGCAATTCTCAAATTCATCTGGAATAACAAAATCCAAGGATAGCTAAAACTATTCTCAACAACAAAAGAAATTCTGGGGGAATCAGTATCCCTGACCTCAAGCAATACTACAGAGCAATAGTGTTAAAAACTGCATGGTATTGGTACAGTGACAGGCAGGAGGATCAATGGAACAGGATTGAAAATCCAGAAATGAACCCACACACCTATGGCTACTTGATCCTCGACAAAGAGGCTGAAAACATCCAATGGGAAAAAGATAGCCTTTTCAACAAATGGTGCTGGTTCAACTAGAGGTCAGCATGCAGAAGAATGCGAATTGATTAATCCTTGTCTCCTTGTACTAAGCTCAACTCCAAATGGATCAAGGACCTCCACGTAAAGCCAGACACTCTGAAGTTAATAGAAAAGAAACTGGGGAAGACCCTTGAGGACATTGGTACAGGGGGAAAGTTTCTGAACAGATCATGTATGCTCTACAATCAAGAATTGACAAATGGGACCTCATAAAATTACAAAGTTTCTGTAGGGCAAAGAACACCATCAAAAAGACAAATTGGCAACCAACAAAATGGGAAAAGATCTTCACCAACCCTACATCAGATAGAGGGCTAATATACAATATATATAAAGAACTCGAGAAGTTAGACTCCAGAAAACCAAATAACCCTATTAAAAAATGGAGTACAGAGTAAACAAAGAATTTTCACCTGTAGAACTTCGGATGGCGGAGAAGCATCTTAAAAAATGCTTAGCTACATTAGTCATTAGGGAAATACAAATCAAAACAACCCTGAGATTTTACACCAGTCAGAATGGCTAAGATTAAAAATTCAGGAGACAGCAGGTGTTGGTGAGGATGTGGAGAAAGAGGAACACTCCTCCACTGCTGGTGGGGTTGCAAATCGGTACAACCACTCTGGAAATCAGTCTGGTGGTTCCTCAGAAAACTGGGCACCTCATTTCCAGAAGATCCTGCTTTATCACTCCTGGGCATAATATACCCAGAAGATTCCCCAGCATGTAATACAGATACATGCTCCACTATGCTCATAGCAGCCCTATTTATAATTGCCAGAAGCTGGAAAGAACCCAGCTATCCCTCAAAAGAAGAGTGAATGCAAAAGATGTGGTATATATACACAATGGAGTACTATTCAGCCATTAGAAACAATGAATTCATGAAATTCTTAGGCAAATGGATGGAGCTGGAGAACATCATACTAAGTGAGGTAACCCAGACTCAAAAGATGAATCATGGTATGCACTCACTAATAAGTGGATGTTAACCTAGAAAACTGGAATACCTAAAACATAATCCACACATCAAATGAGGTACAAGAAGAATGGAGTAGTGGCCCCTTGTTCTGGAAAGACGCAGTGAAGAAGTATAGGGCAAAACCAGAACAGGGAAGTGGGAAGGGTTGGGTGGTAGAACAGGGGGAGGGAAGGGGCCTTATGGGACTTTCGGGGAGTGGGGGGATAGAAAAGGGGAAATCATTTGAAATGTAAATAAAAAATATATCAAATAAAAAAGGTACAAGAAACACAAAAACACTGAATAAAAAAAATAATCTCCAGTCTATGCCAGGAATGAACACTGCTCAAAGTTTTATGCTTATTATCACTGTGCTTTGACCCACACATCTTCTTTTACTGTATATAATATATATGCAATACTATTCAATACATAATAATGTCAGCATTATCACTTCACAATATATAATAAGCAGTCTGTTTTGTACTTAACTAATCTCTCATGTTTTTTGTTCTAATGTCAGAATGCCAGGATGTATTTGATTAATCCCATGCATTTTTATATATGCTCATTCTTATTTTCTTGTTGATTCTAAATCTATGCAATAATTACCTTAAAATTATTTTTTAGTATACATGATTTATTTGTCAATTATACATCAATAAAGTCAAAGACAGAGTAAAACAGTGAGATAGAGATGGTCAGTAGGACTACACCATATACCCCTACTAGCAAAGAAGACTTTGAGAATCTAAGAATGAGCAGAGAGGTTTGCTTTGCTTCCATGTATGCACAGAAAGTCTCCCATGTAGTCTCTGGTAGATTGAAAATTCTAATATAAGAGAATGACAAATGACTAGGTAAGTAATATATGTACCAGTATTATTATATCTACAACCATTGGAGGCCTACTTAAAATTCTCTGGAAATCTCTTCTACATGAAGATTTTTTCAGGTTTTTTGGTAATGGTGGATAACAATGCAATCCCATGACCATGGAGAATGTATGATTCATAAGTGTTAGGATTCTGTCTAAGCTCCACTGCACAGTTACCTGGCAATAGCCAGGTAGGTCTGCCCACTATAAAATGGGCTCCTGCCCTTTAGGCTCTTCCCTTCCCCCCTCTCTCCATGTGGTGGTCATGGCTGGCCTCTACTTCTCTCCTCTCTCCTCTCTGCCTTTCTCTGCCTCTACTACTCTCTTAACTCCCCTCCCCATTCCCTGAATGAACTCTGTACTATACTGTCATGGGTGTGTTCCCTCAGGGAGAAGGGATGCCTAGGCATGGACCCACTGAGGTACCCCCTTCCCCCACCCCTTACCACACCCCCATAGAAGTTATTCTTTGCCCATTTCTCTTTTTATAATCACAAAAATTAAGTATATCTTTTTCACCTGAAAAACTGACTTCTGTTTATCACTGCAAGGAATATCACTCCATCCGCATCCAGTATTCCAACAATGACTTATTATAAAACATTGTTCATTGTCACTGCTGGGCTGATCCCTGTGCCAGAATGTGGCACATTTTAATTATTTGATTCTGTAGGTTACATAATTCCTTAGGCTAATGAACCAAAAACCGAGTTGCTAGCTCAGAGGATATATATCAAATGAAAACATTCCATCTAACATATCAAAGAAAATTGTGCTATGATATATAAGCAAAGCTTAATAAAATTAAAATAATGTTTATTTACTGTCAATGCAATAGATACATGGAAACTTATTGAATGAAGTTTCACTAGAACCTGCAGAGCTACTCAGGTTTTCTGCTTTAGTCAAACCACTGGAGAGTTGAATACAGTTTATGTTTCTTCTGTCACCTTATTACTGCTTAACATATTTTGGGAGTAATTACAATATGTTTGATTCTAGAGACACAGTAGACAAAGTGTTCCTTAATACCAATGTGTGGTCCCACTTAGTCTTATCTTCATACTTCCAGGTGATAAGTAGGATTTATGAGCTGTTTGGTGTTTAATTAAACTCTTGATGCTATAAAGGACCATTTATAGCAATGATTCAAATAAAATCTTGATTGAGTTAGAAAATCTTGAGCTTAAGTAGTCTTGTCCTTTCTATTATTAGTAGTAATGACCCTGCCACTAACAGAATGCAGATTTTTATGCCTTAGAGGCAAAGTATTTTTGCAAATGTCTCTCTCTCTCTCTCTCTCTCTCTCTCTCTCTCTCTGTATGTGTGTGTGTGTGTGTGTGTGGTGTGGGTGAATGTAACAGAATTGTGAATGTTCCACAGCTGTATTTTTGTCACAAGTGACTGAGGACTGGTAAGATAGCAGGGATGACTTGTTTACTAATTCATTTAAGACATGGTTTACAACATCTTTGAAATACACTTGGGATGAAATGTGTTGATTGTTTCCATCTTACCTAGAGACAGAAGAGGATTCAGGGACACCTCCTTCATTTTTTATAAGCAGTTGCCCCTCTGATAACAGGATAATTTATCAGCAAGAACATGAAAGAGTGTAACAAATTCCAGGAATCATGGAAAAGAAAGGAGACAATCCAAAAGAGGCAGGCAAAGGGAGGGACAGAAGAAAGGAAGGAGGAAGGGAGAAAGAGAGTACAGAAAGGAGAAAGAGGGAGGGAAGCAGGAAAAAAGAAAAGGAGGGAGGAAAGAGGAGAGAAATACACACATAGTGAGAAGTCAATTGGTTTCTCTGTCAAATAATTTGGCAAAAATTTCTAGAGCCTTAAACTTTTCTACTCCTTATGATTTAACCTGGGAAATATTTGGTGATATTTGTAAAGATTTATGATATTTATTCCAGAGTTATGTAAGAATACACAGATAAAAAGAATTCATGTAAATGTCCACCAATAAAGACTTGGTTAAAATAAATTACAGTATACCTATCTGATTTATTACTATGCAGCAGTTTATAATCATATTTTCAAAGACTAGCTGTAGGCATGGGGAAATATTCACAATACAAACAAATTAAAGCTGTCAGACACAAACAAACCACATAGATAGCTATCACTTATTAAACATTAATTTTGCACTGTCTTTATAAACACCTTATTTAATAATCTTCTAACAAAATTGGGGTATATCTATTGTTATTCTTAATATATATGCCTTATATCTGAAGTAAGAGAGTTAAGGTATGTTTTCCATCTAAGTTCTAATACTATGTAAAGCATCCTCAAATGTGTAAAGGTCACCAGGGTAAAAATCTCCATATTGCTTTCTAGGATTTGAGAATTGTATGTGCAAGGGCTAGAGAAAGGAAAGCTGGTTTCCATCATGTCCCTTGCCTTAAATTAGCCTGGTATTTGACAAAAGATTACATCAAGAATTTTAAGAAAGGAAGAATATCATTGTTTGGGGTAATAATTGAAGAACTCTTTAGATAGTAAAATTGTCATAGAGTATGTGAAATCATTTACACACCAACTGATAAAGGTTATATATGTAGAACATAATGAAGAGTGGTAGAGATAACGAGAAAGTAAAATAACCCACAAGTTATGTACACATAGTAAGTAAAGATGTAACCTCTAAGACAAGGAAGATAGAAATTCTAAGGTTCAGAAGATAATTATGCAGATAATTTCTAACATGATTGGCCATAGCTACAGCATATCTAATGATGTAGGAAACTCCACTAATTGTTCAAATACAAACTAGATCACCGTGAATTTGTCTTTTATGTGAGAACATTCTTTGCTGAAGACATTCAGAAGAGATGATTTTGGAGTTCAAAAAAGAAAACTAGTATGTTAGTAATTCAAATGAGAGATTTATTTACAAATGAGTCATTTAACAAAGAAGTAGTAGTAGAAAGGTTGTAGAAAAGAATTTCCGGAGGTTGGGGAGAGGATGGGTAGTGTCATGATTGCTTACAGTTTTCCAATTATTCATTCAGCCATTTTCTACTCAGGAGACTCTTTGCCTTTTTGTTAGAAAATTAGAGACAGATCTGAAAAGAGCTGTCTCATATTATTTTAAACTTTAAACTTATTTATAGACCCATAATACACATTTATTAAATAAATGAAATATTTATAGATCCAATTAGAATTCTTGAAGTGATATTTCCTGAAATTATTATAGTCAAGCTAACTCTGACCATATCATTAATTAGAGAAAGGGTGCATCATGCGATAGATTTCCCTTGTATGAACAGACAACTCTGGCAGAGAAATCATTTAGTATGTTGCAACAACAGCATGGAGTTTACATTCTAAAGTTGTATTTATAATTACTGTATCTTTTATTTATCTTCATGGAAAGTTTTTAGGTAAACATATAAATGACTGTTTCATAGCCACTGTAGCCTGAAATCTTCAACAAATTAGGGACACCTCTTATATTTATCACATTGATCCAGTTATGAGACAAAGCAGAGGAATCATAAAAGCAAGTTAAAAATACTATGTTTATACATGATGATACTTGAGTTAAAAAATAGAATGCTAGAGAGAAGTGGCCAAGTTATCTAGGTGAACTGTTGCTAAAAGAAAAGAGATCAAAATGAGACTGGAGCTTGATTCAAGTGTTCGTTTGGGTAAATACTTTAGTAGGTAGATCTTAGGTGATCTCTTTTAGCGATAGATTGAAGAAACAAGATAGTGAATGCATCCAGTTCTTAGTAGAGGATATTAGCAGATATGGTCCTAGTTTACTAATGTGTCTAAACTGCAAAGAAAACCTTTTGTTGTAGATACCAAAGGAATGGAAAAAGTGTCAGGAAATAACAGAAAGCACAGAGAAGTCATCATCTTACACATCTTGCTTGTTCAAGCTCTTGCTACTTTTAATTGGATATTATCTTATGACCATACATACCTTAGATTTTATATATATTAGAGAATTGCTATCCATTGTAACACATAATTTCATTGATTTATAGATTTTTACAGCCAGAATTATTCATCTCAGGGACAAAGGGCCATTGGATGTTAATTCTGTAAATGTTTGGTTTTTGGAATCCTATTTAAGTATATTAGAAAATTTTTAATTAAGTGCAGTTTATACTTTATTCAGTTAGGTTTGGTACTATAGTAGTCACAAGCAGGATATAATCAATTTAGACAAGTTAACTCATAAAGTAGGAGATAAGGACATTGTTGCAGTAGTTGCAATATATAAAATGCAAGCTGATTGATGAGGACCTGAATTCAATTGTGATGGTGGAATCAGAGAATGGATAAAAGACAATAGAGAAAACTTACAGGAGGTAATGACAATCAAAAATAGCCTTTACACGTATAAATTTAAGCACACACATCATTATAACACAAAGATTGTTGTTCTTATATGTGTGAAACCGAATGAATACATAAATATACTTGTTGTAGAGAAGGATCTAATGTTCTCCCTGGACATCTTTTTTTCTTCAGACAGACAACATGTTTTTACCACCTCTTTTATAATCTTTCCCCTCCTTGGGGTCTAGGTACTGAAGCTGGATGCACCTAGAAGCCTGACATTGGATATTCTGTTTCCCCCATATTTGGCTTTGAAAGCCAGTTCTTGAGAGAGTAAAAGGTGAATATTCTTTTAGTTATGCAAAACAAGGAAATATAGGAGTCAGTCAGCAAGGGCACTGTATGGAACATTCAGGATGAGTGATTTTATGATAGCCACACAGAGCATTTATTATTTGACTTTCCCTTAGGGTCAAAGATTTATGAGAATGTATGGCATCTCTTTTTTGATGTTTTCTTCCAGAAATTAGATATTACAATTTGACCGGGCCACAGCTCATTTGACACAGCATCATAATGAGTAATCTTTAAAGTTTGTTATAAATTGGCTGATGCTTTCATATTCAGCCCATCAAAGTATACACCACTGTAAGCTTAGAAAGTAATGTTGCCATAGCTTCATAGCAATCTTGAAGACACATGTTCTGTTTGATCCCTCTTCTAGGCAGGCTTCTTGTCTGATGTGTGACCCAATGTTCAGAAGACCAATGCAGAGTATACCTGATAAAATGGCGACAACATTGACTTTTATTTGTACTATTTACTGGATATTTCATTGCCCTAAGCTTCTTTTGGTTGGGGACTTATGCTGCAGGTCTTCTCGAAGACCTGATTGGTCAGATTAATTTTGAATTTCTGACATCAGTATGAGTTACTACTACTATCTAGAGTCCCTTGCTTACTGTCAGTCTTGAAGCACCAATGTTATCTGAATCATGAGATGTTTATTACTCACAAAGCAAAGAGCTCCCACTATATTTGCTTTTACACATTTCTGTGATTTGTATCCTCAAATAAATACGTAATATTTTCGTCTCTATTAAGACTCACAAAGCAATTCTACATTTATATGAGCATCATCACATCTTTTGAGGTCTCCATGGGAAGCTTGGTGACAACTAATCCCAGAAATTTTTATTTTCCAGAAAAGTCCATTGTAAATACACTTTGTTTTACACATTTGTCCCCCCCCTCTTTTTTTTTTTTACTGATCTTTGATCTAAGGAATCAAATATTTGATAAATCCATAACCCAATTTTACTCTATGAAGTTAATGAGAAAATGAAGTATAGTGTTCAGGCATACCTTTGGCAAAGCAAGCACTTCTTTAAAATTCCAGCATTTGATTCACAAAACATTGTCAATCCAAATGAAAAGGATTATGATGTCTGACATTAAAGAGAAGTCACTAACTATATCCCAAATTCTAAATCTTTAGTCTCGAACATCCTCAAATCTGGAGTTTTGTTGGCCTGGTATAGCTGCACCTGGGAAACAAAGGGAAAGATCTCTGGCTTTCATATAAAACTTACAGTGATGGAATAAGAAAATAACCAATGTGCTGCATATATCAGGATACAGCAAGTATAGTTCTAGCAACTCATTTGGATAAGTGTCTATTAGAGTGTTTCGGGGACAAAGGAGGAGCTGATGGAAATGATTTATAGTCAGGTATATATGAATTACATACCATCCCAATCCAAATGGCTTCTCTGCTCAGACCTACTCTACATTGCTATAAGAAATAGAAAATGTGTTTAATCTAACCCACTTCTTAAGGGCAAAGAATCACTATTTACATCAGCTTTTCTTACTATTAGTTTCTCAAGAAAGACAAGACAGAAAAAATCCTAAGCTATTCTTCAAGGAGAAAAATTTTAGTAAGGAGATAATCTAGGAAACATGAAATCTTAATTGTTCTATGTCTGAAATCTATATAATGATCCAGGTTCAGACATACACTTATGTTTCTCCAGGCATGACTAATCAGAGAGCACCTTGGATAGTTATGAAAACAGAAATGAGGGTCCCCCGTGGGTCCCTCCACGTGAGACCCCGTAGGTCTGAGCAGAGAAGCCATTTGGATTGGGATGGTATGTAAGAGCTAGAGAAAGGACCCAAGGAGCTGAAGAGGTTTGCAATGCCATAGGAGGAACAACAATATGTACCACTCAGTATACCCAGAGCTCCCAGAGACAAAACCATCAACCAGATAGTACACATGGTGTTACCCATGGCTCCAGACACATAGGCGGCAGAGGATGGCCTTGTTGGTAATCAAAGGGAGGAGAGGCCTTTGGTACTGGAAAGGCTTGATGCTGCAGTGTAGGAGACCAGGACAAGGAAGTGGGAGAGGGTTGATTGGGGAACAGGGGGAGGGGAGATGGCTTATGGGATTTTTCTGGGGGGGGGGGAACCAGGAAAGGGAAAATTATTTGAAATGTAAATAAAGAATATATCTAATAAAGAAAAAGAACACAGAAATGAGATCCAACAAGGTCATTTGGGATCTTTATCTCCTGTTGCTATGCAGTGGTGTTTTGTCATTGCTATCAAAGCTTCTAATTTTACAAGTGTAGCACCATTCATATACAGGGTAGACTTTTGCACTTATCCTTGCAGAAGTTCCATGCCAAGATTCTCCAAGCTCTGTTAGGTTGATTATACTACTGCTTCTAGTCATTGAGCATGCATCATAGCTGAAGACTCTGTTGAAATGTAGGTTCATGATTCAGTATCTATGGTGGGGTCCAGACAATGCTGCTTATGTGGACTTAAGAGTAGAGAGCCTTATTGAGGTGCCATGCCACCTGGCAGGAAATTGACATTGATCAATGTGAAATTTCTCTCCCAGCCTTTGAGTGGGAACTCTTGTGCTAGCCATAATCCCCTCTACCTAGGGTGCAGTGCTCAGACCAAGGTGAAGCCCATTGTTCTTCAAGGACCTGCAGTTTCCTGAGAAACACTAGCCACCTGTGGAGCAACTGAACTGGTTCTGCTGAGAAGCTTCCAGCCTTTACCCCTGGCTATATATTTGGAGTTCTTCATTAAACTTTGAGATCTTGAATAGCAGGTGTTATCTTGGTCTCCATCTCTTTTTGTTGCCTTCCCATACATCCCCAGCTTCCCTTCCAGGTAACCCATTTGATGTAACTGCGGGCAGTTACACTTAAGAATCAAACATGTCTTCACAGGACCCAGGACCTCTCCTCCCATTTTCCTCAGGCCCTTGGTCCCATGAATGCTCAATGCATCAGTGTAGGGGAATGCAAGGGAAGGGAGATGGGTGTTGAGTGGGGGAACACCCTCATAGAAACAGGCGAGGGGGGAAGATATAGGGAGTTTCTTGGGGACGGGTGACTGGGAAAGGAAATAACATTTGAAATATAAATAAATAAAATATTCAATAAAAAAGAAAAATATATGTTTGTACACCTGGAAAGAATCAAACAGGCAGTAGCAAAGAGCTTAGTTTCACTTCTGAAATTATGTTATGTAACATGAAACAACTATAAAATAAACATTAGCCTCAATGCCTAAAGCTTAATCTGCCTTGTACCTCATTGCCATTGAGTTTGCAGCAATATTTCCTCATTTGAGGCTGTGACTATGTGGGAGACCTGAAAATAAGTAGAAATGAAACCTGAAAATGGGTTTGAATGAAACAGGAGAGTGTGGTGAGTTTCTCCCCTGAGAACAATTTCTGGAAAAATGCCATCTGTATGATTGTGATGCTCTTTAGGAACTAAGAAAACTATTAAAGAATTTTGTACTGTTGGTCCCAACTGGAAGGGACACTGCCTTACTTCAGAGGATATCTGAGCATGTCTTTTCATGAGGAAGGGATTTGAGTTTCTTGAGAGAGAACTAAGCAGAATACTTCAGCATCCTTCCTTAAAAGACATATCATTTGCAAATCTGAGCACAATCATCATCATTACAGCCCATAAAATAGGCATTGGAACATCTTGAAGTATCTTTTCTTTAGTACATAATGGGGATTTTAAATTGGAGTATAGTGTGTCACAGTTGAGGGTCAAATAAGGTTTTTTGAAAAGGGAACACTGAGCCTCATAGCTAACTAACTAACACAAGTCTGTTCAGCTTGACGCAGTGTTCTTTGCTGGTTCATAGAGGCAGTGGACGTTCCTACACAAGATTGGTAAGTGTGACTCAGCCTCCCAGGATAGACGTTTCCAAGAAAACCACAGTAGTCTGAGGCTACAGTATTTCTTTCTGTGTTATCTAGGAAGCTCTATTCCCCCCTATTTGGTGTATTCTGAAAACCTTATTTTACCTTTTTAAATATATGTATGTATTTGTGTGTGTGTATCTATCTATCTATCTATCTATCTATCTATCTATCTATCTATCTATCTATCTATAGATCTATATATACCTTAAAGAGTGCTTCACTTGAAGAATTTGATCTCCAATTCCAGATAATACTTAATTTGGTTAATGTGTTGTAGATTTTAATTTAAACAATATTCGGAACTATGAACTATAGGAAACAAACAAAATAGTCTTTTTTTTCTCTCTTTCAAATGCTGGTGACCTACTGAGAGGATATGAGGGTCGCATCCTTTTTCAATGGGTTGTAACATCTGTGTTAACCTTATGCATGAAGTTTCTTGACATTTCAAATGCACATTTGAAAAACACCAAAATTTACATTTCAAAACACCAAAAAGTAATCATAATTTCTCTTTAAATCTGGAGAAATTAAGACATATTTGCAAATGACATCAACAATCATCAATACTAAGGAAATCAGAATGGCTAAATTACTGGTCATTCATAATGAGTTATCTTGGTTTTAACAATGTACTTTAAATCCTTTTTTTTTTCTATTCGTCTTGGAGTTGCAAGTCTTTCTACCTCACATTAGATGATTACTAGCTATACTCCTAAAGGGCAGATCTAAGTTAATGAGTTCCAGGGGAGGGGACAAGGAAGCAGGAACAAAAACAGCATATTGCCTTCAAGACTATTAATGTCCCTTTGTGGAGGATGGCAACAGCTAATGTCTGGCAAGAGCAGTGGAGGAAGAAATTGCTGCAGGTTCAGGTGGGAGAGTGAGTCACCTTGAGGCAGCACTGCTGATGAGCTTTCGAGAATAATCTTTCCATTAGGAGTGGGATCCTCCTTTGAGGACGGGGTTATTATTAACGTCCAGTACTTGAAGCGTTTGATTTACTTCCTGTGTACTGCACAGGAACAAAGCAGTCAAGCCCCTCACAGTACAGACCCACAGAGGATTTCTGCAAGTGCATTTATTCTCTAAGATGTGAGGGATTTCAAAGTTTCTGGGCATTTCTTTTGCATTATGGGCATAAATCACTGCACACAAAGAAAAATTACTGGAATGAGTCAATAGATAGGTAGAGGTTAGTAAGGAAGCAGGCAGATAGGGAGACAGATATTATTATTACTTTTGGTTTTCAGCGGAGAAGTATCCATTTGTCCTGTATTTTGTGGATCTTTTAGCTCAAGATATGTGTTTATTTTAGATCTTACAACAGTTAATATATCATTTCTATAGTACTCACATAAGCAGTGTCTAGTCATAGTATTTGAAAGCTGGATTTAGAATTGTGTTCCTTCCTTTTATGCCGAGGCATTTGGGGTGAGGAATTAGCTTGCTCTACCTTAAACTTGTATATTTTATTCTGACTCTGTTTTAAATACCCTTTTTTATTCCCTTATTTTTGGTTCATTTGGTATGATTATCATTCCAATTTCTTGCCTCCTGAATAATAGATTCTAAATTATTTTCATTTTGTCTTTGATTCCTTATTAAAAATCCTGAAGCTTAACAGCTAATGATGCTATCCATGCATAGAAATGCTGCCTTTAATGAAGAAAGATTTTTTTTATTATTGCATAATGTCCCTCTTATGCCATTGCTATTATTTGTGTGTTTTTCATTGCATTTTCTCTTAAGAACTTTAAGAGACTTTTATAGATAGTCCATAAAATGGCCATATGCCTAATCAACATCTTCATTTCTGTTTTTAAATATTATTTAAATTTTATTTTTATTTTTGGTATTATAATTGCATTTCTTTCTTTCCTATCTTTTCTCCAAAACCTGCAATATAACCTGTAGCGGGAATTAATTTTAAAAAGTGTACCTCCCCACCAGGCCTCTGCACCACTCCTTCCAAGTATCCGGTAAAGCATGATTCTTAAACTTAATAGTTAATCAAATATCTTTATATATATAGAACTCGCAATGACATAATGCCAATTTACAATGATAAAGTCTTATCCAGATATTTCTAACCTCTACAAAACACCAGGAATACGTCTGAAGCCATTTGGATATCCGTGCCTCCTTCCCTGCACCACTCAAATGGTCTACTGAGCCTCTATGTCTCTCCTCTCCTCCCTTCTCTTAGCTTCTCCTCCTCTCTCCCCTCCAATCACTGGCCTCTAACTGACTTGATGTCAACGGATAGGAAATATCTACCAACAGTAACCCTCTCCACCTTAGTACAAATTTTTGCCCTCTTTATTCAAAAAGTGTTATTGCATATATTCATGTATATGTAAATATATGATATTCCTAAATAAAAGCTGCTCCATCAATATAATGTTGTCTAGGCTGATCATTTGTTACTGAACCACCAACTGGTGTGCTCTTCCATGGGGACAATCACGTCTCCCACTCAGCTTTCCTCAGTTTCCTCTAGTTCTGTGTGCAGAGATGAGGGCTTGTGGACTTTTCCTCATCCAGTTTGGCATGCCCATTGGTGCTGCCCTTATTCTTTCATGTTTGGATAGTTATGTTGATACCTTGTTTGGGCAGACATGTTTATTTGGCTTCTGACATATACTAGAATAAACAAGGTTATAGCAAATTCCCTGATCCTCTGACTCTTAGAATTTTTCTCCAATTTTTCTCTTCTTCAGTGTCCCCTTGTTGTGGATGGGCTTTGTTCTGTTTTGTGAACCAATTCCCTAATGAATAAAGGAGCCAATCACTGGGTGAGTAGGTGGGACTTCCAGGTTGGACAGAAGGACAGAGGAAGCAGGAAGGAGTTACAGCCCTTTTGGATCAGGACAGCAGATTGGTTAGTACAGTTTCCTAGCTGGTACGCTTTCCTAGATGGTACGGTTTCCTAGTATCATGGTGGATCCACAAGGATCTGCCACCAGAGGAACCAGATTTTAATAAGGCTTATAAAATTAGGTTTTAGCTGTTGCGCCCAGAGATTGAATTCCAATTGTTTCTGAACTAAGTTTGTGTGGTGTTTTCCTTCATGCGGCAGCTCATCTGGGTTCAAGAGAGAAAGGTATGGTTGGCTTTTCCCTAATGACTAATTAAGTTGAGCATTTTTAAAGAAGCTTCTCAGCCATCCAAAGTTCTTTGGGTGAAAATTCTTTGTTTAGCTCTGTACTCCATTTTTTTTAATATTTTTGTTTTCTATAATCTTTGTTTACATTCCAAATGCTTTCTCCTTTCCTGGATCCCCCCTCCCCATATGTCCATAAACCTTCTTCTCTCCATCCCTTCTCCAATCACCTCCCTCCTTTTTCTCTGTCCTTATATTCCCTTCCCATGCTAGATCAATCCTTTCCAGGATCAGGACCCTCTCCATACTTCTTCATGTGAGTCATTTGTTATGCAATTTGTGCCTTGGGTATTCAGGGCTTCTGGGCTAATTAATATCCACTTATCAGAGATTGCATTCCATGTGTATTCTTTTGTGATTGGGTTACCTCACTTAGGATGATATTTTCCAGGTCAAACCATTTGCCTAAAAATTTTGTGAATTCATTGTTTCTAATTGCTGAGTAGTATTCCATTGTGTAGATATACCACATTTTCTGTATCCATTCCTCCTTTGAGGGGCATCTGGGTTCTTTCCAGCTTCTGGCTATTATAAATAAGGCTGCTATGAACATAATGGAGCATGTGTCTTTATTTTTAATAAGGTTATTTAGCTTTCTGGGGTCTAACTTCTTGAGTTATTTGTATATATTGGATATTAGCCCTCTATCTGATGTAGATTTCAGTCAGAATGGCTAAGATTAAAAACTCAGGAGACAGCAGGTGTTGGTGAGGATGTGGAGAAAGAGGAATACTTCTCCACTGGTGGTGGGGTTGCAAATTGGTAGAACCACTCTGGAAATCAGTCTGGTGGTTCCTCAGAAAACTGGGCACGTCTCTTCTGGAGGATCCTGCTGTACCACTCCTGGGCATATACCCAGAGGATTCCCCAGCATGTAATAAGGATGTTCATAGCAGCCCTATTTATAATAGCCAGAACCTGGAAAGAACCCAGGTATCCCTCAACTGAAGAATGGATGCAAAAAAAGTGGTATATATACACAATGGAGTACTGTTCAGCCATTAGAAACAATGAATTAATGACATTCTTAGACAAAATGGATGGACCTGGAGAACATCATACTAAGTGAGGTAACCCAGTCTCAATAGATTAATTATGGTATGCACTCACTAATAAGTGGATATTAGCCTAGAAAACTGGAATTCCCAAAACACAATCCACACATCAAATGATGTCCAAGAAGAATTAAGGAGTGACCTGGTTCTGGAAAGACTCAGTGTAGCAGTATATGGCAACACCAGAACAGGGAAGTGGGAAGGGGTGGATGGGAGAATAGGGGGAGGGCAGAGGGTTTATGTGGCTTTCGGGGAGTGGGGGGATAGAAAAGGGGAAATCATTGAAATGTAAATAAAAAATAAATCGAATAAAAAAATAAAAAATTAAAAAATAAAATACTTGAAAGAGTGAAAAAAAGAAAAATAAAACTGTGAATTAAATGTTAAAAGAGAGAGAGAGAGAGAGAAAGGTATGGTGTCCAAGCATTGGTTTGCCAGATGTGCACCACAAAGGCTGTGGGGGTCTTAAAGCACAGGATTGGTGTGGCAGCAACCCTCCACTGGGAACCTAGCAACCTGGGTGGAGACTTTTCCAGGCCAGTGAATCTTCATGCGATAAAAGCAGGTCAGCCATTGCTCACTAGTGCATGCCCACCAGGGCACCAGGGGTTAGAGGTACAATCATGGTAACATGCGAGTTCTTCATTTTTAATATTTCCTCCAGCATCCCCTAATTCTTAGTTATGTGAATGTTTTCATAGCTTAGTTATGTCAGACTGGGCCGCACAGCTCTGCATTTTGATTGGTTGTGGTTTTCTTTAATGGTCTCCATCTGTTACAAAGACAAATTTCCTTGACGAGGTGTGAAAAAGACATTTATGTGACTGTTTTCTGAGGAAGATTTCAGTGCATAAATACTATTCTACTTTCTTTTGCTTTTCTCTGTATATCTCTATCTCTACCTATTTATCTGTCTATCTATCTATCTATCTATCATCTATCTATCTATCTATCTATCTATCTATCTATCTATCTATCTATCTATCTATCTATCTATCTGTATATCTATAGGGAGAAAGTCACCTCAGAAATATGATAGTACTTTTGGTTTCCAGTCTTGTGCATTCATTTTCTTACAATGCTAATCTCTTAAAATACACTAGCCATTTGAGAATTAGATAGTTTCCATTTGGCTCCAGATTAATCAGGTAGATTTTGAGTGTATCTTACTATACTAGATATTTAGCATACTTTCAAGACATTTTAAAGAAACATGTGGTTTATGTGCTAGCTTACATATATAAGCTAAATTTGTACTATTTTGGAATTTTAACATCAGAAGTTTATTTATTGGACAATAAGTCATTTCTTAAATATGTTCTTTGGCACATAAAGGATATTCATTAACTATGGTTATATGAGAAATTCACGGTATATACTTTTTCTATAAAATAAACAAACAAATAACCCAAAACTCAGCTCAACTATGTGGAAATCATAACCTCCCAAAGCTCAAGAAACTGAAGTTATTATTTCAGAACCGATTTCTCGTCTCTTCTCAGGACTGAGTTGCATGGCTATGCGCTCAGGCCAGGAGAGGGATGCCATCCGATTACCTGAAGAACTTCGGATGGCGGAGAAGCATCTTAAAAAATGCTCAACTTCATTAGTCATTAGGGAAATGCAAATCAAAACAACCCTAAGATTTCATCTTACACCAGTCAGAATGGCTAAGATTAAAAATTCAGGAGACAGCATGTGTTGGAGAGGGTGTGGAGAAAGAGGAACACTCCTCCACTGCTGGTGGGATTGCAAATTGGTACAACCACTCTGGAAATCAGTCTGGCGGTTCCTCCGAAAACTGGGCACCTTACTTCCAGAAGATCCTGCTATACCACTCCTGGGCATATACCCAGAAGACTCCCCACCATGTAATAAGGATACATGTTCTACTATGTTCATAGCAGCCCTATTTGTAATTGCCAGATGCTGGAAAGAACCCAGGTATCCCTCAACAGAAGAGTGGATGCAAAAAATGTGGTATATCTACACAATGGAGTACTATTCAGCCATTAGAAACAATGAATTCATGAAATTCTTAGGCAAATGGATGGAGCTAGAGAATATCATACTAAGTGAGGTAACCCAGACTCAAAAGGTGAATCATGGTATGCACTCACTAATAAGTGGATATTAACCTAGAAAGCTGGAATACCCAAAACATAATCCACACATCAAATGAGGTACAAGAAGAAAGGAGGAGTGACCCCTGGTTCTGGAAAGACTCAGTGAAACAGTATTCGGCAAAACCAGAACGGGGAAGTGGGAAGGGGTGGGTGGGAGGACAGGGGAAGAGAAGGGGGCTTGCGGGACTTTCGGGGAGTGGGGGGGCTAGAAGAGGGGAAATCATTTGAAATGTAAATAAATTATATCGAATAATAATAAAAAAAAAAAAGGTGAAAAAAAAAAAAAAAAAAAAAAAAAAGAAATACACCAGGACTCTTTCTGGGAAAGTGAAGGAAGGAACCCTACTCCATTTCAAAAGGTACATGCAGAAGGCTACTCCTAGAAGTTCTCATGCATATTTTATGCAAGAAAGGCCCCACCCCCATAAGAACAATAGTGATTTAAGACGGTAGAGGAATAATCTGCAGGCTGCATTTGTTTTATTCTTGGCTTAGTAAAATATTCTCGGTTAAGTTTCCCTATTTCTTTATTCTCTGATTTCATCTGCATCAATCAACCTCCTGATTATTATAGACTACTAAGAGCCTTAAGTACTGCTCTGATTAAGAAAAAAATAATATTTCTGATTAAAATTAAGAAGATATTCTGGTTTCAATTTCACTCTGTTGGATTTTTGTGTGTGTGTGTTGTTTTTTTCTTCCTTTCCTGGAACAAATCTTTTAATGGTGACAATCTACTAGAGATTTTGCTACTTGCCAAATTAAAATTAGACATGGTCACTGCTGGTTTTCTTACAAGTTAAAGAGCTCTTTTTTGTCAGGCTAAAGTAGTTTGGTTGCTTGTTTACAATATATATCCAGGCCTCAAGGCCTCTCAGAAACTGTTGTTCAAGACAGGAATGACCTGACTGCAAGAATCCAAACTATGAAACCTTGACTGACCATACAAATCAGAAGTATTTATCTATTCACACTTCTTATTATATGCTATCTTTTGTCCTATAAAAACCACTTACCACCTTACTATATAAGGTTTTTGTTAATTTTTATATTTCTTGATTTTTTTCCTTCACTAGATCATTAATCTCTTAAAAGGAGAACCTTTGTTGACTGTGCTATCTTGTAGAATGTTTTGCCCAATGTGTGCATTTAATTAATGACAAGACTAATTAATTGTTCACTATTGTTATAGGCATCTTGCTTATTTTATATACTTATTTTGTTTATCCTTAAAACAATCATATGAGATGGGTCGAATTAATATCCATATTTTAAGTAGGAAATAATTAAACTGCAGAGGTCAAAAGCTTGTTCAAATAATATTCCAATAAATAATAGATGAGATTCAAAGTAGGCAAGCAGCCAGGCACCTTGAGAAGCTTTTATCTTAACCATTATGCTGCATCTTCCCTTGTAACAATGCTGATTAAGTGAAGGAAGAATGAGACTGCAGGAAAACTGAATATGTTTGGAAATCTTCAGCTTCCAATGATGTCTGTAAACTGTGATAGAAAAACATTATATTTTAATACTGGAAAATATAAGTCATCCTTTTAATTTAGTCATCAGCATAACAGATAAGCTAGCATCACCAGATTAAGAAGTCAGTGCTACTGGTGTTCTGTTCCTGAAGTTGTCTCCTGTACCAATGCATTCTAGGCTATTTCACACTTCCTCTTCTACTTAATTTAAAGTATCCAATTTTATGTTGATATTCTGATCTATTTGAACTTGAGTTTTGTACAGGATGAGAGATATCAATTTGTATTCTTCTACATGAAGACATCCATTTAGACCAGCACCATTTGTTAAAAGGCTTCCCTTTAACCATTGTATGATTTTCTTCTTCTTTTTCAAAAATCAAGTGTCTATAGGTGCTTGGGTTTATTTCATATTCTTTAATTTGATTTCATTAATCAACCTATCTGTTCCTATACCTGTACCATGCAGTTTTTATTTCTATTGCTCTGAGGTATAGCTTGAATTCAGGGATGGTGATAACTTTTCTGTTGCTGATTGTTTTTTCTATCCTAGTTTTTCTGTTTTTCCATTTGAAGTTGAGAATTACTCTATAAAGAATAGTGTTGGAATTTTGATCAGAATTGCATTGAATTACTAAATTGCTTTTGGTAAATAGTTGCTTTCACTGTGTCAACCCTACTGATTCATGAACATGAGAGATCTATCCATCTTCTAACATCTTCAATTTACTTCTTCAGTAAGTTGAAGTTCTTGTCACATAGGCTTTTGATAGCTTGATTAGAGTTACATCAATATATTTTATATGATGTCTATTGTAAAGTGTATGGTCTCCCTCAGGCCATCTTTCTCAGGCCATTTATGATTTGCATAAAGGAGGGCTACTGATTTTTTTCAGTTACTTTTGTATCCAGCCACTTTGCTAAAGGTGTTTATAAGCTGTAGAAATTCTCTGGTAGAATTTTTGGGGTCCCTTACATATACTATCAACTCACACACAAATAATGATACATTAACTTCTTCCTTTCCAGTTTTTATCCTTTTGATTTCCTTTAGCTATCTTATTGCTCTGACTAGAATGTCAAGTACTATATTGAATAGAGGGGGAGAGAATAAGCAGTCTAGTCTTGTCCCTTATTTTAGAGGAATTATTTTAGGTTTTTCTCCATTTTGTTTGATGTTGGCTGTTGGCTTGCAGCAATCACTTTGGAAGTTAACTTGCTGGTTTCTTAGAAAACTGGAAATAGTTCTCTCTCAAGATCAAGCTGTGCCACTCCTGGAGATATATCCAAAAGAGGCTTCACCATCTTACAAGGACACTTGCTTAACAATATTCATAGCAGCTTTATTCATAATACTATCCAGAAACTGAAAGCAACCTAGATGTCCCTCAGCTGAAGAATGGATAAAGAAAATGTGGTACCTTTACATTTTTTTAAACGTCTACATGAATTTTGAAGGCAAATGGATGGAACTTGAGAATATCATTCTGAGTGATGTCACCCAGACACACGTTATATATGCTCATTTATAAGTGGATATTAGCCATAAAATACAGGATAGCCACACTAAACTACACAGACCCTAAGAAGCTAAACAAGAAGGAAGAAGCTAAGATGCTTGAATCTCACTCAGAAGAGAGAATAAAATAGTCATGAGAGACATATGCTGGGAACTGGGTGGGGGAGAGGGAGGGAGCTGAACAGAGGGGAGTTCAGGATCACATATGATAAGGGATAGAAGAGACGTACAGATGGCCATGGGAATGAATGGAAATCTTCAGTGGATGGAGCTTGAGGACTCTTCTGGAAGAGTTGTGGGAGGGATTGCAGGCCCCAAAGGAGATAGGCAGGCCAAGAGAAGACCAACTGAGCCAATTAATCAGGACTCTTGAGGCTTTCAGAGACTGAAAATCCAACCAAAGAGCATACACAAGCTGGACCCAGCACCCACCCACCCAGCTTCCCACAAAGATGTAGGAGATATACAGTTTTGTCTTCATGAATTCCTGAACAACTGGAGCCTAAAAGCTGCTGCCTGTCACTGGGATATGTTCTTCTAGCTGAGCTAACTTGTCTCACCTCAGTGGAACAGGATCCATAGAGCCCCAAGGAGACTTGAGCTTTCAATGTGTAGGTACCCAGGGTGTCTTCCACCCTCTCAGTGCACAATGGGTGAGGGGAGAAAGGAATGATGGGGAGTAGGGGCAGTAAGAAAAATGTAAAGTGAACAAATAAAAATAAAATGAAAAAATCTTTATAAAAAGAAAGAGCAAAAATACCCATCACTACCAAAGAAACATTGTTTCCTTTCTTGTGGATATAGGGCCCCTATACATGCCTCAAAGTCATGATTTTGCTTCCTCAATCTCCAGGTATGTCATCACTACACATGGCTCAAATAAATCTTTTAAGAGTGTACAAGCATTAAAATATATGTGTTGCTAGGGCCAAGACCACCAATCATGGCAGTGATACATAGTGGGTCAGAAAGGAACTAAACTGCAAATGAAAATTTAGTATACAAAAAGGGTTGTGCTTCTGTTTTTCTTATTTGTGTTTATAACACATAAATTCATTTTTCTGTTATCTGCTTTTCTAATTTCTTACATTTTAACTAGTATCTATAAACTACGTATTTGTCCAGAAAGCATAGCCGCTCTCCTACTGTTGAATGTGTATATGGACTTCACAGAAAATCAGAAGATACAAAGAGAGAATGGGCTGATCTTCACAGCGTACTCCTCACACTCCTAATTATGATTACAGACAAGAAATATGTTCGAAGTGCTCTGTAAACTTTTTGATGAATGTTTTATGCTTGCATTTAAACTTGAAATGTATGAGCAGAATGAGACAATCTTTACAATCAGAACTGAGAAGTGTCACAATTGAATGATCTTGTGCTGTAGCAGTAAAATCACCAAGTGCAATGACTTAAATAAAATCATTTTTCAAAAGTTGCTGCTATTGATATTTTTAAGTTAACAAAATCCTGTCTGTGTTTTGCCTACCTTGCCTTCTGTTTGTTAACTGTTACAAAGTTACAGTTACAAAAATCAACATACAGTTCCAACATTCTAAATCCAGATACATATCTAAGAACCTTAGAATAGCATATTCATTTTTTACAGGGACTGTTAAAAAAGGAAATAAAAGAAAGCATGCTTTTTTTTCCTCAAAAATAAAAAGTAATAAAAAAAGAAAGAAAAAAACAAAGAAAAAGAAAAGCAAAAAGAAAAAGCCATTGGGTCAGGCCTCCTAGTCTCCAAAGGTACAAAAACTGAGAAAACCATCTTATAATGTGATTATTTCCTGGTCATCTCATGTGGAAAAGTCCTCACACAGACTATAATAAAACATAAATCTAAAGCAGCTTCTTAAATAGAACAATCTTTAGTTTTTGACAAAGTCAGATAGAGGGACATTTTATGAATTCCACTGAATATACTTGGAAGGGTACTGTCCATGGTCTTGATGATAAGTTGTGATTAAGTAGGCCTCCCTAGCTAGACTATGGCACTAGATACAGGCTAATTTGTTCCTGGAAGTTGCTTTGATTGCCTTGGTAAAAGCATCAACTATTACTATTCTAAGAATTAAAAGCATGAAGCAATGGAGTGACTACTTATTTATATTTTGTTGCTTAACTGCAGCTAAGAGAAGCAACAGGAACATGTATCACTGAGTGGATCTCAGATGAATGGAGAATTTGGTTTCTTATTTTCAGACTAACCATTTTTCTCTCAATTTCACATATCATATAAAATATTCTCTTTCAGGTACAAGTAAAAATCCACAAAGGATTTCTAAGAACAGAGTTGCTACTCTGCTGAACATTCTATATTTAAACCTTTTGAACTGGTGATGAATTGTTTAATTTTAGCATGGCCATGAATATTGGCACAATAGTGTACTCTTTCTTGTATCTCATACAGAAATATTGCCAAAACCCATTTCTGGCATCCTCCCTAATAAAATTGAATTACAAATATTATGACCAAAATTCACGGACCTTTGTTTTAATCAGTGAATATATTCTTATAAACTTACTGTGAGAATTCATATTAGTACCTATGTTTATGTAAATAATATCCTTAGAAGATGAATTACTTATGTCAATTGGTAACATTATTTAGGCATTTATAATTTATAAACTGGTATTCATGATATGGTATTAAGAATAAGAATCTAAACTCAGTATGCCTGTGTGTCATGCTAATGAATTTCTTCTCTGGCAAAAGATGTTGACTCACTATCTCCTAAAATAGATTTGTTCTTTTTACATGCATACAAATTTCCTGCCTATAAATAACTTTTTCCCTTATTTTCCATTTAAAATGTTATTATTTAAGGCCTTTTACCTATATGGAGTATTTTCACATTTATATTCACATGATAGTATTTTAGTCACTCTAGATACATAGGAATAAAAATGGCTTTATTTCAGGATGAAATATACAAATAAATAATCACAAGAAACTCATAAAGATAAATTGCTATATTCACAAACCACAAGATAATAAAACAAACAATAGCATTAGAAACATTCATGTCAAGGGCATATGAGATAAATTTTAAGTCCATGAGTAATGTCTGTTCATAATATGATGGAGAAATGTCTTTGTATATTTAAGAAAGTGAGAAAAGTCATTTAGTCTTGTTTTTTTATTACATTCACATCGCACACGCACAGACAGACAGACAGACAGACACACACACACACACACACACACACACACACACACACTCATTTTACCCTTTCTTGAATAGTGAGAACTTGCTTTTAATTTTTATATGCTTGGTAATTATTAGCAGTGTTCTATGTAGTAGGTCCTCAAATATTTAAGAGGGCTTCTGTTTCCATTAGCTGCAGTTAACTAACTCTGAACTTTATAATTTTTCTTATATAGGTAATTATAAAAGATGTATCAAATATATAAGATGTGTCAAATGATATTTTGACACATCAAATCAGAAACATCTTGAGGAAAATAAAGCGCCTGAGGAGGGCAACACACTATACCTCTTTTCACTCTAGGACTCAGTGGGTAACCATGAAATGAGACCTTAAAAGAATCCTTGACAAAGAAGACAGATATTAAATGTTTTGTCTTTCAAATGTAAATAATGAGTTTGCCATACAGAGAAGCTTCCCCTGAAGTTTTCTTGAGAGCCTTGAACCCTTGATAGAAGATTGGACATGGAGTTTGAGAAACAGTAGAGGGTCATTTCTAGGACACTGAAAGCAGAAAGAAGATACTTACTGGACTGTGCAAGGACTGACATGTGCCAGAATTATGGCCCAGTTTGAGTGGAAACACCTCATCGAGCATAGGCATTTATTAAATGTCACAGATACTATGAACCTGAGAAAAAGGAAATCTTTTGGGCTTAATAGTAAAAGTGAAATTAACTGTATAAATCATAAAAACAAACCCACAGTGATTAAGAAAATCTACCAATCTATGAACAATTTGAGAAAATTAAAGTGAACGGGATTACAATGAAGACAAGTCTAAGCACATTTCCTATGAAGTAACAAAGGTAAAATAATGATACTCAGTATAAAATTGTTTTTAAAGTAGCCAATGCAAAAATTCTCCCCCAAATCACGGATATTAGAAATAGTTGACATGATTAATAGATGTCATAAATATATCCTTTCTATGAAGAAATAGCACCATAAATATCTGTAGAAATAAATTGAAGTTACAAAATTGAAAGGGTAAAACATTAAAAATTAAGCTCTACTGAATGGCTTAAAAATAGGATAGACACTGCAGAATAAGTTGCTAAGAACAACTTTCAAGTTAAAAAAGAAAAAGAGGTAACTACTTAAAATATTGTATCAGAAAATCTAAATTTAACATCTCTCACAGAAAAAAAGTGAATGAGATATATCCATGGAATAAAGAAAGGAACACCGACTGAGTATTCTCAACTAATAAGATACTCATCCAAGAGCTCATGAAAAATAGCCAAGTAATTCAAGTCCAAGGAGCAATAGGCGGGGTGTGGTATGGTGGAGTGATATGTGGGTGACTATCAGTTCAAGGGGAGTATGATCAAATTGTGCCAATAAGCTTGAAAGCTTTAGATAAACAAAATTACAAACTATACATACTTTTCAAAATTTTATGAGAAATAAATAGTATACCTGGACTGATTTTTGCCTTCTAAAGAAAATACAATCCATAATTTTTATAGACATTAAGATCATAGTAGCTTGTGTCCTTATTGCAGGTTGGAGAATCTTTTGGATATATGTCCAGGAGTGGTATAGCTGGGTCTTCCAGCAGTACTATGTTCAATTTTCTGAGTAACCTCCAAACTGATTTCCAGAGAGGTAGTACCAGCTTTTAATCCCACCAACAGTAGAGGAGTGTTCTTCTATCTGCACATGGTACCCAGCACCTGCTGTCACCTGAGTTTCTGATCCTAGCCATTCTGACTGGTGTGAGGTAGCATTTCAGGGTTGTGTTGATTTGCATTTCCCTGATGACTAAGGATGTTGAATATCTCTTTAGGTGCTTCTCAGCTATTCGGTATTCCTCAGTTGAGAATTCCATTTACCTCTGCACCCCATTTTTTAAATAGGGTTATTTGGTTCTCTGGAATGTAACTTCTTGAGTTCTTTATATATATTGGATATTAGCCCTTTGTGGCTGGATGCCCCAGTATAGGGGAATACCAGGACAGAGAAGAGGGAATGAGTGGATTAGTAAACAGGGGGAGGATATGAAATAGGGTGTTTTCAGAGGGGAAACCAGAAATCAGATAACATTTGAATGTAAATAAAGAAAACATCTAATAAAAATTGTTCATAGTAGCTCCAATCATAAATTCCTATCATCACTTGATGATTTATATTACCTTTATACAAACCAATTTAAAGTAAAAATGCAGCAATATTTTTTCCTTTACATTCATGCACAAGTCAGAATGATAAAGAAGAAAATAGGCAAAGACTTGCAGACCAATATGTATTAAGAAACCATTTGAAAACTGTCAAAAATATTAGTAATGAGAGTCCAGCACTTTATTGAAAAAATAATATATAACAATCAAGTGAAATTGAGTCCAGGGTCATAGGGCTGTGATCAAAATTTTAAAAATTAGTCAGATTATCAAAATAAAAACAAAATATTTTAATTACCTTTGTAATTTTGATATCAAATATGTTGATAATTAAAACTCATTATCACAATAAACTCTCGCCTAAATAAGCATTGAAAATAATCCAATCAATTCATAAATGATAACTGGGAAATACACTGAACTGAAATGAAACCCTATGCATGCAAAAATGTTTCCTTAGTTTCAAGAGTGAGGCAAAGGTTTCCATTCATCACATTTTGCCTGTGACAACAACACCAGTTGTTGAACATTGAAACTGAAGAAATGAATTTGTCCTCTTCATAGATGAAAGAATAGCATCTTTGTGTATGAAAATATTTTTGTGAAACCTAGTAATGATGCCATCACTAATGAATGAGTTTAAAAAGATTCTAGGACATAGACTCATTATCAATTAGCCAAGCTATATCATAGTTTAAATGCTTAGAATTCTATTCCCAGGATTTATTAAACATTGTTCTAACTAAATAATTAATCTTAAGTACATGATTAAACTCAGAAAAATTTCTTTTTTTTATTTATTCGATATATTTTTTATTTACATTACAAATGATTTCCCCTTTTCTAGCCCCCCACTCCCCGAAAGTCCCGCAAGCCTTCTTCTCTCCCCCTGTCCTCCCACCCATCCCTTCCCACTTCCCCGTTCTGGTTTTGCCGAATACTGCTTCACTGAGTCTTTCCAGAACAAGTGGTCACTCTTCCTTTCTTCTTGTACCTAATTTGATGTGTGGATTATGTTTTGGATATTACAGTTTTCTAGGTTAATATCCACTTTACACACCTATGGCCACTTGATCCTCGACAAAGGGGCTGAAAACATCCAATGGAAAAAAGATAGCCTTTTCAACAAATGGTGCTGGTTCAACTGGAGGTCAGCATGCAGAAGAATGCGAATTGGTCCATCCTTGTCTCCTTGTACTAAGCTCAAATCCAAATGGATCAAGGACCTCCACATAAAGCCAGTCACTCTGAAGCTAATAGAAAAGAAACAGGGGAAGACCCTTGAGGACATCGGTATAGGGAGAAAGTTTCTGAACAGAACACCAATAGCATATGCTCTAAGATGAAGAATTGACAAATGGGACCTTATAAAATTACAAAGTTTCTGTAAGGCAAAGGACACCATCAAGAGGACAAATTGGCAACCCACAAATTGGGAAAAGATCTTCACCAATCCTACATCAGATAGAGGGCTAATATCCAATATATATAAAGAACTCAAGAAGTTAGACTCCAGAAAACCAAACAACCCTATTAAAAAATGGGGTACAGAATTAAACAAAGAATTCTCACCTGAAGAACTTTGGATGGCAGAGAAGCATCTTGAAAAATTTCTTGAATAGATATTTTCCAACAAAAAGATGTACAAATAAACAAAATTTTATTGCAGTGAACCCAATGCCTTAATCATTAACCAAGATATTTTTTTTTAAAAATTATGAGTACAATTTTTAATAAAAATAGGTTATACTGAGTAGAGATCAACAAAAATCAGTATATAATATTGTTACTATGTTAAACAATAAGTGATAAATTAATGAAAAATTATCAATTACTGGTCCTCAGTTGCAAAATCATTTTTTTATTTGATATCTTTTTTATTTACCCTTCAAATGATTTCCCCTTTTCTAGCCCCCCACTTCCTGAAAGTCCCACAAGCCCCCTCTCTCCCCCTGTTTGCACATTAAATTTCCATAAGCATCGAGCATTTCTATATATAATAAAATGTTATGTTAAAAAAAATCCTGCCTACAATTTTCAAAACTTTTTAGTTCTCTGTTGACAACTTGTAACACAGGACAGCCAGACATCAACCAAGCTTTTTAAAATACAATATTATTTCATTCCCAATAAAAATGTTTCAAAATAAAAATACACACATGTAATCTGTTCACAATTTTGCAAAGAAAATATTTGTGTATAATTAATGAGACTGTCTATGAAGAGACACGCTTAAAAACTGAGAGACATTATATGTCACCATATACACTGATATTTTATTGTTTACCTAGCGGTGCTACAATGAACCATCAGGAATTAAATGTAATCCATGAATAATAGTTACTAACTTGCAGCTATGGAGTTCACAAGTTCAAAGTAAAATGAAGATATAGAGATTCTAGGGGGAATCTCTTTAAATGTTTTTCTACATTGTAGTTATTTATTTAGTCTCTACCTTCAAAATAAACAATAGCCAGTCAAAACTACTCTGTGCACCCATCATAAAGCTCAGTCGTTACCTCCTTGGCCTTCCTAGACATTAGCTGCTTGATATTCCTCTTTCTCATGGAAGAATGCATTTGATAGCTTTGGGCATACTGATGTAATACCCAAACTCATTTTAAGATCAGGTATGTGGCAACTAATTCTACAAGCTACCTAATGCCCATTTGAGAGGTAACCTCTCTCTGTGTGTGTGTGTGTGTGTGTGTGTGTGTTTGTGTGTGTGTGAGTGTATGTATGTATGTATGCATGCATGTATGTATGTGTGTATGTATGTGTGTATGTATGTGTGTATGTATACATGTATGTATGTATAGCTAGACATATAGACATTGTTTTTCACTGAATATGGGCTTAGGCTCTTTTGCTAGACTGCCTGGGAAGGAGATGGAGAGGGAGGGCGTAGGTGGAGATGAAGAGGAGAAATGTAGAGGGAGGGAAAAAAGGAGGGAGGCACAGATTGACTGAGATAAAGAGAAATAGAGAAAGAAAGAGCCAAAGAGAGACACAGGGATAGACAGAGATAGAGAAAGAGAGGGACAGATAAAGAGAGAAACAGACAGATGGACATACAAAGGCAGGAGAAAGAGAAGTCAGATGTGTGTGTGTGTGTGTGTGTGTGTGTATACTCAGAGTACTTTCACATTTTACTATATGCAAAATCTACTTGATAAAGAAAGTTTAAAAAGAAGATTAAAATGAATAATCTACCTGTATGTTTATAGTTAAACAAGCAAAAGTAGCAGCAAAAATTCAAGAAATGGCAGTGGTTAAAATATCAGTGATAGTTGTGTTTCTGAACCTACAAGTTCAGTCTTAAGAAGGAAGTTCTTCATGGTAAAATGTAATATCTACATAGACATTTGCATCAATTTTGACATGATTAGTTTACCTTTTGCTCTTGCTACAGATATTTTAAGCTTTTAAAATTATAAATTATACATAACTTTTGGGACTTTAAGTTGTGTTTCCTTATGACACAGGAGATTACACTCATGTGTATAATATGTGGCAGTTGACCTAGGTGTCATTACCTCAGTAGATGATAAGGTTTCTCTGGAATGGCCGTGCTGCCATGCCCTTCCCTTCAAGCTGTCACAGCTATACCCCACAAGCTGCTTCACTTCATTACGGACTACAGAAGTCCCTTCTCAGTACTCAGGCTTATGTTCCTAGGTCTAGGATAGAAGATAATTAGAATGTGTGCGTGAGGAAAAAATGACAGTGTTTTTCCCTCTTGATTATTCACACTTAACATCTCCTCAATAGGTTGAGCAAGTGTTTGACTCAGACCCTCAGCACACTATTTGGCACAAGCATGTAATTTATGGTAAATGTCATCTAACTTGCCTATTGTGGCCAGAAAAGCAAAAGAATGATTGTTGGAAAATGCATAAAGGCAACTATAGCAATAATCCGTGTCGACATATTTTCAATTATGCCCATGACTAATAAACACATTTATATTTTTGATTGAAGTCGTTCTTCATTCATGAGCTGCGGTTCCCTCACTAGGTCTCAAATCCGATCCAATTCCAGCTAATACACCCGAAGAGTTAGATATTGATTGTCTATCCAGAATGAACTGCTGACCCAAAGGAGATAGCAGGATTGGCTAGTGGTATATCCCACTGGAACAAAGACTCCAAGAGACTGCCATGCTGGTGAATCAGCATTGAAGCACTCAAAGGCAGAATCATGGAATGGAGAGAAGCTTTACTTCATGTTACAAAGATCAATAAAGAGGTTGTTAAAAAATAGACCTGCCCTTAGAGGTGTTGAAGATGTGGCTATTGTGTCACAGGTGTGTCAGTAGGTGCCAGAGAGAAGAGAAGCTATGTCTACACTCAATGTTTTGACCTGTGAACATCTGAAAGAGCAAGTCAGACACGAGACATGGGTCAACAGGCAGCCACTAGGGAGCTCAGAAAGGAAGCTAGCCTGAGATGATCAATGGTCTGGCAGAGTGCAGGCCTGAGTAGGTGGACGGGGAAGCAAACCATATAAAGATGACCCCTACCAGGTGCCATAATGCATGAGTGGTACATCATACTTCTGAGACCACTACTGAGATGAACCCAAAGACCTAGTAATCCCTGTGTGCCACTAAGAGCACCAAATAAGTGATGAACAAATGGAAGAAAATTAGAAACTAAAGGATGTGGGCATGATGCAGTGTGGCAGGATGAGAGACTTAAGGCTAATGAGAAACAGCCTGATGTGAGTACCAGGTGATACCAACTGGGACCATGTCTGGGTCCATGACCCTGAAGCAGCAAGAGTATGCTACCACCAAATGCCAGGTAGATGTTCCTGGTCTGGATAGGTGCCTGAGAAAAGTTGATGTAGGAGGACTTTACAGAACTGGCCTTACCCCTCCTCTGGGCATCATTTGAGAGCTGGTTCTTGGGGCATATAGCCAGCTGCAATACTCAGGAGAGAAGGCCCTGCACATTGCAGGAATTTTATGAAGCGCTAAGATTATGAAAATGTGAGAGCTAGCACTGCTACTCATCTTCCATGCTGTCATTGACAAGGGAGAGATACCCTCCTTCCTCCCTTGCTTCTTTCCCCCTGTGGCAGGTTGGAAATCTGGCTCTGGGGTCTTAAGAGCAATAGAGCTCTCCCTGTACCTTACCAGCTACAGTACTCAGATGAGTAGACCTAGAGACTAACCTGATAGGGTCATCGGAGAACTGGCCCTGAGGGTGTGATTATATGAGAGCTGGTCTAGCTATGTGTCTGCTACTTGTCTTCCATGTGGTAACATGTGAAAGGGAGAGATGCCTCAAATATGCTTCATCATGTACTGCAGGTAGGAGATGAGCTAATCACCTCAGATACCTCCCACGCCATGATTCAGAGCCTTGAATTGATCCACTCTAATATCTATTCCAGAGAGGAACTGCTAGAGTGCATGAAGGGACCAGATGTATAGATCCAAAACTACAGGATCCCCATGACATAGGATAATAGCAGGATACCTGAGAGGACTCCCAATGATGGACTTGGACTAACGGAGTATATTGATGGAGGATCAGAAGCCAGAGGCCTCATACTAGACCAACGGGTTATTGCTATGAACATGTACAGGAAAAGACCTATAGACAAAAGGATATATATACTGTGGGACAAACTGCGACATACTACAGCTTCAACAATGAGGGGTTTTTTCCTCTGTTGTTAGGGATGTTTCAAGGGTAGAGGGCAGGTATGAGGAGAGGGGGAGATTAGTGGGATTTGAGATGCATGATGTTAAATTCACAATGAACCAACAAAAAGTTTTTTAAAAATACCAGGGATAAAGTTGAGACATTTATTGATTTAAAAAATAATAAATTATGTATTTAAAGCACACTTTACTTCTCTATTTATCTCAAGTGTAACCATCCTTTAACACTTCTTTCAAAATACTTTTCTCTAAGAAGTCTTGGATTATCACTAAGAATGTATCTCTTTATTTGTAAAATAACTGAAGAACCATTACTTTCCCTGTAGTGGATCTGGGTGAAAATCAATTGAATGTGAAGGAAAAATAACAAGAGGAAAAGTGAGAGGAAGAGGAGAAAGATAAGAAGAAAAAGAAAGAAGATGAAGAGGAAGAGGAGGAGGAGGAGGAAAACCTTATAATAAGGTCTGTTTAGAATAAGAAACACATAGGGAGATTCATCCAAGAACCATAGCAAACATTCTACTTTCAAGTCCCAAGGACAGGTTCATGTTTAAAATTGGGGTTATTCAAAGCTACAGAAACTGCTCCATTCCACTTAACAAGATCCCACATCAAAAATACTGTATGTTCTCATTGAAAAATAAGTGGAATCTCTAAGGCATTTGCATGAAATGCTGAGGCTTAGTTTAATGTAGGATCCAAAGGGGAAGATGGGGCCCGTACTGACAAATCACTTCTCCAATTCCTTTATATGATCACAACATCCATCTGCCTTACAACTGCCATGTACATTTCATTTATGGGAGAGCATAGAAATAGCTTCAATGCAGAATACTCTGGGTCAAAAAGAAACTTAAAGTTCAATGTAATGGAAATTAAGACAAGAAAGAAATATAACTGTCTGTATAGGAAACAGGTACAATACCATGTGAAATGCCAGGTAATGTACAAATCTTAAACTTGTTAGTTTACAAGATTATAACATGCAATGTAAACTTAACAACCAGTTCTATATGCTAGCAATGAATGACTGAACTCAAAACTATTTGAAATTATTTCAACAGCACTCTCCAATATTGAGTACTTCACTATATGGGGCTGGAGAGATGGCTCAGTGGGTAAGAGCACCGACTGCTCTTCCAAAGGTAATGAGTTCAGATCCCAGCACCCACATGGCTCACAACCATCGTAAAGAGATCTGATGTTTAAAGACAGCTACGGTATACTTGCAAATAATAAATAAATAAATCTTTTAAAAAAGTACTTCACTATAAATCTAATAACATCTCCTTAAAAAATTAAATACACTCTAAGGGGAGATTTTAAAGTCAACAATAGTAGATTATAAAACTCAATATTGTAATATATTTACATTTCAAATGTTATTTATATATTTAACATAATCAAAAACATTAAAAGGTACTCAAGAGGCATAGATGGGAGGAAATAGTCAAACTCAGTGCTAAAATCAACCAAATAGAAACAAAGAGAACAATAAAAAGAATCAACAAAACCAAAAGCTGGTTCTTTGAGAGAATCAACAAGATAGACAAACTCCTAGCAAAATTAACTAAAGGGCCTGGGGGCAGTATCCAAAATAAAAAAAATCAGAGATCGAAAGCAATAAATAACAACAGAAATAAAAACTGGAATATCTAGATGAAATAGATTGTTTTCTAGATAGTTGCCACATACCCAATTTAAATCAAGAGCAGGTAAACTATCTAAACAGGCCCATATTCTATAAGGAAAGAGAAGAAGTCATTAAAAACCTTCCAACCAACCAAAAAAAAAAAAAAAAAAAAAAAAAAAAAAAAAAGCCCAGGGCCAGGTGGATTTGGTACAGAATTCTACCAGACCTTCAAAGACATAATACCAATATTCCTCAAACTATTCCGTAAAATAGAAACAGAAGGAAAACTATCTAATTCGTGCTATGAAGCCAGAATTACACTGATACTTATATGACACCAGAACCCAACCATAAAAAAGAACTTCAGACCAAAATTACAAATATACTCAATAAAATTCTTGCAAACAGAATCCAAGAACACATCAAACCATTATTCACTATGATCAAGTAGACTTCATCCTAGGGATGCAAGGTTGGTTCAATATATAAAAATTGATAAACATAATCCACTATATAAACAAACTCAAAGAAAAAAAGGCATGTGATTGCCACCTTTGATGCAGAAAAAGCAACTGACAAAATAAAACATACCTTCATGTTAAAAGTATTAAAGAGATCAGGAATTCAAGACCCATACCTAAACACAATAAAAGCAATTTACTGCAAACCAAGAGCCAAGATCAAATTAAATGGAGAGATACTTGAAGTAACCCCACTAAAATTGTGGATAAGACAAGGATGTCCACTCGCCCCATAGCTATCCAATATAGTAATTGAAGTGCTAGCTAGAACAATAAGACAACAAAAAAGATCAAGGGGGATACAAAGTGGCAAAGAATAAACAAAGGTATCAAAGATGATATGATAATATATGATATGATATGATATGATATGATAGTGTACATAAGCAACCCCAAATATTCTACCAGAGAACTTCTCTGGCTGATAAGCAATTTCAGCAAGGTGGCCAGATATAAAATTAACTCAAACAAATCAATAGACTTCCTTTATACAAATGATAAACAGGCTGAGAAAGAAATTAGGATACAACTCCATTCACAATAGTCATAAATAGTAAACAATATCTTGGGGTAACTCTAACCAAACAAGTGAAAGATCTATATGACAATAACTTCAAGTGTCTAGTGTAAAGCAGAGATTGAAGGAAAGGCCATTCAGATACTGTCCTACATGGGTATTCATCCTACACACAATCACCAAAACTCTGACACTATTGTGGATGCTAAGAAATTCTTGCTCAAAGGAGCCTGATATGACTGTTTCATGAGGGGCCCTGCCAGAGCCTTACAAATACAGAGGCAGATGGTTACAGCCAACCATTGGTCTGAGTGCAGGGTCCACAATGGGGGTGTTAGAGAAAGGACTGAAGGAGATGAAGGCTTTTGCAACCTCATCAACCAGAAGAAAAACAGTATCAATCAACCAGACCCCCCAGAGCTCACAGGGACTAAACCATCAACCAAGAGGTACAAACTGCTCCAACTGCATATGTAGCAGAGGATTGCGTTTTCAGGCATCAATGGAAGGAAAGGGCTTTGGTCATATGTAGGCTCAATGATGCCTCAATGTAAGGGATTCTAAGGCAGGGACATGGGAGTGGGCTGGGTGAAGGAGCACCCTCATAGAAGGATGGGTAAGAAGGAAGAGCTAGAGAGTTTCTGGGAAGGGGGAAACCATGAAAGGGGATAGCATCTGAAATTTAAATAAAGGAAATAACCAATTAAAAAAGTGCAAAAGAAAAGAAAGAAAGAAATCAAAGGAGAACTCAGAAAATGGAGAGATCTCCCATGCTCATGGATTGGCAGAATTAATATATTAAAAAGGCCATCCTATCAAAGGCAACCTTCAAATTCAGTGCAATCGCCATCAAAATCCAGCACAATTCTTCAAAGATATGGAAAGAGCAATTCTCAAATTCATCTGGAAAGGCACACCAAACAGAATAGTGAAAACAATTCCTAACAATAAAAGAACAGCTGGGGGGAATCACCATTCCTGACCCCAAGGTTTACTATAGAGCAATAGTGATTTAAAACTGCATGGTATTGGTACAGAGGCAGACTCATTGAACAGTGGAATAGAAGTGAAGAGCCAGAAAGAAAACCACACACTTATGGACATTTGATCTTTGACAAAGAAGCCAAAAATATACAATGGAAAAAAGAAAGCATCTTCCTTTTCCAATAAAAGGTCCTGGCTGTCTGTATGTAGAAAAATGAAAATAGACCCATATTGGTCACCTTCCACAAAAGTCAAGTTCAAGTTCATCAAGGACCTAAACATAAAACCAGACACACTGAATCTAATAGAAGTGAAAGTGGGAAAGAGCCTTGAACTCATTGGCATAGGAGGGAATTTCTTAAACAGAACTATAATGGTTCATGCTCTAAGATCAAGAATGGAAAAATGGAACTTCATGTAACTGGAAAGCCTCTGTAAGGCAAATGACATAGTCAATAAGAGAAATCAGCAATCTACGGATTGAGAAGAAACTTCACTAATCCCATATTTGATAGAGGGCTAATATCCAAAATACATAAAGAATTCAAGGAGCTAACTACCAAAAAAACACACAACCCAATCAAAATTGGGGTACAGAACTGAACCAAGAAACAGAGCAATCTCAAAGGACTGAGAAGCACCTAAAGAAATGTTTGAAGTCCTTAGTAATTAGAGAAATGCAAATCAAAATGACCTTGAGATTCCACCTTATACCAATAAGAATGGCTAAGATCAAAACCTCAGATGACACCATACCTTGGCAAGACTGTGGAGAAAGAGGAAACACTCCTCCATTGCTAGTGGAATTGAAAACTAGTACAATCAATCTGCTTTCTCAGAGAATTGGAAATAGATCTACCTGAAGACCCAGCAATATCATTCATGGGAATATATTCAAAAGATGCCTCACCATGCCACAGGGGTACATATTCCACTATATTCACGTTGGCCTTATTTGTGACAGCCAGAAGCTGGAATCAACCCAGATGCTCCACGACAAAAGAATGGATACTGAAAATGTGATTCATTTATGCAATGGAATACCACTCAGCTATTAAAAACGAGGACATCCTGAGTTTTTCAGGCAAATGGATGATACTAGAAAATATCCTGAGTGAGGCAGCTCAGACCCAAAAGGATATGCATGTCATGTACTCACTAATAAGTGGATATTAATAAAAAACAAAAAAGACAAAGAAAGTTCAGAATACCCAAGATAGAGTACATAGAACTCAAAACGGTCAACAAGCTGAAGGGCCCAAGTGAGGACTCCTCAGTCCCACTTGGGAGAGAGGAGAAAGCAGTTACAAGTGGAGAGGGAGGGACTTGGAAGGAAAGGCAGGGCAGGGAGGGGGAGAGGGGAACATGGTCTTGTGTTGGGTAGGGTAAAAGGACTGAAGCCCTGGGTGCCAGCAGCAAAAACAGAAACAGGTAACCTCTGGAGGCAAGAGGTTGGGGGACCCTCCAGAATGTACTAGAGACCTGGGAGTGAAGAGAGGGAGTGACCTTAGATGAAATGTTCTACAATGCAGAGAGGGACCTTGTAGAGCCCACCTCTAGCAGAAAGACATCAAATGAGGGATGGGATTGCCATCCCACAGTCAAAACTCTGACCCATAATTTTTCTTTTCTAAAAGGACTGCAAGAGTGTAAATGGAGAGGAGTCTGAGGAAAAGAAGGTCCAGCAACAGGCCCAAAGTGGGAATCAGCTCAAGGCAAGGTCCAAAAGCCTGACACTATTACTGAGGCTATGGAGCACCCACAAAAAAAAACCTACCATTACTGCCCTCCAATAGACCCAACAAGAAGCTGAAAGAGTCAGATGCATATATTTGCCCCCAACCAGTGGACAGAAGCTGATGACCCCTGAGGTTGAATTAGAGAAAAGCTTGAAGAAACTGAAGAGGAGGGTGACCCTGTAGGAGGACTGGCAATTTTAATTCACCTGGACTCTGGAGATCTCTCAAACACTGGACCACCAACCAGGCAGCATATACCTACTGATATGAGGCCCCTAACAACAGAGGACTGCTGGGTATGGGTTCAGTCAGAGATGATGCAACTAACCCTCAAGAGAATGAAGTACCCAGGGGGTTTAGAGGTCTGGTGGGGTGACGGCTAGGTGATTGCGTACATCCTTGAGGAGACAGGGGTAGAGGAGGAGGTATGGGATGTGAAACAGTCGGAGGATGGACTGGGAGGGGAATAAAATCTAAAGCATTAAGAAATACATAAATGGATTAAAAATTATAATATAATGGAAAATCCAACAAGAGGAAAAGAGACCCAAGAACAGGCATGAGTCAGAGAACCACTAACTCTCACAATCAGGAGTCACTTAAAAGAACTATGTAAAAAGCTGTAATATATACATAGAGGACCTAGTCCAGATTTATGAAGGCCCTGTGCTTGATGTTTCGGTCTCCATTAGCTCAAGTTGGAACTGGATTAGCTGATTGAGAGAGCCTTGCTCTCTTGGTGTCTATGTTCTCTCTGTATCTCATAATATCCTCAGGATTTTCTGAGCTCTAAGGCGAGGAATTTGATAGAGACCTCCATTTTAGACTCTCTGCATAATGTCCAGCTTTGGGTCTCAGTACTTGTTCCCATGTGCTGTTGGAGGAAGTCTCCCTGATGAATGAATGACACTGATCTATAGTATAGCAGAATATCATTAGAAGTCACTTTTTTGTTTTATTGGATATTTTCTTTTTTTTTATTGTTATTTTTTTTATTCGATATAATTTATTTACATTTCAAATGATTTCCCCTTTTCTAGCCCCCCACTCCCCGAAAGTCCCGTAAGCCCCCTTCTCTTCCCCTGTCCTCCCTCCCATCCCTTCCCAGTTCCCCGTTCTGGTTTTGCCAAATACTGTTTCACTGAGTCTTTCCAGAACCAGGGACCACTCCTGCTTTCTTCTTGTATCTCCTTTGATGTGTGGATTATGTTTTGGGTATTCCAGTTTTCTAGGTTAATAACCACTTATTAGTGAGTGCATACCATGATTCACCTTTTGAGTCTGGGTTACCTCACTTAGTATGATGTTCTCTAGCTCCATCCATTTGCCTAAGAATTTCATGAATTCATTGTTTCTAATGGCTGAATAGTACTCCATTGTGTAGATATACCACATTTTTTGCATCCACTCTTCTGTTGAGGGATTTACATTTCAAATGTTATCCATTTTCCTTGTTCCCCACCCTGGAAACCCATTATCTCATCCTCTCTCCCCTGCTTCTCTGAGGGTGTTCCCCCACCCACCAACTCCTGCCTCCCAGCCCTCAAATTCCCCTTCACTGGGTCATCAAGCATTCACAGGACCATGGGCCTCTTCTCCCACTGCTGCACAACAAGGCCATCTTCTGCTACAAATGCAGTTGGAGCCATGTGTCCTCTTCGGTTGGCAGTTTAATTCGTGGGAACACTGGGTGTGGGTGGTCTGTCTGGTTGTTACTATTGCTCTTCCTATGGGGTTGCAAACCCCTTTAGCTCCTTCAGTCCTTTCTTTAACTCTTCCATTGGGGAACCCATTAGGTAGATGGAGGAATAGGGGGAGGGAAGAGGGCTTATGGGACTTGAGGGGAGTAGGGTCCCAGAAAAGGGGAAATCATTTGAAATGTAAATAAAAAATATATCAATAAAAAAAAGAAAGAAAGAAAAAAAAAGGAATCCCACACCCAGTCCAATGGTTAGCTGTGAGCATCCACCTTTGTAGTGACAGAGCTTCTCAGGAGACAGCTGTATCAGGTTCCTGTCAGTAAGTACTTGTTGGCATCCACAAAGTGTCTGGGTTTGGTGATTGTATATGGGATGGATTCCCCAGGTAGGGCAATCTTTGGATGACTGTTCCTTCAGTCTCTGTTCCATACTTTGTCTCTGTATTTGCTCCTGGGAGTAGTTCGTTCTCCTTTCTAAGAAGAACAGAAGCACCCACACTTTGGTTTTCCATCTTGAGCTTCCTTTGGTCTGTGAATTGTACCTTGGGTATTCGAGCTTTTGGGCTAATATCCAGTTATCAGTGAGTGCATATCATTTGTGTTCTTTTGTGTTTGGGTTATCACAATCAGGAAGATATTTTCTAGTCCCTGCCATTTGCCTAAGAATTTAATGAATTCATTGTTTCTAATAGCTGAGGAGTACTCATTGTGTGAATGTACCACATTTCTCGTATCAATTCTTCTCTTGAGGGACATCTGTGTTCTTACCTATTATACTTAAGTCTGCTATAAACATAGTGAAGGATGTGTCCTTGTTATATGTTGGAGAATCTTTTGGGTATATACCCAGGGAAGGTATAGCTAGGTCCTCCGGTAATACTATGTCCATTTTTCTGAGGAACCACCAGACTGATTTCCAGAGTGGTTGTACCCTCTTGCAATCCCAGCAGCAATGGAGAACTATTCCTTTTTCTCCACATCCTTGTCAGCATCTGTTGTTACCTGGGGTTTTGATTTTAGCCATTCTGACAGGTATGAGGTATAATCTCAGTGCAGTTTTGATTTACATTTCCCTGATGACTAAGGATGTTGAACATTTCTTTTTTTTTTATTCGATATATTTTTTATTTACATTTCAAATGATTTCCCCTTTTCTGGTCCCCCACTACCCGAAAGTCACTTAAGCCCCCTTCCCTCCCCCTTTTCTCCCACCCACCCCTTCCCACTTCCATGTTCTGGTTTTACCCTATACTGCTACACTGAGTCTTTCCAGAACCAGGAGCCACTCCTCCGTTCTTCTTGTACCTCATTTGATGTGTGGATTATGTTTTGGGTATTCCAGTTTTCCAGGCTAATATCCACTTATTAGTGAGTGCATACCATGATTCATCTTTTGAGTCTGAGTTACCTCACTTAGTATGATGTTCTCCAGCTCCATCCATTTGCCTAAGAATTTCATGAATTCATTGTTTCTAATGCCTGAATAGTACTCCGTTGTGTATATATACCACATTTTTTACATCCATTCTTCTGTTGAGGGATACCTGGGTTCTTTCCAGCTTCTGGATATTATAAATAGGGCTGCTATGAACATAGTGGAGCATATATCCTTATTACATGCTGGGGAATCCTCTGGGTATATGCCCAGGAGTGGTATAGCAGGATCTTCCGGAAGTGAGGTGTCCAGTTTTCTGAGGAACCACCAGACTGATTTCCAGAGTGGTTGTACCAATTTGCAACCCCACCAGCAGTGGAGGAGTGTTCTTCTTTCTCCACATCCTCACCAACACCTGAGTTTTTAATCTTAGCCATTCTGACTGGTGTAAGGTAAAAGCTCAGGGTTGTTTTGATTTGCATTTCCCTGATGACTAATGAATTTGAGCATTTTTAAAGATGTTTCTCCGCCATCAGAAGTACTTCAGGTGAAAATTCTTTTTTAAACTCTGTACCCCATTTTTAATAGGGTTATTTGTTTTTCTGGGGTCTAACTTCTTGAGTTCTTTGTATATATTGGATATTAGCCCTCTATCTGATGTAGGGTTGGTGAAAATCTTTTCCCAATTTGTTGTTTGCCGTTTTGTCCTTTTGATGGTGTCCTTTGCTTTACAGAAACTTTGTAATTTTATGAGATCCCATTTGTCAGTTCTTGATCTTAGAGCATACGCTATTGGTGTTCTGTTCAGGAACTTTCCCACTCTACCGATGTCCTCAAAGGTCTTCCCCAGTTTCTTTTCTATTAGCTTCAGACTGTCTGGCTTTATGTGGAGGTCCTTGATCCATTTTTTGCTCTTTCTAACTATGAAGAACTGAGTTAGAATTTTGATAAGAATTACTTTGAATTTGCAGATTACTTTCAGCAAGATAGCCATTTTTAGTATATTAATCCCGCCATTACATGAGCATGGGAGATCTTTCCATCTTCTGAGTTCTTTGATTACTTTCTTCAGAGACTTGAAGTTCTTGTCAACAGATCTTTCACTTGCTTGGTTAGAGTCACACCAAAGTATTATTTGTGACTATTGTGAATGGTATCATTTCCCTAATTTCTTTCTTAGCCTGTTTATTCTTTGAGTAGAGGAAGGCTACTGATTTGTTTGAGTTAATTTTATATCCAGCCACTTTGCTGAAGTTGTTTATCTAGTTTTGAAGAACTCTGGTGGAATTTTTTGGGTTACTTAATTATATTATCATATAGTGATGTTTTGATTTCTTCCTTTCTAATTTGTATCCCTGTGACCTCCTTTTGAGGTCTAATTGCTATAGCTAAGTACTATATTAAATAGAATTTTATTGATAGTCTTTGTTTGTTTGGTTTGGTTTTATCAGTAGTGTGTGGTTTTACTCTAGTCCTCTGGGCTATCTAGTCTCTTGTTCTTGTTTACTCTAGCATGGTCAGGTATGGGTTTCTTCTAGTGGAATAGTCCTTAGGTCTATTTGGTCTGCTATTCCTACAAGTTCTGTGGCATCACTTGCTGTAGCATAGTGGCTTGACGTCCACATTTCTCTTCTGGTGGCTTGTAGAGTACCTTCCTGACACCAAAGACATTAGAACATAGGATTGAGGGCTCTATGTAGGCACCTGTTCCAGTTCTCCATGTTCAATGGCCTGCGTTGTTTTTGGATTTTCATAAGGCTCCCTTGGACAACAATTTAGTTAAATGCAACCCAGTCCAACAACTGGAAGCCTTATTTGGCAAAAAGTCAGGGACAGTTAATACTCCTGGTTCATTTACCTGCAAATTTCATCCTTTATTTTAAATAGCTGAATAATATTCCATTCCTAAATGTACCACATTTTCTTTTTCCATTTATTTGTTGAGGCACATTGAGGCTGTTTTCTGTTTCTGGCTATTATGAATAATGTTGCAAAGAACATGGTGGAGCAAGCGGATAGGTTGGAGTGTATTTGGGTACATGCCCAAGAGTTGATAGCTAAGTCTTTAGGTAGATTGATTTACAATTTTGTGAGGAACTGTGAGGAATCAATATGAAAAATCATATTGATTTTTACAGTGGTATTATAAATTTGCACTCCTATAGCCTCTGGAACATGAAATGTCATTTGTGGTTTTGATTCTAGCATTCTGACAGGTATAGGATGGAATCTCAAAGTAGTTTTGATTAGCATTTCCCTGTTGGTTAAAAATGTTGAACATTTCTTTAAATGTTTTTAAGTTTCCTCTACTGAAAATTCTCAGTTTAGGTCTGTACTACATTTTAAAATTGGAATATTTAATTTTATTTTTATATCTAGTTTCATGAGCTCATTATATATTTTAGACATTAGCCTTTTATTGGGTGTGGAGTTAGAAACAATATTTCAGATTCTGTAGGTGGATACTTTCTCGAACTGGTGCTGTCTTTTGTTCTTTGCCATGTAGCAGCTTTTCAGTTTCATAGGGTCATATTTTTAATTGTTCATTTTAATTGTTCTGTTGAAAAAATCATCTCATGTGACAATGTCTTCAAGGCTATTTCCATCTTTCTCTTCTATCAGGTTCATTTTAGTAGGTTTTATGTTGGGAGTCTTTGATCCACTTGTATTTGAGTTTTGTGTAGGGTAATATGTTTGGATCTATTTTCTTTCTTCTACATGCAGACATCCAGTAGACTAGTTAGACCATTTGTTGAAGATACTGCCTTTTTGCTCAGTGTGTATTTATGGATTCATTATTTTATTTTAAATAAAAGGTTCATATGTGTGGATTTGTGTGTCCATCTTCAATTCTATTCCACAGATTAATGTATCTATTATTATGCCAGTACCATGTGGTTGTTATTACTATCACTCAGTAGTACTACCTGAAATCAGGAAAGATAAGACCTTCAATATTTTTGATATAGTTCAGGATTGCTCTCCTGGGTTTTATATTTGTTCATATGAAATTGAGAATTGCCATTTCAAGACATGTAAATAATTTTGTTGAAATTTTGATGAAGATTGCACTGAATTTGTAGACTACTTTTGGCAGGGTGGCTATCTTTACTGTGTATTATTCATGAGTAGAATTGCTACCCAAAACAGTTTATCTCATTTTAGGCTATTGTGAAGGGTATTGTTTTCCTGATATCTTCCTCAGTTCACTTGCCATTTGTATATAGGAGAGCTGACGATTCTTTTCTACTCCCATTTTGCTGAAAGGGTGTGTCAGTTGTGGGAGTTTTCTGTTGGTATTTTTAGGGTTACTAACATAATTTATCATATTGTCTGCAAGTTATAATTGTTCTATTTTTTCCTTTCCAGTTTGTAGCCCCTTGATCACCTTCAGTAGTATTATTGCTCTAGGTAAGATTTCAAGTACTGTGTTGGATATGTCTGGAGATAATGGACAAACTTGCTTTGTTTCTGATTTTAGTGGGAATTTCTTTGAGTTTCCCTTCATTTCACTTGATGTTGGCTACAGGCTTACTGTAAGATGCTTTTGTTGTGTTTAGGCATGTCTTTTGTACTCCTAATCTGTCCAGACCACTTATCATGAAGGCATATTGAATCTGCATCTAATGAGATGGTCAAGTGTATGTTTCTCCTTTCAATATTTATATGATAGATTACATTTACTGATTTTTATATATTAAGCCACTGCTATATATCTGGTGTGAAATCTACATGATCATAGTTGATGACTTTTTTGATGTGTTCTAGGATTCTGTTTTCAAGTATTTTATTGAATATTATTGCATGTATTTTCATGAGGAAAAATTGTCTGTAATTCTTTCTTTGTTACATTTTCATGTAGTTTAGGTATCAGGATAATTGATCTCACAAAATAAATTGAGCAATGTTTATTCTGTTTGTACTTTCTGAAATAATTTAACCCATATTGGCAGTAAGTCTTTTTTAATAGTCAAGTAGAATTCTGTACTAAATCTGTTTTTGTTTTTCAATTTATTTAGACTATTTAACTAGGGGTTATTGATCTATTTAGATCATTTATCTGACCTTTATTTAACTTTGGTAAGTGGTATCTAGTGAGAAAATTATTCATTTTTCTTAGATTTTCCAATTCAGTGAAGGACACATTTTGAGTATGTCCTGATGATTCTCTGCATTTCCTTGGTGTTTGTTATTCTGTACCTCTTCTCCTTGTTAATTTTTTTAAATTTTGAACATTTTCCTCTCTTTTTTTAGTGAGTTTGGGTAAGTGTTTGACTATCTTGTTGATTTTCTCTAAGAACCAACTCTGTTTCATTGATTCTTTGTATTTTTTTGTTTCTAGATTATTGCTTTCATCTTTCAGTTTGCTTATTTCTTACAGTTTACCCATCTTGGATGTGCTTAATTGTTTTTGTTATAGAATTTTTAGTGTACTGTTAAGTTGCTAGTATTAGATCTCTCCTTATTGTTTTTCCTCTTAGCACCACTTTCATTGTGTCTCGTGAATTTGGGTATGCGATCTGTTCAATTTTCTTCAGTCCTAGCAAATCTTTAATTTCTTTCTTATTTGTCTTGACCCAATAGTCATTCAGCAGAGAGTTGTTCAGTTTCCTTGAGTTTATAAGCTTTCTGTTATTTTTGTTATTATTATCTAGCTTTAAACTGTGGTGTTCTTACAAGATATTGGGAGTTGTTTAAGTTTTCTTGTATCTGTTGAGACTTGCTTTGTGACTGAGTATATGTTCCATTTTGGAGAAAGTTTTATAAGGTGTTGAGAAAACGTATATACTTTTATGTTTGGGTGAAATGGTCTAAAAACATCTGTTAGGTTCCTTTGGTTTATAATGTCTGTTAGCTCCATTTCTAAACAGAGAAAATGGATGGTCTCTCCATTGGTGACAGCAAGATACTGAAGTCTTCCACTAACAGAGCGTGAGGGTCATTATGTGATTTAAACTGCAATCATGTTTCTTTTACAAATTTTGTTATCCTTTTATTTGATGTATAGATGGTAGGAATTGAGATGTCATCTTTGAGGATTTTTTTTTCTTTAAAAAGTATACATGTAATTTCCTATCTCTTGATAAATTTAGATTTGAAGTCTATTTTGTTGGATATTGAAATGGCTACACCAAGAATACTTCTTTACTTGGAATATTTTCTTCAGTACCCTTACCCTGAAGAAATATTTATTCTTAATGCTGAGGTGTGTTTTTTAGATGCAAGAAAGGAGTGGACTCTGTTTCTCATTCTTTCTGTTAGTCTGTATCTTTTTATTGCAGAATTAACACAATTGATATTGGGAGATATCAGTGACTAATGGTCGTTTGCTATTGCTGTTGGTGGGGTGGTGGTAGTGTGTGTGTGTATCTGTGTGTGTGTGTGTGTGTGTGTGTGTGTGTGTATACAAATGCTTACCTTCTTTTGATTTTGCTGCTGTGGTACTTTTTACATTTTTTGTTTTCATTGGTTTTTATCTCTTTTGTTTGAATTTTTCCTCCCAGTACCTTCTATATAGTTCAAATTATAAAAAAAATTGCTTAAATTTGACTTTATCAAGTAATTTCTTATTTTCTCTATGTTGATTGAATGTTTTGCTTGATATAGGAGTCTAGATTGGAATTTTTAGTATTTAGAGTCCGTGTGACATCTGCCTAGGTACATTGGCTTTTAAGTCTCCATTGAGAAGCTAGGTGTAATTCAAATATGTCTGACTCATAAGATTTTTGATATTTTTTTCATTTGAAGCTTTCAATATTCTTTCTTTGTTTTGCATACTTAGCGTTTTGTTTATTACATGGCAAAGGTATTTCCTTTTGTGTTCTAAGCTATTTGGTTTTCTGTATGCTTCTTTATATATATATGCTTTTACATTTGAAAAATTTTCTTCTTTGATTTTCATAAAAAATATTTTTTGGGCTTTTGAGCTGGGATTCTTCTTCTTCCTTTATTCTTGCTATTCTTTATTTTAGTATTTTCATGCTGTCTCAGATTTCCTGAATGTTTTGGGTCAGAATGTTTTCACATTTAGTATTTTCTTTACTGAAATCGTTATTTCTTCTATCTTATTGTCAACACCTGAGATTCCCTCTTCTATTTCTTGCATTTTCTTGATGAATCTTTTTTCTGTAGTTGCTGCTAAAGTGTTTTTTGTTTGTTTGTTTGCTTTATTTTTTTCAGAATTCCCTCAGAATTGTGGGGTTTTTTATTACTTCTATTGCCACTTTCAGGTCCTGAATAGTTTAATTCATTTACTTTAGCTTTTTTGTTTGTGTTTTCTTGGGATTCTTTAAGGGATTTAATAACTTCGTCCATTTTTGTTTTTGTTTTTGTTTTTCTGGTTTTCTTTAAGGATTTTTCTTTTCATTTTCTCAGACAGTGTTTTTATGGATTCCTTTAAGGTATTTATTAATTACTCTTTGTGGTCTACTCTCATGTTCATATAGTTAATTTTAAGGCCTTTTTCTTGCATTTTCTTGATTGCTTAGGGATGGGATCAAAGATGAAATAGAGACTGCTTTTTATTTTGGCTGCAGGTCTATGAATGAGACTTGAAGATTGGGAAAGTGAATCTCAGAAGCAGAAAAATGTATTTGGGCATACCTTCAGTCTACCTGTTGCTCTGGGAGGAGCAGGCCCTTGGATAAGCAGTGTGTGCCTGCTGCAGTTGGGGCCAGGATAAAGCAACAAACTGTGGGAAAGGTTAGAAGGGAAAAATCTGTAGGATCCACAAAAGATTCAGGGTACTGATGGGGGCAATGAGTGGACATCAGAGAAAGCTGACACAGTGTTTTGCTGCAGATCGAGAGATGAGATTGAGGGACTGGATCTAGAAGGCAGCAGAGAGAAAGTAGAAGGTATGCTGTCAGATTTTTTCTGGCACATGTTTCTATTTTAAAATTAAAAAGATAACTAGGGAAAGGCAAAGAGAGAATATTTATTTGTATTTTATGGAAGCGTCACCTTTCAGGCAAAAAGGTATAGGCAGGAAACAGAGGTAGGGCTTATGGGAGGAGAATGAATTCTTGAATAGAGCTAGAGGTGAAAGGCAAGCCAGGAAGATATAAGAAGCTAGATACATGGTACCTGAGCACAGTTAACCAGCCATGTGACAGAATATATGTTTAAATAATCAATCGGGTTGTTTTATTTTTGATCTCGTCTACATATCTGACCAAGGTATTTGTAAATATATTTTGAGTCTCAGTGTTACTTCTTTAAGCCCAGGGATAGGAGGCAGAACCAGGGCTTAACTACAACAGAAAATGGTACTGCAAATTGTAGCAAATGACATTTAACCATATTATATGTGAATAGAGAGGCTGGGAAACAACTTAGCATGGGAACTTTTTGAAGTTTGACTAAATACTGTAAGACTATACAGAGACAGGAATAAGTTTACATTACCAATGTATTCTACCTGGTAAATTTGCTTATATCACAAAAGTAGCTTGCCACTTCCAAAACTGTGAATGCTAGATCTGTACAAATAAATAATTTTGCTGTGATGATAACTTCAAAATTGGGCACTCTAGAAAAAATGAAAATACAACAGTAAAGAAAGAAATGCTAGAATGAAAAAGTATGGTTCTCTATAGATAACAGAGGTGCCAATATGAACTTGTAATGGTCTAGGTTGGTACAACCTAAGCAATAACATTAATGATATCCCAAGTCATGGCATTAGTCCTCATGAAAGATTACTCATCTGCACAGTCTAACAAACCTAGCAAGACAAGGTTCTACTATGATGACTGCTACAAGTCATACTTGTTCATTGCTGCTACAATTAATCAGGAAAACCCACAGCAAATTAGGATAAGCTTATCACCTCTAAACAATTATAAACCACCACTCAAATGAACTAATTGAAAACCAAAGAACTCAGTTCACAGTGAGAGTAAACAGAAAAAGTAGACACTACCTTAGGTGATAAGTGAATATTACCAACGATAAGTATTGTCATCATACACACTTTGAGACAGCGAGAGTAAACAGAAAAAGTAGACACTACCTTAGGTGATAAGTGAATATTACCAACGATAAGTATTGTCATCATACACACTTTGAGACTGGCATGTTACCACATTGTTTCCATTTCAAATACACTGTGACCTCAATTTAGTTATGAGAAAAGATCACACAAAACAAAATTGAAGGCCATTCTATAAAAGTGACAAGGTCATAAATAGACAAGAAAAGACATAAATTGTCAATGTTAGAGGAAAGCCAGTAACATGCCAAATGACTTCATTTGCAGTTCTTCCTTAGATCCTGGAACAGAAAAAGGTCACTAATAGAAAATGAACTAAGTATCTATGGGGCCTTAAATTCTAATAATGCCCATAATAATTCTTAGTTTTGATTTTTTTTCTCAAGCTAGATAAGAATAAGGGATTACGGACTTACAAGGTACTCTCTAAATTTCTTTATAAATTGTCTGTTGAATCAAATATGACATTTAATTTAAAGAATATTTAAAGGGCAAAAATCCTCTCTATTGCTATGAAACTTTGGACAGAAGCATTAAAACCACATAGCACAAATGTATACAAATGTGGGGCCTCCTTTAGCATGTCCCCAAGGCTATAATTAATTCACAAACCTTCAATGTGCTTATTTGTATAATTTTCATTTTTTAAGGAGATGGTTTGAAACTGTAATTTATAAACTCTTCTCTTTAACAGCTTTTAAATGTGGAGAAGTTTCATTTCTGTAAATGAAAAAATCAAATTAACTATAATTATAATATTTTTATCTGTTTAGCTTTCATAGTATTATCGACATATTTCTGTACTGAATGAAGTTTTGCATAGATCCATGTAACATGGGAAAACCATCTTTTTTATTAGATATTTTATTTATATATCACATATTATACCCTTTCCTCATTTCCCCTCCAAAACTCCTATCCCATGCCCCCTACCCCTGCTCACTAACACACCCCCTCCCACTTCCCTGTTCTGGCATTCACCTATGTATTCTGCTACATACGTGGCTGGAGCCCTGGGTCCCTCATGAGTACTCTTTGCTTTAGTCCCTGGGAGTTCTCAGGGTACTGGGTGGTTCATATTGTGGTTCCTCCTATCGTGCTGCAAGCTCCTTCAACTCCTTCAGTCCTTTCTCTAGCTTCTCCATGGGGGAACATGTTCTTAGGTCAATGGATGGTTGTGAGTATCCACTTCTATATTTGTCAGGTACTAGCAGAGCCTCTCAGGAGACAGTTATATCAGGCTTCTGTCAGCAAGCACTTGTTGGCATCCACAATAGTGTCTGGATTTGGGAAATGTATGTGGTATGGATTCCCAGGTGGGACAGTCTCTGGGTGACTTTCCTTCAGTCTCTGCTCTGCACTTTGTAT